>NC_091086.1:32846818-33149848 GCF_032405125.1 Capricornis sumatraensis
TATCCAGTAAATATATTTTCTTTTTTTCAAAGCCTTAAATATTACATTTGAGTTTTATTTTTTCCACATGAAGATTTCATTAAAATGATGCACTAAGGCAGTGATCCCCAAATTTTGGCAGCAGGAACTGGTTTCGTGGAAAGCAATTTTTTCACAGACTGCAGAGGGGAGGGAGATGGTTCACACCAGTAATGGAGCGGCAGATGAAGCCTCATCTGCTCACCTCCTGCTACGTGGCCTGGTTTCTAACATGGGCTGGTAGTTGGGGACCTCTGCACTAAGGAACTTCTCTGGTGGTCCAGTGGTTAAGGCTTTGTGCTTCCACTTCAAGGGGTACAGGTTCAATCCCTGGTGGAGAAACTAACAACCTGCCTGTCAGGCACTGAAAGAAAAATGATGCACAGAAAACAATGCATTTCATCCTTTAAAAGCACAGGTGAGATACTGTAAATAGTTTCATTGAACTCAGTGTGATTTACTCAATACCTCATTTCTTTCTGTTCTTCACATACTTGGACATTTAAAACATATTTTTCGACAGACATGAATGGATAACTGAACTATATTTTCTTAGAGACTCCCGATAGAATTATCAGTTTCTTTCTGGTTCCATTCCTTCACCAGCCCAATATATTTATTTTTTGTCTTTGCTCCTTGGCTCTTGAATCCCTTATTGTTCCCCTCTGCTCTTCAACTCCTCCTGAGGTCAATGAGAGGTCAGCTAAACCTAAATAATGGCTTCTTGTTTATGACTAATAATTGTAAAAGATACCTTTTAACCACAGAAGTTGTACTTCACTTGTGTGGCCTTGGTATTCAGTATTTTTAGAGCATTCTCATGAGAATTCTTTTCTACAAGTTGAGGTAATAAAAAAATAATCAGAAATATCCTTAATACCATTTCAAGAGCTTTATCTTTTCAATACACTTTTCCTCCTCATTTTATAGAGAAGAGAAACTTGGTTCTAATGTTAAGCAAGCATTTTTTTTTTCCCACCAGGAAAAACATATTCCTTCCTCTATGCAAACTATAACATACAAATGTCTGAGAGTGTTATATAATGCTTGTGACATTTTCGCAATACTAGCGAAGCAATCTGCTTTCCTTAGCAGGCCGTGTGTTTGTTAACTGGTTTTTGTCTGGCTCTCAATGACTCACCAGAGCTGAACGACCTGTCCAAAGGCCCCCACGGACACATCGGTGATGGAATCCCCATTTAAATCTCCATAGCCATCCAGGGATCTCCCAAAGTACTGGAGGTGGCTACTAAAGGCTCTGTCAGACCCCAGGATTTTCTAAAAGCAAGTTTGAGATGAAATTATAGCTCGTGACAACTGAAATGGAAAAAAGGTAGCATCTACATTGCCCTGGTATATTCTTTCTACGGCCATTTCTCAGATTGTTTTATTCTCCACAGAACTCCATTGAGTTTTCATAGCTCATCTGATCTGATTATTATTCTTGCAGCCACATTTTCATCAAAGAAAATGGCATGAATCTCTCACATAAAATAACAAGCCAGCACAAAGCAGTGAGACATCAGTGAATCGGAGAAGGAGCCGATGCAGGTTTGGGTCCTGACTCCTCTCCGAGCTCATTTCGTTCAGATTTTTACTCAAAAGCTGCTTCTGAGTGAGGCTTCCTTGGTCACTCACTCAAATATTTGATACCTCCTAGCCCTGAAAATTTATTCCATAGTTTTTTTTAAGTTCCTTATCATTTCCTACTTTCTGGAATATTTTTCTTATCTTCTTTCCCTCTGTCTCCTCCACAAGAATGAAAGATCCATACAAAGCACAAAGGTGACCGTCCTGTTCTTTACAGTATTCCCAGAGCCTAGACAGAACTTGACACACAGTAGAGGTTCACTGAATATCTGATGAATAAGTGAATTAGGTTATAAAGTAAGAGGGATGGATTGGATGACCCACATGATGCTCTCTAGCTCTAACACAATGATACTCACATGTAAACATATCACCATAAAACTATGGATTACCTGAGAATACCTCAAGCGAATCATGCCCTCATGACCATTGTAGATGTACACAGCTCCAGAGTTCTGATTTTCCAAAGGTGAACCAACAATCACATCATTAAAGCCATCCATGTTGATGTCTGAAAGAGCTGCAATTGCTGAACCAAATCGAGCATTTTCAAGACCCTTGGGGCCTTCCAGAAATTGGTGCCAATTCAAAATGCCCTTGCAAAGAGGGAAAAAGGGGACAATTAAAGCCAACCTTATATTAACAAATATATACTACTATATATTTATAGTAATATAAATATAGATATAAAATAGATAACCAAGGACATACTGTATGGCACAAGGAATTATATTCAATAGTTTTTAGTTACCTAAAAAGGAAAAGAATCCAAAAAAACAATCTATCTATCCATCTACCTACCTACCTATGTACAAATGAATCACTGTGCTATACTGAAAGTAAGGTCATAGGCTATCTGCTCATAAACCAAGGTGAAAAGAAGCAATTCTTTTCTGTAGGCTGCCTGTACAACCTACATAAGCGTGTCCATTTCTTTGTCTTTTTTCGTCTTAATATTAGGATCTTCACTCATCTGTTTCCAAAATTTTTTTATTTAAAAAATTTCTGGTAAAAGTCTACTAATCTCTTCAATAAAATTAAGGTAGAAACAAATAAAACATAATATCTTAATACAGTCCTTTACTTAAAAGCTATTGAACAACAGTGGCATAATTATAATGGTATAGGAAGTGAAAGATGAGATTGTTAATATTCCATTATATAAAACATTGAATATTTCTGCCAAAGAAAAGACATTTTCCTGTAAAAGATACAATTGTGGGCTTTTTCTTTTTTTTGCAGATTTTGAAGTCAAGAATGGAAATATTTCATGACCTCATAAGAAAGCAATGCTCTTCAACCATGAAACTGAGTCTGTTTTTATTCTTTCTCCTCTATAATAATCTTATGAAAATTAATTTATTACTGACTGAGTTTGGTAAAATATTGAAAGATCATTTCACCTTTAGCAATTAATAATATTCAGAATATCTGACTAGCAAGAAACATTTAAGAAGTTGGGGATTTGTTACATTTTCAAACTAGTAGATATGCTCTTCCCTTATTAAATACTTAATTACACTTTATATGCTTTCAAATTGTTTTAATTGCTTCTGTTTAAGGGCTGTTATATTAATTTAAATAAATAAAGTAGGACAAAATATCGCAACAGTTAAATATAACATTTACTACATGAATATCAGCTTCTCTCTTTCCATCCTTTCCTTATCTAGCCATCTAATTTTCTATGTCAATCTGTGTCTTTAATTTTGGTTTTCTTTTCAGGTTTCACTAAGTTCACTATAATTATGTGCATGGATTTAGTTCAGTCTATAAGTTGGTAAAACTAGGCTTTTCCATGTTAGAGTATGTTCAGTTCTATGTGTAAGAACTGGAATTTCCAAGATTTGGATATATATCTAAATGTCAAGCAATGGAATTTCCTGACAAACTAATGTAGAAAGTATACAGGAAAATATGGCTGTTTCTAAAGTGCCCGGTACAATTTGTCCTTACTGTTGTAAAATGTCAACAAAGTAGCTTTGCCTTGTTATTGTTATATCTTTATAGCAAAGAAGAGTAATTGAATGAGATATTTGGGAAACACACAGATGTATATGCATGTGTGTGTATGTATTTCAAAAAACAACATGCATTTATAATGACTTTATTTGTAAAGAAAATATATATTCAAAGACCTCTTGTGGAAGATGGCAGGACACTATACATTAAGTTCTAGGTTATGCTTTTCAATGTGATTTTTGAAACTATAACAATGGTGACATCCTCAAAATGAAATATAAACCATACTTTTATTTAATAATAAAGACTTTATTCTGTAAAAATGCAAATTCACTTTTATCTATCAATACTAAAGCAAATGAAATGAAATCAGTTTAATAATTTTTTTTTTTACCTTTGTGATAGTGAACAGGTAGACTCTTCCTTCCTCTTTCTTTAGGTCATTCATGTACATTGGCGCACCTACCAAGAGCACATCTGTGATGGTGTCCTTATTCACATCGACTGCACACAGCACACTACCGAAATAGGAGCCAATCTGCAGGAATAAAGCAAATCCACACTAGGATTCTTCTACTCCTAGCATTACAGTAAACTTTTATTTACTCATTCAACATACAAAAATTGAGCATCTGTTGCCTGTAAGGTGCTAGGAACATAAAGATAGATAACATCGCCCCTTCTCTCCCTTTGTGTCACAATCTAACACTTGCTTCTTAGCACTTAGGGTGCACAAAAATCACCAAAAAAGCACCTGTAAAATACAGATTCCCAAGAGCCATTTCCAGAGATTCTGATGCAATATCTATAGGGCAATCAAGAAAACAGTATTTTAAGTAAGCACTCCAGGTATTTCTGATGCTGGTGGGAAAAACGCTACACTTAAGGAACACTTAGAAGCTTTATGAGGTATTGTAGACAAAGGCAGGCAGGGAAGAGGGAGGCTGAACAAATAACAGGGCTTCTGTGATAAAACATAATAGATTTGGGAGAATGGCATTGAAACATGTATAATATCATATATGAAACGAGTCGCCAGTCCAGGTTCGATGCATGATACTGGATACTTGGGGCTGGTGCACTGGGACGACCCAGAGGGATGGTATGGGGAGGGAGGAGGGAGGGGGGTTCAGGATGGGGAACATGTGTATACCTGTGGCGGATTCATGTTGATGTATGGCAAAACCAGTACAATATTGTAAAGCAATTAACCTTCAATTAAAATAAATAAATTTATATTAAAAAAACAGAATAGAAAGTGAAAGTGTTAGTCACTCAGTCGTGTCCAACCCCACAGACTGTAGCCCATCACACTTGTCTGTCCATGGGATTCTCCAGGCAAGAATACTGGAGTGGGTTGCCATTCCCTTCTCCAGGGGATTTTCCTGACCCAAGGATTGAACCCAGGTCTCCCGCATTGCAGGAGGATTCTTTACCATCTGAGCCACCAGGGAAGACCATAAACTTTAAAATACTAAAGAGGAGGAAAATGTGTGACCACAGTGGATTTGTGGTCAAGGAAGTCAAAGACTCAGATCTTCTTCCTCCAGGAAAATCCATAGAGACAATGAATCAGTTTTAATCCCAGAGAAGGGAAATCTGTTGTTTTGTCAGTTTCTCTGATTTAAGGAAGAAATTTTTCTGTTGGTCGTTGGAGTACAGTGATGTGCATTTCAAATATTTGCTAAGCTCAGGAGTCAAAACTACTTCGCAAGAAATAGGACTCTATAGGCTGGCTTTTGTTCTTGTGGACCTTGACTGGGAGGCATCACTGGTCCTCACGACCAAATTGCCACATATCAGAAGAAAGTGACAGAGAAAAGTGCTGCTTTACTTTTAGCAATGTCAAACTTTTTGACATTTAGAAATGTCAGAGCCACAGGACACCTGTACGGGCCCAGATGTCGTAGCTCAGGCTAATGCTCTATTGCTCCCTTTGTCTACTTGTTTCTTCTCCAGATCCTTGGTTCCTTGTTGGAACTTGCCTACAAAGCAGTAGTTAGGTGTCTGTCATCACTGAGCTTTAATGACAACTCAACCCCATGAAAGCTATGTAGCCTTAGAAAGGTAGTTAAACTCTCAGCAGCTAGTCAAAAGGGGATGGTAGATCTCAGTATTGTTGTGAATATTTAAGGAATATTCAAGTAAAGACAAATCACAGAGGCAGCTACAGGGTGGGCACTCAATAAATGTTAGTTTCCATTTCTACTAACTCCTCCCTTCCCACAAGCCCCGATTGTCCATGAAATTGATTTCACCTGCTTAAACAATGGAATTTACCTGGTCACCTCTGTGAGACTGTATAACTGTGACATTGCCATTCTCATGAACACTGTATAGCACTATCTGGCCAGTATAATTTGCTCGAGGAGCACCAGCAACAAAGTGGACACTGTTCCCAGTAGAAATTGAAGCCACAGAGTAACCTAGGAGAGAAAGGGTTACAGGGTAGGTACTGTTGAATATCTTGGCCAGATAAGCCTGTGAAGCTAGCAGAGATGATCAGAGGGCCCTTTTGTTAGTGTGATGCGTAGCTGCTCACGTTCCTGAGTACAACACGAAGGTCACATTCTCCTGCTTTTTCTAAGATGAACTGCTTGTGCCATTTGGCCGGAAACTCTGCCCTGTGGAGGTGGAACATGTCCCCATAAAGCTGACCCTAGATTCTGAATTGTCCTCACCAGCTCCTTGTGAACTCAAATAGGAACAAATATTTGAGAATGAATAACTAAATGAATTTAAAAGGTGGAAATTTGCACAGTGGGAAGAACATAGGCTTTGGAGTCAGTCTCCGGTTCAAAGTTTGGACTTGCCACTTGTTGAGCTTTTTATCTTTGAGCAAGTAATTAGGCTCTTTGGAAAGGTAAAATGAGGATAGTAGTACTCCCTTCAAAGGATAGTTGGAAGTATTTAAATATTATGTAGATAGAATAGCCAACTCAGGGACTGTCCCATAGGAGGTGCTCAAAATTGGTGACTATCATTACACGAACAGAAACACTGGAGACTCCAAATTGATCTAAGACTACCACTTACGGTACTGACTTTTAGGTCCTATTTCTATTTTGGAGAAACACAGTCATGTCCCAGGAATAACAACTGCTGGAACAACCAGAAGAGATTAACGAGTCAAACATGCAGTGTTTCATTAAGTAGTTATGGGCTAAGGCCTGACTGGCAAAGAGCTGAAATATGTGTAATTAGATGACAGCTCAACTGTTTTGCTGAACTGATCTTGAAATCCAACTAGCTTAAAGGAAGCAACTTAAATGTGCTAAGCCAAGTGCTGGTAGGTCTTACCTAAGTATGAACTGTGATTTCTGTCTTGCAGAATTTGTTCAAATGCTTGTTTAGAAAAGATCAGATGTCCATGAGGTGTCTTCTGGACCACAGTCCCACTCCAGTCATAAGCTCCTACTGCACCCAGCGTCAGAATATTCTACAATAATTGAAAAGTGAGAAGCCTTAAAACAAATCACCTGTAAGGCATAAGAGTGTCGGGTGGGCAAAACATCAAAACAAATGGTCTAAATTTAAAGAAAAAAAAAAAAAAACTAAGCGAGACGAAGCAAAATATATTTGAATTGCTTAGAAAAGAGAGTCAACAGGTCAAAATGGAATCACCTGTGCCAAGTCTACATCATCAAACCCAGACCATACCTAACCTAACTGCAACTTCAATCTCTCCCAGGAAGGTCGTCTTAAATGGTCACTTTGGAATTCCCTGGTCAGCACTAGTAAGGTAATCATGAGAGACCCCTTCTGTCCCCTATGTGAAGGTGACTGTGCTTGAAACAGTCTGACCATTTCCCCTTCTGCCCATAAAAGCCTTCCGTTTTCTACAGCTCCTTAGAGCACCTTTCTGTTTGCTTAATGAAATGCTGCCCAATTCATGAATCATTGCGGTGGTTTAGTGGCTGAGTCATGTATGTCTCTTATAGCCCCATGGACTGTGGCCTGCCAGGCTCCTTTGTCCATGGGATTCTCCAGGCAAGAATATTGGAGTGGGTTGCCATTTCCCTCTCCAGGGAATCTTCCCCACCCAGGGATCAAACCTAGGTCTCCAACATTGCAAGCAGATTCTTTACCAATTGAGTTACAAGAGAATCCCATGAATCATTGAATAAAGCCAATCAGATTCACTCAGCTGAATTTTGGTTTTTTAACAGATTGTATGTTGATATATCTCCAAATTGTTTTGATACATTTTGTGCTGGAAAAGAAGCCTTCCCATGGGCTGTATTACTTTGGGCTTTGTTTAGTACAACACATTTTAAAGATAAATCTGTACCACAGTACAGGAGGGGCACATAGCCATCTTCCAATTTCCATGCAAAGGTGCACATCTGCAAATGGTGAACAGTTGTAAGCCTTTAGAAAGGAGTCAGAAGGGAGCCTCTGGCCTAACGTGTTCCTAGGAAGAGCTCGGGCTATGAGACATGCTCAAGAAACAGGAAGTGCTGCTGCCAGAGGAAGAGAGGTGGGCACTGTTCCCCCAGACCCATGTGGTAGCCCTCTTCTGACCTATCTTCAACTTCCTTCCTCTTTTTTCTTTTAAACATTTTATTTATTTTTTGGCTGTGCTGGGTCTTCACTGCAGTGTGTGGTCCTCGCTAATTGTGGTACACAAGCTTAGCTGCTCTGTGGCATGTGTGGTCTTAGTTCCTCAACCAGGGATTGAACCCACATCCCTTGTATCGGAAGGTGAATTCTTAACCACTGGACCACCAGTGAAGTCCCTTTCCTCTTTTTTCTTAACTCCTTCTCAAACATTCCTCTCTCTCCTATCCCATCTATTTGAGAATGGCACAGCTACAGAAAGCAACTGAAGATATGATATTTCATCTATGGGAAGAAAAACAGCCATTGGTCAGCACCAGTGGGGAGGCCCAAAGAGGACAGGCTACTCAGGATTGGCTCAAAACCCAATCTGAATATTCAAAGCTATAAGCCATCGCAGGAAGCAGATGGTCAGGATGGGACTTATTTTTAAATTTTTTAAAAAATTAATTAATCAACCAATTAACCAATTAGTTAATTATTTTATTTATTTTGGCTGTGTTAGGTCTAGTTGTGGCGAGATATTTCGCTGCTGCACACAGACTCCCTAGCTGTGGTGCTCAGGCTCTGTAGTTGTGATGGGTGAGCTTAGTTGCTCCAGGGCAAGTGAGATCTTAGTTCCCTGATCAGGGACTAAACTCATGTCCTCTGGACCACCAGGGAAGTCCTCATTTACAAGCTTTTGATCTTAGAAAATATCAGAGATACAATCTTGGGGTTTTGCTGTTATTGTTTAAAATTTATTTTCTTGAAGTATAGTTGATTTACAACATCATATTAATTTCTGCTGTTCAGCAAAGTGATCTCATTATATAGACATTATTTTCCATATTCTTCTCCATTATAATTTTCAAGGTATGATTTTGGGATGAAAAATACAAAGCCATTAAAAAAAATAGGGAAATAATGTGTCCCATTCTGAAGATAAGAGACCATGAAATTATGTAAATGATTGTCATAAATCCTGGACTCTGAAATCTGGGTGCAGGAAGGAGCTTCAGGGTCTATACAAAATTTCAGGAAATTGTATGAAAAATTGTTTGTGTGGGTTCACTGACATTTTTTCTGAAGGAAAGACCTATAACTTGTAGGAGCATCTCTTAATGATTGATGATCCAGAGAATGTTAGCACCTTTTATTCTACAAAAAACCCCTGATCCTCGGCCTTTATTCAGCCAGTCAAATCCTGTTCCCTGAGTATTTCCCAGGGTCACCTGTCTCTTTGCCTCTTTTACTACTGTTGCACTCATATCCTGAGCAGGATCAGAATCAGAGACCTGTGAGATGGATGTCTCTGAGCAAGAATGGACTTCCCTGAGCTAAGATGTCCCATCGCACTCTTTCCCTAACTCCTTACTTTTTCAACTGTTTTTCTGTCTCTGTTGTTAAAAAAAGAGATATTCAAATAACTCAGAATTCAACCATGACAGTGAGGATACGAGTTTGTGTTTTAAACAAACTTTTCCAGCAGCTGATTGATATAAAGAAAATTCCTGCAGTAATGATACCTTGAGTTAATACACTGCCTGTCCCCTGGAGCACTCAAAGGCTTTCTTGTATATTATCATTTTTTTTCCATTTAAAAAATCCCTGTAAAATAGGGGAGGGAAGGCATTATTAACCTCTGTTTTTTAGAATGATAAACCAGCAGCACAAAGAAACTAAACGACCGTGACTAGGAGTGAGAACTGCTGATCACTAGATGGCTGTTTTTCCTATTTCAGGACAAGGCTACTGGGTCCAGAAGTGTCAAGGCAAATGACAGCGTGACTGGAAGTTATCTGAAATACACACATTTTGAGGAGAGTATTCCGCACTGAATCCCACTTGTGACATTTCCATTTGGAAGTTGTCTCCTCCTTGAACTGTACCTGGGAAATAGCAGTTTCAAAAATTATATCACTGTTACCAATTTTAAATCAACTTTTCAAACACATGTACCTACACACACACACACACACACACACACACACACGGTTCTGATGTCCACTCAAAAATACAGAGCTGGGAGGGAGGAACCTCTAGGGAAGTGTTCTAACAGATGCAGAAATCCACAATACTTCCCAGGTAGTCTGAAGTTGGCATTAATCTTGATTGTGCATTAATGTATGTATTGGTATACTATGAAATTCCTGATATCAAGAAACACTCAACATAGGGGATGAGGTAAGATGAAAACTGACATTATCTTTTCTTTTTAAAAATGATTGTTACTTGCTAAAGACCTAACTGAATTTTTAGCTTTTAAATATTGGTACTAATAAATGCACATATATCTCAGATATAGTTGGAGGAGCCAGGCAATTGATCTGTGGTGAAGACTTGTGTTGAGAGATATTTGGATTTGGCTTCAGGAACCAGGATTCAAGATTGAGTAGGAATTTTGCCAATTTGGAAGTCTGGTCCAAGTTCTACATATGTGCTTACCTCTGACACTAGCACCGTAAGACTCATTTAGACCCTTTTTCCATATAGAGCAGCCAAAGTGGTTACATTTCACTAATCTTCACAAAAAGAAAAGTTTGCGGACTGTCACATTAATGTAGTGAAGAATAAAAATGTTTGGATAGATGCTTCCAATGGATAACCAGGAGAAAAAGATTTGACTATAGGGATTAATACTTAATCTATCAGGAGATAAAGATTTGACTATAAGGATTAATACTTAATCCATGCAATCCCTTTGATCAGAGCAAGTGCTCAATAAAATACTCACTTCATTGCTGAGAGTTATTTGGGTTAACCATCAGGAACTAGGATTTGGGTCACGTGGGACTTTTTACCAACTGGGAATTGTTTTCCAGTCCTCCTTACAATGAGGTCTTAAACATATGACATTTCTACACTGACTAGACCTCCCAAGCCACAGAAGTAAATTATTATATATCTGGTAAATGTTTCGTCAAAATCTGAACTATTAAAAATCTTCACTGTATTTTTCTAACCTAAAAAGTATACATATTTACTGCAAACAAATTTTAAGAATTTCAATGTAAATTATGAAAGCAGTATAAAAGGGTAAAACTATTTATGATTATAATAGACGGTACTACATTGCTGCTCCCAAAGGTTATACAATTTATAATCTTATCAATAGTGTATGAGCTTCCGTGCTTCCCCATAATCTCCTCAAGATTAAACATTACTAATCTTTGTTGTCTTTTAGGCACAAAGAAACATTGATTTAATTTAAATTTTAAAAAGATTACTAAAATTGGGAATGTTTTCTTTTGTTTATTGACCATCTTTTATACCCTATGTAGTCATCATTCTTTATTTTTCTTATTGATGCTACTTATGAGTCCTCTTTGTATAAGGTATACGTGAAGTGAAAGTTGCTCAGTTATGTCTGACTCTTTGTGACCTCATGGACTATACAGTCCATGGAATTCTCCAGGCCCAAATACTGGAGTAGCTTTTCCCTTCTCCAAGGGATTGAACCCAGGTCTCTCGTATTGCAGGCAGATTCTTTACCAGCTGAGCCACAAGGGAAGCCAATTAATTAAAAGAGTGTTTGGTAATAAAGAATTTTTAAAGGTTTCTAAGAACATGTTACTTTTTTATTTGTAAAATTTTTATTGGCGTATAGTTGATTATAATGTCATGTTAGTTTCTGCTGTACAGCAAAGTGGTTTAATTATACATATATGTACTCTTGTAGATTCTTTTCCCATATAGGCCATTACAGAGGATTGCGTAGGGTGCCCTGTGCTATACAGGAGGTCTTTATTGTCTATTTTATAGACAGTAGTGTGTATATGTTAGTCCCAATCCCCAATTTATCCCTTCTGTTCCCCTTATATGCTGTTAAGTTTGTATCCTTGAAAAAAGGTTTTGAAAGAAAATTCTGAGAAGGAGGAGTTCTTTTACCTTCAATGCTGAAAATTTGTTCCCCTATTGTCCCAGCCTTTTCTAGTAGATCTGCTTCATCAGAGACATTGAAAAAGTGTCTTTCTGTTGGAATACTGGCGATAGCTTTAATTTCTTTTATTAAATTTTTAGTATCCAGGGCGTTTCTGTTTAAGTACCCAAGAACCTTGAAAACAGAGGAAGAGAGGAGAGGGCCATCAGTGCTGTACTTTAATTTTCCTGTTAGTATCTTCTAGACTATTTTTTTTTTCAACACAATAGGCCTTTTGGAGAAGTAAAATAAGCAACACTTGCATATCCTTTTGGTTGTCATGACCGAAAATCAGCAAGATGCTCAGATAGAGTAAAAATATTGTTTAATATGAAGCTATGAACAGGCAATAAGAAAGTATAGTCTTAAAGGAATATTTCCCTATGAACTGAAAAACCAGTAAAAAGAAAAGCCACTTACTGCTATGCCAAACCTCAGTATATTGTCTTTGTTACATTGATCAATCACAGCTTTCAACTTTGAACCATCATGGGATTCACCATCAGTTACAACCACCATAACTTTGGTAGCACCTGGTCGTCCACCAGCAGCCATTGAGTAAGCGGTATCTCTGTGGCAGACAAAATAAAAACTCTATCGATGGATAAAGTTAACACATGGACCTCTGGTTAGAAAAGTAACTATGAAACTGACTGCTTTGAATATAACCTATTGCGACTTAGAATTGCTCTATTAGTTTTGATGACATTTTAACTATATTATATTTGTAGTTTGTAGAGACACATGCTGCTGCTGCTGCTACTACTGCTGCTAAGTTGCATCAGTCGTGTCCGACTCTGTGCAACCCCAGACAGCAGCCTGAAAGGCTCCGCCGTCCCTGGGATTCTCCAGGCAAGAACATTGGAGTGGGTTGCCATTTCCTTAGAATGTAAATCTCACTTGCCATTAAAAATAGCTCCCATGGTTTTCATAGTGTGTGGGTATATGTATTCACATCAGGAATCCTTAGAATTATCCTTGGCTAAGAAAATTAAACTCATCAACAGAGCAAAGATAATTCATTTTGTCATAAATTTTACTCATTGGATCTGCATTTTTCCAATAACAAATGGCTTTTTTTTTAAAGTAATAAATAAAGGACTGGAGTGGATTTCCATTTCCTTCTCCAGAGGATCTTCCTGACCCAGGGATCGACCCCAGGTCTCCTACATTGTAGGCAGACGCTTTACCCTCTGAGCCACCAGAAGTCTCTAAATAAAGGACTTCTGACCCAGCAATCCCACTGCTGGGCATACACACCAAGGAAACCAGAATTGAAAGAGACACGTGCACCCCAATGTTCATCGCAGCCCTGTTTATAATAGCCAGGACATGGAAGCAACCTAGATGTCCATCAGCAGATGAATGGATAAGAAAGCTGTGGTACATATACACAATGGAGTATTATTCAGCCATTAAAAAGAATACATTTGAATCAGTTCTAATGAGGTGGATGAAACTGGAGCCAATTATACAGAGTGAAGTAAGCCAAAAAGAAAAACAGCAATACAGTATACTAACGCATATATATGGAATTTAGAAAGATGGTAATGATAACCCTGTATGCGAGACAGCAAAAGAGACACAGATGTATAGAACAGTCTTTTGGACTCTGTGGGAGAGGGAGAGGGTGGGATGATTTGGGAAAATGGCATTGAAACATGTATAATATCATATAAGAAATGAATCTCCAGTCTAGGTTCGATGCAGGATACAGGATGCTTGGGGCTGGTGCACTGGGATGACCCAGAGAGATGGTACAGGGAGAGGGGAGGGGGGTTCAGGATTGGGAACATGTGTACACCAGTGGAGGATTCATGTTGATGTATGGCAAAACCAATACAATATTGTAAAGTAAAAAAAAATAATAATAAAATAAAATCTGAAAAAAAAAAAAAAGTAATAAATATACATGGTAAAAGAAATCTAAAGCATTTGGAAAGCTATAAAACAAAAAGTTTACATCAAGCCACTATTTCAAAGGTAATCACTATTATCAGTTTGTTTCCTTCTAGAAAATGTTGCATATAGAGAAATATATGCAACATTTACTCCTTAAACTTTTATGTGGGGATATATTTTATACAGTGGTTTTTCATTTTGATGGAGATCTTTCCATACCTGCACATATAGAACTCTCCTTTTTGTGTTTAATTTGATTTCTAAATTTTCATTTAAAAAATACTCATTTTATATAATTTTAGAGGTAAATTTCCATTTACAACTATAAAATATTGACTATATTCTCCTTGTATTATTACATCCTTGAGCCTGTCTTATGCCCAATAATTTGTGCCTCCCATGCCCCTACCTTTATATTGTACCCCTACCACCCCACTAGTAATCACTAGTTTAGAACTTTCCTTTTTTAATGGCTACATAATATTTCATTGTTTTGAGAAACCATAGTTTATTTAACCAACTCCCCATTATTATGCATTTAGGCCATTTTTGGTTTTACAAATAATGCTATAATGAATGTCCTTGAGTATATATCTTGGCATACTTTTTCAAAAGCATCAGTAGTAAAAATTACGGCATTGAAATTATTTGGACAAAGGATTTACACCTTTCAAATTTTGATAAACCTAGTACTAAATTGTTCTTCAAACTTCTTCCAATTTATACTCCCATCAGTGTACAAGAATGCACTTTTCTCCATCTCCTTTCCTTAACAATGAGGACTATTAATACTTTTTAATCTGGGATACTCTTATAAGTGAAAAATAATGTATTATTGTTGTTTTATTATGTACTTTTTAACTATGAAGAATGATGAGTATTTTTATGTTTATTAGCCATTTATATTTCTTTCTTCATGAACTCTTGATTTTTCTTTACATTTGCTCATTTTTGTTTTTCATCATTTTCCTGAGCAGTAAAATTTCTGTTAATAAAGAAAATTATCCTTTGTCATATATGTTGTAAATAATTTTTTCAGTTCATTAATCATTTTTAAAATTTTAGTGACATTGATACTATGTGGAAATTTTCTATTTTTGTATAATCAAATCTGTTACTTTTTGTGTCTGTGTCATTTATACTTGACATGTCATTTTAAAAGGGCCTTATCTCTAAGACTTATTTTTCATCAGCCAAGTTTTCTCATAGTCCTTCAGTTGTTTCATTTTCTTAGATTTAAACTGAAATTTGTTTTGATTCAACGAGGAGGGATTCAGCTTTTGGTTAGCCAGGTGTCCAACAACTTTTTCCCTGTCTATTGAATTCTCTTGTTGCACATTCTTTCTGGTGTCATCATATAGGTTTACCACCGCCACTTACATGATGACAATTTAAAATCTATATTTTCTTCCATTCATCCCTCCCATCTTCAAGTTTGTGTATTCAATGCATTGAATATTTTCACCTGAAAGTGTACAGAGTTCTTTAATTCAACATGTTTAATACTGAGAATATCATTTTATTTCCTAAAGCTTTTCTGTGTTCTATATAGCAGCATACAGAAATATTGAAAAATAGTTCCTATTTCTCAACCAGAGAAATTTGAATTCTTATACTCACATCAAATAATTTTTTAAGTGAATTATACTCTTTATGACATACAGTAGATCTCATGTCTGATTATAAATTTGCTGAGAGTAGAAACCATGGCTCATTTAGTCTTGATGACCTGTGTGTGTGTGTTAAGTTGCTTTGGCCAAGTCCGATTCTTTGCAACCCTATGGAATGTAGCCTGTCCATGGGGCTCCTATGTCCATGGGATTCTCTAGGCAAGAATACTGGAGTGGGTTGCCATTCCCTTCTCCAGAGGATCTTTCCAACCCAAGGATTGAACCCAGGTCTCTTATATCTCCTGCATGGGCAGGTGGGTTCTTTACCACTAGCGTCACCTAGGAAGCCCATGATTATCTGCATGGCTTGGAACAGTAAATTGTAACTTAAGGCACCAAATCAAATAAGATCAACAGAAAATGGAAACATTCACTGAAGGAGTATCCGAATTCTACTTGATGTTGTAAAGAAACAGATTAAGAGAGAGAAAGAAGAAGCAAGAGAAAAAGAATTCGATGTAATTAAATTCTGGAATGAATAAGTAAAACGTCAGGTGGTTCTCCTCACAATGGAAAGACTCCTGTTAGCTTGGAAAATAATGGTGAGAGAGGGATGACAGGGAGAAAAACAAAGTTGTGAAAAGATCATAAAAGCCATATGAGTCCCATTTTCTCAGAAAGTGCCTATTCTCCCTAAGAAGGAAGCTTGCCAGGCCCCTAGGCTCTTTCCAGGGAAAAATGCCACACCCACATTCCCTTCTAAAAATAAAGGCTCTTTACTGTTTCTAACTCCTAGGAGGCCATTTTTCTACGTCACCTTAGTCCTCCCCTCAGCCTGCTTTACTGAACCAGGAAGGGTGCTTCGCATAATAGCTACTGGCCAGCAGCCGATGAGATGGCTTGGCTCCAAAGCAAAACTTAATAGGGACATAAAGTAACCAAACCAATCATATCTTCTCTTGTAGGAAATCTACTCTTGAGACAGATAGGGAGAGTCAGCAGCTGACAGAAGCAGCAACTAGAACATAGAATATACTGAAAAAAGAAAGGATGGATATTATAGGAAATTCAGAAATAGAAAAGACAGGATGTGGTGACTGGCCAGATTATGTGACCTAAAGAGGAGCAGAAAGAATAAAATAAACCATTAAGTTTACAGTCTGAATAACAAGGAGGAAAGGTGGACAAGGAATCAAAATGGCAGAGTCACGAGGAGGGGAAGGGAAAAGCACAGCGCCAGTTTAGGATGGACTCAGTTTGACAAGTGAGCCAACACTCCAAATAAAGATGCTCGGCATCAGCTGGACACTAGCGTGAATTCTAAGAGAGAGGTCAGGCCTGATGACATAGCCGTGGGGTAAGCCAGGCAGGGCTGATGGCTCATGTAACCAAGAGAGTGGACACAACACCTAAGAGAAAAAGAGCTATGAAAGAAGGACTCTGTTTAGTGAAGAAAAACTAGGAAAAGAAGCCAATGAAGAGGCAACCTCGTTGACAAAAGTTGGCAGGTTTTCTAGAAGTGTGTGGTGTCAAGGCATCTGGGGTAGAAATAACACTGCATGCTCATTATTGTCAAATGATAAGGGAAGCTAAAGAGGATGAGGCTTGAGGCAAAACTGCATTTACCTGGTGGCAGAGCCATTTGTTTCAAGGATATGAAGAAAGGAACATAGATACTTCTTTTAAGGAATTATGGCAGTGGAAGGAAGGCACAACCAGAGGGAAAAGGGCAAAAAGTAGGTTTAAAGGAAGATGAACTTACTGTTCTCATTTATACTTTTTAAACAACATGAGAATGTTTAGCACTTTTTTGGTAAAGGTATCTGAACAAATCAGAGTGAAGATGAAGGTCAGCAGTGCTAAGAAAATAGAGACACTGAGCTAAGAATTAGGAGAGTGTTGTATAATTATGAAATTGCCCCAGATAGTAGTAAGCAGAATGAGTCCTTCAATTCAGACTCCTATGTCATTAACACTTAAAGATTCTACAGCCCTTCTTAACTTGGCTGAAGTATCCCACTAGCTCAAGTTGTTTGTGGTCTTAATAAATAGTAACAAATAATTGCAGATTGCTCTATGTCCAACTTAACCCAAGGTTTTTAAATTTCATTTTATTTACTTCATATAAAATATTTAAAAATCTTATAAAAGTCACAGAAATCAAAGATTTAAAAATTTTATTCCCTTCTGCCTTCTCAAAGTGTTCAAGTAAAAGAATGTTCAGACTTGTCTACTCTACTAGTTCTGATTTAAGTACAGGTACCACATATTTGGGTTTCCCATGTGGTGCAGTAGTAAAGAATCCACCTGCCAATGCAAGAGACATGGGTTCAATCCCTGGGTTGGGAAGATACACTGGAGGAGGAAATGGCAACCCACTCCAGTACTCTTGCCGGGAGAATCCCATGGACAGAGAAGCCTCGCAGGCTACAGTCCACGCGGTTGCAAAGAGCTGGACAGGACTGAGCAACTGATCGTGCACTCACGATATATTTTTGTTTGTCTTTTCTTACTTATGAGCACTTCTACTTTATCAACATACCGACCTATTAGCATCATAACTTACCTTGCATACTGAATTGCTTTGAAGGTATTTGTAAGGTCTCCACCATATTGGTATGTCTGTGATGTTGCTTTAATCATTTCATCTTTGGATTTAAAAGTATTCAGATTAAACACAACTCTTGGATTATTGGCATATTGAATTAACCCCATCTTAAAGAGAAAAGAAGTTTATTACAGGCTTGTCATTGTTATAAATCATTCCTATGTAACCAATATAATAAAAATCAGAAGTACATTTATACATGGGCTGATAGCTTAAGGGAATCATTTCCAAATTTTTTCTTAAGAATAGTTATTTTTCTTCCAATAGGATAACTTCCCTGTCAGAGGCCATCAGTGTACAGCAGTGGGACTTATTGACATGCATGATAATGTGCCATTTATCTGCCATATGGTTCTCAAGAATAATAGCTGCAGCTTTTAAAGCACTGCCATATGGATGAATAGTAGAATAAAGTTCATAACAGGAAGACTTAAATAGATTTTCTAGTTACAAAAGGATATATACATGTTAACCATTACAAGCAATCATGAATGGAACGTTAACATCTCATCAAGTGAGGATAATTATCTAATAAACAGGGAAGTATAGTTGAATACTAGGAAAAGTGACTGCTAATCAATGCAGTCAGTATAAATGTTTTCACTGTGCTGGATTTCCTCTCATCACAGACGTTAGAAAGGAAGCTGCTATATGTGTGTTTGGGACAGGACACTTCTGGTCTTCAGGGAAAATGCCACTGGAGAGGCTTATTTGGGAGAGCTGAGAGGGGTAGGACAACTTCGGAACAAGACGTTTGAGCATATACCCTAATCCTTTAGATCAAGGAGGTCAAACACTTTAGTTAATGTCCTTGTACTCAGCACTGAGATCACTCCCTATGCCTAGGATTTGGGGTTTCCAGAATGGGAAGTGGTTATAAGAAAATCAGTGGTAAAAGAGTCGCTGAAATAGAGGCCAGTGTGTAAGGAAGGTGGGTAGGGCAAGGCCTGGATTTCTGAGATCAATCAGCTGCTTTTGCCAGCAAGGCCTGGGAAAATGACAAAAAAAAAAAAAAAACACATGATATTGTTGAACTTCTCTCTTCAAGGTAAGATGTAAGACTTGAGAGAGAGGAAAGGACCAAAAATAACTCTAAGAATCTCAAAATCTAAGCTGAGAGGAAGAGAGTGGTGACCCCCTGACACAGCCCACAACTTCTGTATGTGAAGGAGGGAGGTGGAAGAGAAGCTGCGGTAGATTAGGGCTTACAGAAAGGTCACATTTAGGTTGGAAGAAGATGCTGAGTAAAACCACCTTTAGAGATGAAGGAGAGGCACTGGGGTTGCAAGACAGAAGAGGAAGGTCAGGAATTCCACATGGAAACTACTGAACACAGTAAGTCATGTTACAGGGGTAATTCATTTAGAGACAGAAAATAAACAGATACAGATGAAAACTTCTCTTATGAGGGGCTTTAACAGTGATGTTCTCTAGAAACCAGTACAAAACTTAGTCTTATTTAACAGAATTTTCAGTGAAACCCCACAGTGAAACCTTCAAAGTTTTGATGGATATTAATATCCTCTTGGTATTGAAAAGCAATGTTAATGGGGAAAACATCCAATGGTATTTTAAAATACTGTATAGAATGCAGAAAGGCAAATTTCAATACAGAGAACTGCAAAGCATTTAGGGAAAAGTGTTCCAATATCTGTTGGGCCTTGGAGCATCAGATGCAACACAGAAACTGAAAACTCTGTGAACTGGTTCCTGTTGATATCGGTTCAATGCTTTCCTACAGCCAGGATGACCCAGAAAATGGCAGAGGCAACAAGAAAGAAAGAAAAAACCCAAAACTTTAAAAATGCTATTCAGTGTTATAAAAGCAGGACCTTTCTGCACCTTAATTTTGGTTGCCTACCACAGGAAGAAAGAAAACCAAAGACTCTTTAAAACATAAAGTTACACAAAACTATTGAAAGGACTTCTGTAAAAAATGAAAGTTTAGCCTAGACTGTGATACTGGAGTAAAAGTCGCTCAGTCATGTCCGACTCTTTGCAACCCCATGGACTATAGAGTCCATGGCATTCTCTAGGCCAGAATACTGGAGTGGGTAGCCTTTCCTTTCTCCAGGGGATCTTCCCAACCCGGGGACTGAACCCGGATCTCCTACATTGCAGGCAGACTCTTTACCAGCTGAACCACAAGGGAAGCTCAAGAATACTGGAGTGGGTAGCCTATCCCTTCTCCAGAGGAACTTTCCATCCCAGGAATTGAATGGGGGTCTCCTACATTGCAGGCAGATTCTTTGCCAACTGAGCTATGGCAGAAATATGCTATGAACTTATTTATAAAAATCCTAGAATTCAAAAATAATTTTTTCACCAGTAAAAAGAGAAAGTTATCATTATTAGTCCAAGTGTGTGTAAAAAAAATACATAATGGATTTTAAAATGTATTGATTAGTGCATGAATTAATGGAAGAAAAACTTAGCAACGAAACATAATTAAGATGCTATATCACCTATCCAATGCCTGTGTCAGAAATAGGAACCCATGCTTAAAAGACCAGCATTAGGCAAAGTTACGATAGAATAACTCAACGTAGCACAAATTTCAATTAACTTTCAAGATTACCATTAAATGCCTTTAATATGGGGATTGGACAAATGCAAAGATGAAGACTTCACCTCTAGTAATATTTTCTCCGAAAGAAAGCGTGGGTTAGGGTCTATATAAAGCATGTCCATACCTGTGTTTTTGTGGGGCCTATATCTAGGCCTTGTACAAATTTTTCCAAAAAGTTCTTTACTGCATCCCAGGGATAAATACTGTTTGATTCATCACATACAACCACAACATCTATGAAGGAAGGGCAGGCTACATAGGAAATGACAAAAGAAACATATTTCCATAGGTAAGACAAAAGTCACATCCACATGAAAATGAGACAGAGTAAAAGAGAATGGCACTTGCTGATACAATTTTTTCCGTCTTTTAAAGTAAGGCATTGCTTGGCACATTCATAACTTACTCTGAACTGCAGGCGCAAAGCTGGTCCGCAACTGAAAATCGGAACTGACATCAGAGCAAACCCCGGTTGTGTAATACTGACTTCCGCACTGCTGTGCCCACAGGGGACCACAGGTCTTAAAAAAATGAGAACAATGACAAAACACATAGAAAATGTTAACCTTCCACCTTGCCATTTGTGAAGCTTAGGAATCATTTCCCTTCTAAGACACTAGGAATCACCAACTCTTGAAACTAACAAGTCAACAACGCCTTTGAGAGAAAGTGCACTGGAGCCCACAGAGGGGAAGGAGAGGGTGGCAGACGTGCTGTGCCCAGTGGCAGGCGTCTCAGGGACAGGGACACTGGGACTGTCAGTGTAGGGAGGAGCCCATCAGCTGCTGCTGCTGCTAAGTTGCTTCAGTTGTGTCCGACTCTGTGTGACCCCATGGATGGCAGCCCACCAGGCTCCCCCGTCCCTGGGATTCTCCAGGCAAGAACACTGGAGTGGGTTGCCATTTCCTTCTCCAGTGTATGAAAGTGAAAAGTGAAAGTGAAGTTGCTCAGTCATGTCTGACTCTTCGCGACCCCATGGACCGCAGCCTATCAGGCTTCTCCATCCATGGGATTTTCCAGGCAAGAGTACTAGAGTGGGGTGCCATTGCCTTCTCCGAGCCCATCAGGTGACCCACCAAATCAGAGAAAAGGGGTGCCGTCCTTTCAGAGAACAACCAGGAGAAAAAAAGGGGCCAAGTTCATTTTTTGTCTCTCAGTTACCTGGATCTCACCTGCCTCATCTATAAAATGAGGATGATCAGATCTCCTAACTTAAGGCTGTTGTGAAGACAAAATGAGTCTATGTCTATGAATCACTTAGAACAGTACTGGGTAAATAGCAAGTGAAATGTCATTGTTAGCCAGCCTCATTAGCATTATTATTCCTTGAACATATGTCTCCTCCTGTCCCTTCCATTTTCACTATTCAGGACAAATCATAAACCCTGTGTCCCCATGGGCCAGGCAGGCAGCTTGGCAGAGAGCTTGGGCCAGGTGTAGATACCACGGTGAGTGAAGAGCCCACACCTGCTGTGCAGGGCAGACCACTGTGGCTCCTGCCCACTGGCTGCTGTGAAACAGGCCCTGTGTGGCTGAACCTCTCAAATTCTCAAGGAGAATCAAAGCAAAAACTTTGTATGAAAATTTATAATTAAAAAAAAAAACCCTTGAAACACTCTACATGCTAAACAAATACAAGGGAACTAGTAGGCTCATGAAGTGGCAGTTTTTAACTCTGCAGTTATCAAAGCATTTCTTTGAGGACTTCAGAGCTGCCTATGTCCACTCCCTAGAACCTTCAGTCATCCCAGCTAGCGCTTGTCTTCTTGTGCACACCATACGCCAGTTGTTAATATCACCATTAACCCAGTCCCAAAGCTCTCCCTTTCAGTAGCCCTTGAACAGCAAGAACTCCTGATTAAATCACGTGGGGAATATCAAGTGTCTGTGTGTTAGTTGCTCAGTCATGTCTGACTCTTTGGACTGTAACCCATCAGGCTCCTCTGTCCATGGAATTCTCCAGGCAAGAACATGGGAGTGGGTTGCCATGCCCTTCTCCAGGGGATCTTCCCAACCAAGGGATCAAACCCAGGTCTCCTGCATTGCAGGCAGGAAATATTAGGTTAAATACAAATCATTAGATGTGGAAGGAGAAAAAATAGGGAAGACAAGTCTAGTCATGAGCTTAAAAAAATCTACAAAGTTTAACCTTATGTAAAGCTGTGGAACAACTATTAAAACTTCACTGAAAAGTGTGGACTTGCAAAAACTGATTGGAAGGATGAAAGGGAACTTATTTGACCCAGTTTAATTGTTGGTAGCTCAAAGGAGAAGCAGCTGTGGTCATATTTCATGCTCAATGAGCAAGGCATAGTTTTTCCCTTGTAAAACTGGTTCATTTTGCCAATTAGGGGAGAATCACAATTGATGCCTTGGGTATGTTTACCAAATGAGATACCAATTACTGATTTCCTACATCTGTACCCCCAAATTGGTTTAGCTTAATCACCCTGAAAAACTAACTCATGAAGTATTCAAAAATATTTTCTGGTTGTAAAAGCAATGGAAAACAACATTAAGGAGTTGAAATTAGAATATGCCAATTGTTAATGCCAGAACAGCATTCCAACTTTAAGCCCAGAACTTAAGAAGGTTCAAAAAATGTGATGATTGTCAGTCTTTTCCACAGTATTCTTAAGAGTATCTTAAGATTTTGACCTTTTAGGTATGGAAAGGAAACCTTAGCTTTTTTCCTTTTCCTTTCTTTTTTTCCTCTTTACCTCTTTCCTTCTACTTGCTACATTGACTATTAAATTAACCTCAAATTCTCTTCAACATTTTATATATATAAGGTTTATAAAAGGTTTTACACGTATGTAAAAATTGATAAAGTAACAGATTAAAAATCTGAAGTTACAGATTAGAAACTTTGAAGCATATTCTGTAATCCCTATACCTCAATATATTTTCTTTTTAAATTTATTCAACTTTAAAAAAGGAAACAAGAAAGACAAAACAACCCTATGATAAAGACTTCAGAAGATTATAAACCAGGAAGATTCATTGAAATACTCATGTATGCACTGATCTAACATATATTGTAAGCAACACCTAATTCACTAGGTGGTACCAAAATCTAATATCTCTCAGTAAAAACAGAATCATATTTTTCAATATTGATCACATTTTTAGAGAAATCTGTATCCACAGGCTTTTAAGTTAGCATGTCAATGCAACATGTCATAATTAAGCTTTCTAAGATGATTTTAACAGAGATATACAACTAGGTTACACCTACATGGGCTGGTAGAAATGTCAAATGAGGTTGGGTTTTTGTTTGCTTTTAAACTCTTTTTGTCTTTCTTTTATCTTTGGGTGTGTGATGATTTTCTTTTTCTTTTTTTTAACATAGTCGTGTCTTTTAACAATTTTTTATATTATTTTTTTCTGTTAGTTCCAAGGTCAGAAATTCTCTCAGAAAACTTCCATTTTCTTCTAGTTTTTTAGATTAACTCTTTAGTTCACTTGGAAGTATATTTGGATATGCAAGATATTCACCAATTAATTGTCCCCAGACCACTTGTTAAATACAGCATTCTCTTTTACTCTAATTTGTGGTGGTTTTTACACAGTATTCTAGAAACTAAATGAGAGTAAATGCTAACATGAAATGAGTCCAGATCATTGCTTTAAATAATATCAGAGTAGTCAATGATTATCAGAAATTATTAAAAACAAAAGGACTTTGTAGCTTTGAAACCTACTTTCTGAACTAGCTGTATTTATCCAGAATGTTTCTACAGGAAGGGGAAATGAGAGCTAGAATTCTGTTGTTATCAACAAATACAAAACACATTTCTCAAGGGCAAAGAATCCTTGTTCCTTCTGCCTCCTTTCCCCAAAACATTCTGTGGCAACATTTTTGCTAAATGTCTTAAGATGCTTACATATCAACATATTGTTCTTTCACGTTGGCTCTCCTCTAGCATAACTTATCCAAAATTCAAGTTCGAACGTTTAAACCTCAAGATTTGGTTTGCTAGGAGGGATGGTCAGAAGACACTGACTTCATACTTGAGAGGAATGAGAATTTGAAAAGTAAACACTCACAAGAAATCCTCCTGTTCCCAAGTTCCTTGTCAGTGTCAAGCCAAGGCTCATGTTGGTTTTCATCTCAGTAACATTGGAAATGCTCGTGGAAGCTTTCAAAGGGGAAAAGATTTTTAAAAGTGGTTAAATTATCATTTAAAGACTTTTTTTTTCAATGTACACTCAGGTTTATACGTAGCATTGAGTTTAGTGCTCATGATGTGTAATCAAGTGTATGGAAACGAGATGTTTCCTTGATCTGGCTGCTCACTTAAATGAGTGAGGCTACAGAATATGGTCCTCGTGGGTGGGGTTTGCAAAGGTCATGATGACTCCGTCTAATGCTTTATTCTGGATCAGAAAAAAACATTCTTAAAGTGTTATTAAAGAATGCCATATGGTAGAATCTGGCCCAAAGCAATAGTAAGTGAACTTTAGAAAGCCATCATGACTAGCATGTAGAATAATAGATAAATCTCTCCACCCTTCTCTCTCCCATTCAGCTCAGGCATCATTTGCTGTATCCATTCTTGACCTACTGAACATTGAAATTCTTTTAAATAATATCATGTTTTTCATTATCTTCTAATCTCTGCCAAGGTACATATGTGTGTATATATAAACATACATGTACACATACCTGTATACCTCACATATTAGTTTTTCATTATCCTCTAATCTCTGCCAGGGTATGTGTGCACATATATATACACACATATATATAGACACACACACATATACATATATATAAAATTACACTATTTCTGTAAATGTATACATACATCATTTATCCTAAACTGTGTTCCTCAGTCATTTAGTTATGTCCGACTCTTTGTGACCCCATGGATAGTAGCCTGCCAGGCTACTCTGACGGTGAAATTCCAGGCAAGAATACTGGAGTGGGTTGCCATTTCTCATTCCAGGGAATCTTCCCCACTCAGGGATCAAACATTCTTTACCAGTGTACCACCTGGGAAGCCTAATCCTAATTATCTGCTCATTTATATACATATGCATAAAATTTCTAAAAATAAATATATATATATATATATATATTTAGGGGTGAGAGCTCAAAAGTTTTATTATACAGTTTATCCCCTATTTCCCAGGATGCCCATTTTAAAACTTCACCCTTCTTCTCAAGCCTCTAAATTCAACCCAGATTCCATCACTCTCTAGTGCAAACAAGATAATCACACTCAAAGGGTAATCTCAACTTCATTCATCTTTACCTAACAGTCCTTTTAGAATTCTGACTTGTCTCTTTCCTCTGTGTTTCAGAGAAGGGAGCATTCTTCGTAAGACTCATTTTCCCAGGTACCAGAGACATTAATTGCATCCAGTTAACTTCATTCTTGATTGGTCGTCACTCCCTTTTATTGCCTCCTTCCTCTCTCCTTATAAATATGATCAGTCAGTTCAGTTGCTCAGTCATGTCCAACTCTTTGTGACCCCATGGACTGCAGCACCCCAGGCTTTCCTGTCCATCACCAACTCCTGAAGCTTGCTCGAACTCATGTCCATAGTGTCGGTGATGCCATCCAACCATCTCATCCTCTGCTGTCCCCTTCTCCTCCTGCCTTCAATCTTTCTCAGCATCAGGGTCTTTTCCAGTGAGTCAGTTCTTCACATTAGGTGGCCAAATATTGCAGTTTCAGCTTAAGCATCAATCCTTCCAATGAATATTCAGGACTAATTTCCTTTAGGATTGACTCTTTTTATCTCCTTGCAGTCCAAGGGACTCTCAAGAGTCTTCTCCAACACCACAGTTCAAAAGCATCAATTCTGTGGCACTCAGCTTTCTTTATAGTGCAGCTCTCACATCCGTACATGACTACTGGAAAAACCATAGCTTTGACTAGATGGCCCTTTGCTGGCAAAGGAATATCTCTGTTTTTTAATATGCTAAGTTGGCCATAGCTTTTCTTCCAATGAGCAAGCATCTTTTAATT
Source organism: Capricornis sumatraensis (assembly GCF_032405125.1). NCBI lineage: Eukaryota > Metazoa > Chordata > Mammalia > Artiodactyla > Bovidae > Capricornis > Capricornis sumatraensis. The sequence goes on from NC_091086.1 coordinate 32,873,520, forward strand.
TCATGGCTGCGGCTGCCATCTGCAGTGATTTTGGCACTCAAAAAATAAAGTCTGTCACTGTTTCCATTGTTTCCCCATCTATTTGCCATGAAGAGATGGAACTGGATGCCCTGATCTTAGTTTTCTGAATGTTGAGTTTTAAGCCAACTTTTTCACTCTCTTTCATTTTCAGTCAAGAGGCTCTTTAGTTCCTCTTCACTTTTTGCCATAAGGGTGGTGTCATCTGCCTATCTGAGGTTATTGATATTTCTCCCAGCAATCTTGATTCCAGCTTGTGCTTCATCCAGCCTGGCATTTTGCATAATATACTCTGCATATAAGTTCAATAAGCAGGGTGACACTATACAGCCTTGATATACTCCTTTCCCGACTTGGAGCCAGTCTGTTGTTCCATGTCCAATTCTAACTGTTGCTTCTTGACCTGCATACAGATTTCTCAGGAGGTAGGGAAGGTGGTCTGGTATTCTTGTCCCTTGAAGAATTTTCCACAGTTTGTTGTGATCCACACAAAGGCTTTGGTGTGGTGAGTAAAGCAGAAGTAGATGTTTCTACTTACAGGATCATCTCCTTTTTATTAGAAAAATTGTTTCTTAAACCTGCTTGCTATCTTATCAAACTATTTTGCCAATTCTCCTTCACTACTTAACTTCTGGAAATAGAGGTCTGCTTTTGTGGATAATTAAAACCCAGCAATTCCAACAATTACAAATAATTCCAAATAGTGATTTTTTTTTTTAGTAGAACAAGATCATTTTCACGTGATCAGAAACACAGAGTGTTCCTCAGCACCCCCCAAATTATCCCTAGTGCTGATGTTTCTATACTGAATGGTTTATTTTGGGGAGGGAGAGAAGTATGAATAGTCTCAGATTTCTGTTAGTAATCATCAAAATCATCCTAAATGTTGGTGGAAACTGGTCCACAGACTGGGCCAGATGGTCCAGGAGGCAGCATGTTTCCCACACATCTTACTTAATTAGGTCATCAAACTGTGTTGGAAATTTGGATACAGTTGGACCCCATGTGACTACAGAGATAAAGGAACAAAAGCTGCATATATTTCTTAAAGGCAAAACTCTGACTGGTTTTGTTGTCTTTTTTCAACTGAGTATATAACAAGATTTTGATATGTATTTTAAAAAACCACATTGCTAATTATAACTTACTTTGCAAATTCAATTTTTCACATGTAGTGGTAGATAGATCAACAGGACATTTATAGACATCTCCCATTCGGTTCTTAGGAAAGCCACTCCATGGTGAACCAACCAGTAACCTAGAAATAGGGATTTTATTTTCCATTAGACATTAAATGTTAGCTATAGTTTCTTAAAGGTAAAGCTGACCACAAAACAGTAAAAAATCCACATTAAATTTCAGTTTAATAAGTAAACAGTTTCTATTTGCTCAGCTATAACTTGTTCTTTTTCTTTTCTTCTTAGCTGATGAAGCAACTGATGAACATCTGCAGTACTGCTGTCTTGGCACAATACCTGGGAGGTCTCTCTAAAGCATTTCTGTCCAATGGAAATATAATGCAAGTCACAAATGTGAGGCACATATGTAATTTTAAGTTTTCTAGTGGCTGCATCAAGAAAACAAAAAAAAGCAACAGATGAAATGAACTTATTTAAATAATATATTTTCTTTAACTCAGTATATCCATACTAACTTGCTATAAATATTAAAATTACTGAGCTATTTAACATTCTTTTTCCATACTAAGTGCTTGAAATTCAATGTGTATTTTATATTTTAAGCACAATCAAGTAACATATCAAGTGCTCAGTAGCCACAGGTGGCTGCTGCTGCTGCTAAGTCGCTTCAGTCACGTCCAATTCTGTGCGACCCCATAGACAGCAGCCCACGAGGCTTCCCCGTCCCTGGGATTCTCCAGGCAAGAACACTGGAGTGGGTTGCCATTTCCTTCTCCAATGCATGAAAGTGAAAAGTAAAGGTGAAGTCGCTCAGTCGTGTCCGACCCTCAGCGACCCCATGGACTGCAGCCTGCCAGGCTCCTCCATCCATGGGGTTTTCCAGGCAAGAGTACTGGAGTAGGTTGCCATTGCGTGGCTACCATATTGCTCAGTATAGCTCTAAAGAATGAAATAATATTAAAACCTAAAGCAAGAACTAACATTTGTTGAGTGTCTTCCATGCCCTAAGCACTTTCATATGTTATTTAGGGAGCATAAGTTATCTAAGTGGCTTTATGTTTTACTGTCTATATAAGGGAATGCTCAGCAAAAATACAGAGCAAGTATACTGTGGGTCTCTCCTTATGTGCATTGTGTTTATAGCTGGAATACAGAAGCAGAGGTCAGAGATATGTGCTAACATTTTCCTTTTGGATAGTTTCACTTCCTAAAGAGCTTTCCAAAAAGATACTAAGCATTTCCTTGTAGAATAACTGGACATTTCTGGCCAAGAATGGACAGAAAGAGTCCATTTAATAGTCTGATCTTTAGAAACTCCTGTAGGTTAACTACTCAGCAGCAACCAGTAACTAAGGAAGCATATTTGACTCAATGTTTTTTCCTTGTCAAAGTTGGGAAAGATTAGATTATTGATTTATGAAACTGAAATTCTTTCATGATACTTCTGTCTAAATATTTTGTCATTACTGATTAAACAAAATGTGCTCAATTAAGTGCTATAGTGAATTAAGAGAAGTCTAAGGCACGTTTATGTCTACTAAATGTAGTAAAACTGTTTTAAAAAATAACAAATAAAAAATAATAATCATAATGAATGGAAAGATATCAATAAATTGCTCTTCTTGAAAAAAATTTAAATGGTCAAAGGAAGCTAACATGGACATGGAAGGATGAAGCTGGTAGCTGGCGTTCTTATCAGAGGGAGCAGCATAAACAATCATGGAAAGAGCGAAATGCAAATTATTTTGAAAGAGTTAATGATTCAGTAATAATCTTCTCCCCTTATCTTATACAAATATTCTCAAGCAAGTATTTTGTAGAGGATTCTAGAAGACTTTAAACCAGTTAACTTTGATTACGGTTAGAGTTGCAAGTTTTTGTCTTCTCATGAGTAGATAACTTTACCTAATTTATCTGTTAAAATATTGTCTATAGAAATCATCTACAAGACAAAAAGACCGCCTAATGAATAGGAGAAAATATTTGCAAATGCTAAGACCGATAAGGGATTAATGTACAAAATATAGAAACAGCTCCTACAACTCAACATCAAAGGGGGAAAAAAAAAACTAAAAAAAAGGGCCAAAAACCTGAATATACATTTTCCAAAGAAGACATACAGATGGCCAACAGGCACACGAAAAGATCCTTAAGATCATTAATTACCACAGAAATGCAAATTAAAACCACAATGAAATATCACTTCATACCTGTCAGAATAGCTATCATCAAAAAGACCACAAATAAGGAATGTTAGTGAGGATACAAAAAAAAGGGAACTCTACGACACTGTTGGTGGGAATGTAAATTGGTGCAGTCACTGTGAAAAACTGTGGAGGTTGCACAAAAATGAAAAACTGAACTATCTTATGACCCAGCGATTCTACTCCTGGGTGTATATCTGGAAAAAAAAAATGAAAATGCTCATTTGAAAAGATATGTGCACGTCAATGTTCATAGCAACATTATTTACAATTGTCAAGATATAAAAGCAACCTAAGTGCCCATCAATAGATGAATGGATAAAGAAATGTGGCGCATATATATATACACGCACATACATACATACACATATATGTAGGTAAAGAGTCTGCCTGCAGTGCAAGAGAGTTGGTTTGATCCCTGGGTCCAGAAGATCTCCAGAGAAGGGAATGGCAACCTACTCCAGTATTCTTCCCTGGAGAATTCAGTGGACAGAGGAGCCTGGAGGGCTGCAGACAGTCACAAAGAGTTGGACATGACTGAGCAACTTTGACTTTCACATACACCTACAGTGGAATACTACTTAATCATAAAAAGGATGGCATTTCTATTATCAAACTTTATTTTAAAAATTTAGCATGCAGTCTATTTGATTGAATGAATTTTTAACTATAGAATATAGTTGGTCTGCTATAGGATAATGCAGCTCACATCACAAGTTCAACTTAAACCTTGAATTTGGAGTAAAGCACATAAGAATGTTGCTAAATGTCCTCAATCACCACTTCGTTGCCCTTTGGGGAAAGAAAATCCAGAGGTAGTGGTTGGAGATAGATGCTGCTGCTGCTGCTGCTGCTGCTGCTGCTAAGTCATTTCAGTCATGTCCGACTCTGTGCGACCCCATGGACTACAGCCCACCAGGCTTCCCCATCCCTGGGATTCTCCAGGCAAGAACACTGGAGTGGGTTGCCATTTTCTCCTCCAATGCATGAAAGTGAAAAGTGAAAGTGAAGTCGCTCAGTCATGCCTGACTCTTAGCGACCCCATGAACTGCAACCCACCAGGCTCCTCCATCCATGGGATTTTCCAGGCAAGACTACTGGAGTGGGGTGCCATTGCCTTCTCCAGGAAATAGATGCTACTTAAGTAGAATTCCACATGAGCTATTTTAAAATGTAAACTGTTTTCAATCTGAATTTTTGATTAATTTTCAGCTAATAATTTCTAAGGTAACATTATAACAAGGTTTTATAAACATGCATCTGTAATTTTTATTTTAGTCACAAATACAGTTTTTTTGCCAAAAAAAGAGAAAAAATGACATTTTGCCATTTGAAACAACATAAATGGACTTGAGGTTATTATGCCAAGGGAAATATGTCAAATAGAGAAAGACAAATACTATGTGATATCACTTATATGTGGACTCTAAAAAAGTGAAACAAACTAGTGAATATAACACAAAAGAAACAGACTCACGGATATAGAGAAGAAACTAGTGGCAACCAGTGGGGAGAGGGAGGAGGAGGCACAAACTATTATGTATAAAATAAACAAGCTGTAAGGATACATAGCACCATACAGGAAATAAAGTCAATACTTTATAATAACTCTAAATGGAATATAACCTTTAAAAATTGTGAACCACTATGTTGTACACCTGAAACTTTTACATTTGTTAATGTAATATTGTACCTCAACTATACCTCAATTAAAAAGTAACACATCAAAATATTGCCTATAAAGAGGAATGCAATAGCACCAGACATATAGGTTAAGATTTCTGAAAAAGATAGAAATTGATATGTTGGCTATAAGTCCCAATATTTGGCTTAGTGAAGGAAGAGAATCAAGGAGCAGGATTTGAAGTGCATGTTTGAGCATATCTGATGTTCTTCAATTCATGACAACTCAGAGAAAATTAGGAAACTTATGAGAATTCTGTATTGTAAAAACTATCTTCCAGCAGCTTGACTTTCTCCATTTGTACAAGTCTGTGGTCTTCATTCCATAGTGGGACTATACAGAATTACCTCTAATCTTTGTGTGCGGGATACATTTTAAAATTTAAGAAAGAGACTGAAAAATGAAAAAGAATATATATATGTATAAAATGGAATCAATTTGCTGTACACTTAAAACTAACCACATTATAAATCAACTATGATAAAAAATTTTTTTTTAATTAAAAAAAGAAAGAAAGAGATAATCTGGCCTTTGCTTTATTTTCCAGGCCTGTTTTCTTCTACTTTCCTGAAATTCTATATTTTAGTCATTAGGCTCTGATCTGGTGGAGAAGCTGGGTTCTTCCTGCTTCTAAACTTTAACATGTGCTATTCCCTGCCTGGAAAAATTCTGCTCATTACTTAGGTCTCCCATTAGACAACCACTTCCTCCAAGAAGTCACCTGGTTCTTCTACATTTGAGCAAGGTAGATTTCCTAAGTAATTTCTTAGCCTCTGAGCTTTTCATCACATTACCCTGTAAGGGCCTGCCCCCTGATTAAATACCACTCACCCCCACCCCTGCCCCCCATGGAGGAAAAGTCCATGGGGACTAGGAATCCTGCCTATAGCACTGAGTGACTAGGTGTCAAAGGAATGAATGAAAAAAATGAGTGAAGAAACAAATGGATGATTGATTCAACATTATTTTTTAAAATTTCTATTAGAGTTTAGTTGATTTGCAATGTTGTGTCGATTCTACATTATTACCTGGCGCTTCCCTTGTGGCTCAGCTGGTAAAGAATCCACCTGCAATGTGGGAGACCTGGGTTTGATCCCTGGGTTGGGAAGATCCCCTGGAGAACGGAAAGGCTACCCACTCCAGTATTCTTGGACTCTATAGTCCATGGGGTCACTAAGAGTTGGACACAACTGAGTGAATTTCACACACACACACACACATGAGAATTCTCTTGTTAAGGAAAAGCTGAATAGAAAATTTTTATTTCTTTTTGTCTGAATTAAACATAAAACAAGCAAAATAAGAGGTGAAAAAAAACTCCACCGAGTTGAGAAGAAAGCATTATATGGGTACTCTTCTGTCAATTGCTCCTGATTCAGTCTCCACGTAGCTACCATGTGTCAAACTCACGTCTTTATTTTTTAAACAAAGGCTGACTGAGGAGTCTGTAGGGAACAACGCAGCACCTTATAGCAAGAATCTGTAACAAAAAGTGTGGCTTTGCCCTTTTAAACTGTGGGAATTTATATTAATGACAGCAAATCTTACAACAACTGATGCTGTATAGGAGGCTTTCCAAACATTATTAACTTCCTGTGCCAAATGGGTCTGAGATTATTTTATCTCCATTTTACAGATGGAATCACCAAGAGAGATGAGCAACTTACTAATATTCACATGGGTCGTGAAAGCCAAGCATAACTGATTCTGACATCCAAGCTCTTAACCCTTAGGCTATTTATTCTCTTTCCTAAATAGTGGCAAGAAGGCCTGGCAAAGGGCCCAGGTTGGGAAAACTGTCTGAACAGATGAGTTGGCTTCCAGAATCATAAAGGAGTAAAAACTGGAACCTGAGGGTCAGACCCACACCTACTGAGAAGTGGGTTGTAGGCCCTGGCTGTGCTGTACAATCACGTAAGAACAGCATATGTTCAGATAGCACCAAGTGTGGTCATTCAGGCAGCTTCTGTTGTACACCTTTCCTATCTATCCTTAGCTTATTCCAGAGAAACACACCGAGAAACATAAGTTAAGTGTTTCTCAGCTAAAATTTAATCATTTTGTTCTTCTGGGCCTCCAGCTGTAGAGCCGCATCACTAGCTACCCATTTTCTCAGTGAGAAAGCTCAAAAGGCCACCTGCTGTTTCCTAGTAAGTCTTCCCTGGACACTGTCTCGGCCTCCCTTCCACCTCACCCCAGAATTCAGGGTTGGATAACCTCATGGTGCTGGGGGGTTATGACATCTCTACCACCACCGTGAGAATTAGGGTCCCTGCCCCTGCTCCCATTCATCAGACAAGAAGAAATGAAGCCTCTGTGCAGCTATATGCCACTTAATGAGAAATTCATGACAGGGCTTCAGAGTCTCACACAGAATGCATAGAAATCTCTGGCGGCACCACCCCATCTTAAACTCTTAACACAAAACAATAGAGGACAGTGGCAACCAGACCATCATGTCTGTTGAAGAACAGCAATGGTGTTCTCACTGTGTACGACTCATTCTTTAACTACTGAGAACCACATTAGTAAGTAGGTAGTCATAGGTCATACTAGCGATTACAGGGAAGGTTTGAAAATCCACTGCCCACCTCCTTTTTTGGCAGTGTTTCCAGCAGATTCTCCTCCTGTCTTGCATCCAGTGAAATTCTCGTTCCTGACAACTCTCCCTCCAAGGGGAGGTTATGACATCACCCGTGGCTACTCCGAGGGAACTGCGACATTCTCAAATTAATCAGACAGGAAGATGAGGGAGGCAGGTATATCTATCTACTAAAGTTTATGTAATCAGCTATAGCAGGAAGAAACATGCAAGGAGAGAATGTTATAAAGGTGGGGGACAAGACACCTCAGCGGGTAAACTAAGTGTGGCGAAGCCTCTCTGAAGTAACAGATTTAATTTAATCACAACCAGGCAAAGAGCTGCATGAACAGTTGTGTGTGCTGATTCTCAAAACAGAACAAAATCCCAAGATATAAACTTCTCTTTTCCTACAGTGAAACTGGGAATTCTTCCAAGACTACTTAAAATAACACTTACTGTTCAATTATCTTGTGGGAAAATAGTGATTATATAGAGTTCCAAAACATAGCCAATTTGCCCACCTCCAGTGGAATTCAAAATACTTTGTTTAGTTAGTAAATAGTATTTATGGTGGTGTAGGTAGTTTTAAACCCACAATCCAGGGGCTGTTATAAATATCTTCCTTTGGTCTGTGAGTCTCTAAACTCTCCAAGCATTTCTTTGATACTAGAGATTTTCCCAGAGATTACCAACAGAGGCGCACTTAAAATACTAGGGCAAAGCATGTTTTATTTGATTCAATACATGTTTCTTGAGGTCCTAGGAGACTGACATGTTGTAAAACTCTAAGGAGTTCCATTCCCACATGAATGGTGTGCCTGGGCCTTGTGCAGTGTACAACCTGTGAAGCTGTACATGGTAGCCAGGCAAACTATGTGCCAGACTCAATTCTAGGCACTGGGGATACATTAGTGACTAAATTAGTCAAAAATTTATGGCCCCAGACTTCTCTGGTGGTACAGTGGATAAGAGTCTGCCTGCCAATGCAGGGGACTTGGGTTCTATCCCTGGTCTGGGAAGATTCCACATGCATGGAGCAGATATACCCATGCTGCACAACTCCTGAGCCTGCGTTCTAGAGCTGGAGAGCTGCAACTCCTGAGCCTGCATTCTAGAGCTGGAATGCCTGTAGCCCTTGTGCTACAGCTGCTGAAGCCCATGCACCTAAAGCCTATGCTCCACGACAAGAGAAGTCATCAAAATGAGAAGCTGCAACAAAGAGTGGCCCCATTTGCCTCTGCTAGAAAGCCCATGCCCAGTACAACTAAAAATAAATAAACATATTAATAAATACATACAATTAAAAAAATTATGGCCTCACAGAAGTTACCTTCTAGGGGGAAAAAGAGACAATAAATGTAATGAGCAAGTAAGACATATGGTAACGGTGATCAGTACTTTGTGGGACAAGTGAGGAGGGCAGAGTCAAGAGTGTGGGGTGGAGGGTGTTGCAATCTTTATTAGGAGGGCCAGGAAAGTGTCACTGAGGAGGTGACGTTTACGTGAAGAGTTAAAGGGGGGAAAGGAGCAACGTCTTAAGACTCTGGTGGAAGAGAAGTCCTGACTATGAGAACAACAGGTGCAAAGCCCTGTGGCTGGCACAGAATGCACGAGGGGGAAATGGTGGGAGAGGAGGTCATGTTAGTAATGGGCCTGGATCACAGAGAGCCTTGTATGAAACTGTAAGGACTTGTGTTTTCCTGTGAGTGGAAATATGAGAAAGCCACTGGAGGGTTTTGAGCACAGGATTGAGACGATCTGACTTTTTAGGAGGGTTTTGAAGGTTCCTCTGTTGAGAACGATTGCATGGGAGTGAAGGTGGAGCTGGTGAAGCACTTAGAAGGCACGTGGCACAATGCAGGCAAGAGCTGATGCCAGGCTCCTGCGGGGCTGGCAGAGGGAAGGTGGTGACGAGGTGGTAACAATGTATTGTAAATATATTTTGAAGGTAGGACCAGCAGTATTTCTTGAGAAGTTAGTTTTTGAATAAAAACAAAGCAAAGGGTAACCCCAAGGTTGTCGGCAAGAATTAAAAGTAACCAAGCGGCCATTGTCAGATAAGGAGGATATGGTCAGTAGAGCAAGACTCCAGCAAAGGAAGCTCAGAAGTTCAGAGGGAGGTATTCTCAGTTGGAAATGTCTATCAGCCACCCACAGAGTTGTTATGCCTGGCAGTAGAAGCCTACTATATGTAACACCCACATTAAGATGAGGCATTTCAAAGCCTATAGCTTATAAATATAAATATTATTCCTTATATTGTTTAGTTCCAGGCCACTGACAACACAAGGAGTCCAGTGAGTTCCATATGGCTACTTGCTTGGAACATAAAAGGAGTTTGTCATGGGAAGAATTCACCTGTAACGATTTCCCATCTCTAGGAAGAAAGAAGGCAGGTAAGAGTTCATTTTTAGCTCTTGGTTGGGAAGCACCACTACTATAATTTACTAGTTAAACTCTAGCATATGTTTCAAGGCAATTTTAGCCTCCTGGCCTCATTATGCTGCCCCAGACTTCTCTGGCTGCCAGGCTGCTTCCTCAAATAGTGGGATGGCTACATCCTCAAGATCTTTCAGTCCCCCGACGCAGAGTCCACTGACCCCATTATTGCTAGAACATCTTAAGCCTATTATAGTTTTATCTCACAAAACCCTGGAAATCAGCTTTTGCACTGGAAGCAAATGAATCAATAAAAACTGATTCTGTTACACTGACTCATCCAACATGAAGTTTTCCTGAAGTTAAAATCAAAAGCCAAAACAGTCAATTTAATGCCTTGTGACGATATAAATTCCACATGCTTGTGCCCCGGTGGGGAGGAAAGGAACGCTTTTAAGGTCACACATTTTTATGTCTCTAAGTCTATGAGACAGTACCTTTTAAACAGATGCTTCAGCAGATAGCTATCAATGGAAAGAACTGGAAAAGCAACAATATTTGTAAACTATAGTTTATAAGGCACATTTTAACGTGCATTATCTTCTTTCATCCTTATAAATATCCTGTGAGGTCAAATATTATAAACACTCCTGTTTCCATATAAAGAAATCCAACTCTAAGAGTTTGATTGGCAACAGAGCCTGAATGTGCACCTACGTCCTTTCACTCCAAACCTCCAGTTCTTTCTGTCATACTAAGCTGGCTTAGAACCCTTCCAGGAGAGCTATCACTGTGGTTCCATCATCTGGGTCCTAACCAAATTAACAAATAGGTCCCACCTATGCCACTTAGCATTTACCAGATCCTTCTTAAGACAGAGTCAATGGATGGAAAGTTTCAGACAAGTATCCACCAGAAAGGGGGGGGTGGGTAGGAACGTGTGTGTGAGTGTGTGTGGGAGTGTGTGTGTCCCAGCACCATCATGAATGAACTTGTTCTGAAAACAGACCTTCAGGCATTAACACAGAGGGAAGCTTAAAATGATAAGACTAGGTGGTGAGGCTAGATGCGAAAAACTGATTCTTTTGAAAAAACCCTGATGCCGGGAAAGATTGAAGGCGGGAGGAGAAGGGGACAACAGAAGATGAGAGGGCTGGATGGCATCACCGACTCAATGGACATGAGTTTGGGGAAACTCCGGGAGTAGGTGGTGGACAGGGAGGCCTGGTGTGCTGCAGACATGATTGAGCAACTGAACTGAACTGACTGAGGCGGCGAGGCATGGAGGATTTTCACAGATCATTGAAGGTCTCCAGAGTCTCTGGCTCAGAAGATCTATTCCACAGGCAAGTCACAAAAGGTGGGCATGTATGTGTGACCCTGTTTGTGGATACACATACAAATTTGTGTCCAGAGCTGGGGAAGGAAGAAGTTAGTTGGAGCAGGGAATATTTAAAGTGCCTTTTCTAATATAACGCAAATCATTGAAAAAAATGTAGCCATAAAGATGATTTTAACTTAGTGGAAAAAAATTAGCAACTATGGTGTGACAAAGATAGGTAAATCAACACTGGAGTGGTCTATGGAGCTCTAAAAGGAACTTGGTTGCCTATCTACCCTGGCCCTACTGTCAGCCATGGGAAAGTCATTGTTGACAGGAGACACACCACTTTGCAGACCTAGTAATAGTGTTAGTTTAAGTATATGACAATAGCATAATAATTAGCCATAAAAATATTAATGGTAAGTTTTTTAAACTTAAAAATACAAGAATATATTACAGTCAGACTTTGTAGAGTCAAAAATATGACTAAGTTAGAAGTTGGTGAAAATAACTAAAATGTAATAGAACAAAAAGAAATATATATGTCATGGATTTAAAATAAAAGCAAACCTTATGAAAAAACAAAGTAAGCATGTTAAATGGCACTGCCAGAAAAACCTAATAGCCAGAGAATTTTATCTTTATGAAGAGATATAAAGGATGATATTGGATTTTATCTTTATGAAGAGATATAAAGGATGATATTGGCTGATACCTAAAGGCTGTATAATGAAAGACAAAGATGATTATTTTGGAAAAGGGATCAGAATAGCATTCTTGGCCAGAAAGAAGAAGAAATGGACCAAAATTAATCTAATATTGCATGGGAGCTAATCCGTGACAGAAGAGAAATGGCTGAGGAGGAAGTGGTGGGTGGACAGAGGTGGGGAGGAACGAGTCATTAAAAATCCTGATTTTGCCTCTAAATGTGTTTACACAGAGCTCAATGGCACCCCACTCCAGTACTCTTGCCTGGAAAATCCCATAGACAGAGGAGACGGGTAAGCTGCAGTTTTGGGGTCACTAAAAGTCGGACACAGCTGAGCGACTTCACTTTCACTTTTCACTTTCATGCATTGGATAAGGAAATGGCAAACCACTCCAGTGTTCTTGCCTGGAGAATCTCAGGGACGGGGGAGCCTGGTGGGCTGCCGTCTATGGGGTCGCACAGAATCGGACACGACTGACGCGGCTTAGCATCAGCAATGAGAGTATCTCATATATGCACAGTAGTTTAGTTTTTGAAGTGCTTTACTTTTATTCTCTCACAAGGCACTAAAAACTTCTGGTTTGGTCAGGATGCCTTTTTCTTTGTGATCCAGAGAGGCTCTGTTACTCTTCCAAAGGCACCCAGCTGATGGTGGGGAAGCTGAGGATAAAAACCCTTTTGTTCTAGCTCTTGGCTTATCTGACAAATCTCTGTCTATCAGAGAATGAAAAGACAGATGGGAACTGTCATCCCAGTTAACACTTTTTATAACAATTTTTAATTCAAAATGCTGAATGAAGTTCATCTTACTTTATAAACTTCACATGGAAATTATATTTAAATATTATTTATAAATGCCAATTACATTCTCCCATGTTCTTCCCTGGACACTTGAAAAAACATGCCCACTTGGAACACCTTATTTCTGTACTAATCTGTGTGTGTGCATGCTAAGTCACATCAGTCGTGTCCAACTGTTTGAGACTTTATGGACTGTAGCCCACCAGACCCCTCGGCCTGTGGGATTCTCCAGGCAAAAGTACTGGAGTGGGTTGCTATGCCTTCCTCCAGGGGATCTTCCTGACTCAGGGACTGAACACGTGTCTCTTGTGGCTCCTGCACTGCAGGTGGATTCTTTACCTCTGAGCCACCGGGGAAGCTGCTTGTAGTAATCTACCCTATGCTTATTACTTCTTAGCTCTGTAAACTTAGACGACTAACAAAGCTTTCTAAGTCTCACCCCTTTATCACTTATAAAATGGGTAATAATTTGACAAAACTCTTAGAGTCATCATGAGTATTATGTGTTGGCTAAGAATTTACTAGTATTGATATTGCCAATATACTATATGACATAATCATTGCTGTTTGTGCAGAATTGAATGTTACTTCTCTATTGTTTATCTAAAATTCCCTTATAAGAGGTATCTCATACACCCTGTTATATTTATAATACACATAATGCTTTACTACAATTTTTCTTACTTAAAAAGTAGAATCTATAATATATATAGATGGAAGGGTTTTTATTTTTGGCTATGAAATATGTTCAGGGCTTCCCTGATGGCTCAGTGGCAAAGAATCTACCTGCAATGCAGGAGACACAGGAGATGCAAAAGTATAATAAATAAAACCCAGCAAAGGACTCAAGAGCATTTTGTTAAAATCTTATAGATCCCTGTGCAAAATATGCCTATACATTCTTAGAAACATGGGGCACATGGAACAGATAAAGTTTGTACCTTGAAATAGCAGAGTGTGACTTAAGAAAACTCTTCCCTGGGTTGGGAAGATCCCCTGAAGGAGGAAATGGCAACCCACACTAGTACTCTTGCCAAAAAATTCCACGGAGGGAGGAGCCTGGCGGGCTCCAAAGGGTCACAGAGTTGGATATGACTGAGCAACTGAGTGAGCATGACACAATTCATTATATTTCTCCTTTTAAAGAGCAAGTATGCACTGGTCCTCACTACAACAAGAAAGTACATTTCTACAACTGGAAATACCCTCAATCCCAGACAGTCCTCGTCACACAAGAGATTGCAGTGTTCTAAGATTTTTGAGTCATACAATGAGTTCAGATGATTCTTGAGACAGGCCCTCAGATTAGACAAACAGAAACAGTACGTATCACCACAAGCTTCCAGGAAATGACTTTAAATGTATCACAGTCCTTTGTACAACTGTGATAAGGATTGCACCACCCACATCTGAACATCCTGTATATAAAATGACGGCTCCAAAGTAGGGTGACCCTTTGCCTACACTGGAGGGAGAACAGACCACAGTTTTACTTACAGGAAGAGGAGTGCTGTGGAGCTCTACTTGGGAGGTAATCATGCTTTTAAAATCATCCAGCTCATAAGAGACCATGAAAAAGTTTCAGGAACTTTCAAAGCATATCACTACTGTTTTTAAAGTAAAAGTCCACAGTGTAATAAAAGTATAATAAATAAAACCAGCAAAGGATTCATGATCATTTTGTTAAAATCTTATAGATCCCTGTGCAAAATATGCCAATACATTCTTAGAAACATGGGGCATATGGAACAGATAAAGTCTGTACTTTGAAAATAGCAGAGTGTGACTTAAGAAAACTCAGGCTAGAGCTTTAAGTGAGTTTTCAGAGGGCAGGAAAGAGCTGAGAGATGAAGTTTGGGTTCAACAAGACAGATTGTAAAGAAAGTCAAAGTGAGCTGAGGAGAAAACTACCAGCACAGCAGCTTTATTTTTGTACTCCCTTTTTACAGTAAGGCAGTTAAAAAAATAGAGAGAGATGTGTGTGAGTATTACATATATAAAGTCTAAGGGAAAAAGACTCATAGTTATTAAAGGAATTCATAGTAATATCACTTTCTGTGCCCAAAGTTAACTTGATTAATATCAGAAGGAAAGTTAATGTTAAAACAGTCTTTCCCACATCTGCTACTCCCATAATGTCTGTGCGATTGTCATAAATTAGGAGTGGGGAGGGGCACAGTGCCAACTGTCAAAACAAATAGGCCATTCTGGATTCCAAGTTTCATAGTATTTTCCTTGATCCTGAAAGTCATGAAAGCTGCTGGTCCTAACCTCGGCCACCCCAGCACTGCAGCGGGAAAACCCACACACACCTGGATCCTGCCCCAGCCCTGCCCCCTGGGCAAGGAACCTAGGTGGTGTCAACTAGTGAGAGCAGTCAGGAAGGAACCCTGTTCTTCTAGCATCTCAGGTCTCAGGAAGGGAAAATGAGCTCTCGACAGTAAGTTAATACAGCAAGTGGCACTAGAGGAACGCAAATGCTGTTGACTGTGGGGGTTGGCATTTATGCCCCTGGCATTATTCATGGCTGCCTGATCTGCACATCCATCCTCCTCACGGACTCTGTTCCACACACCTTAAAGTCAAGGTCCATGCTTTATACTTTCTGCCCCTCATATAGCATCCAGCCTGTGGTGCATTAGATCACATCCATGACTTGGATGTTAGGAGGCCAGATCAGGGAGGGACCTAGGCTAGCATGTCAGGCCAGCTTATGTTCTCTTTTCTTCCTGCTTCACACCCCCACAGGGTGTAGCCCCCAGGTAAGACCTCCCCTTCTCTGCTTCCTGGGGGTGGGGTATGCACATACCAGCTGGTGGTTATACTAGGCTTGAGGAAAGAAGTCCTTGATAAGCTTTACCATACATCTAACAGAAAGCTCTGTGTTGATGTATCTTTCCGTAATGTCCTGAGAAGGTCAAGGCAGGATTTAGAAATGTCTGGTGTCCTTGGTCTTGAAACAACCCTGTCAGCACCAGATTCTCACCACAAATTAATACATTTGTCTTTTTAAACATTTTTATTTTATATTGGAGTACAGTTGGTTAGCAATGTTATGTTAGTTTCAGGTGTCCAGCAAAGTGATTCATTTATACATATGCATACATCTATTCTTTTTCAAATTCTTTTCCCATTCAGGTTATGACCTAGTATTGAGCAGAGCTCCCTGGAATGTGTTTGTCTTCTAGCAATGCTTTCTGCACTTAAAGGGAATCCTGGAGAGAGAAAGGAGACAGGGCCCACTTGGCCAGGACTCTGCCTGCTAGATCTCTGTCACCTCTGTCTCTTTGGGTAACTTCCAACCCACAAAGTGGCCAGTGGCTGAGCTGCCAGCAATCCTTGACATCTCTAATAGCATCTATTGCTGATGGTGGCTGTTTCTCTGCCCCAGAAAAACTGTTACTTAAAAAGAATCACCTCAAGTTTAATGCCAGGTTGTCCTCAGCAAGGCCAAGCTTACGAAGTGGACCATCAGAACTCGTCTGAAGGTCTTGTTCAGCTTCTATGTCAGTCGGTCCACAAGACATCACTTTGCAGACTACCTCGAGTGAACCAGGTGGAACTAGAACTTTCATTCAGTAATCAAGAAAATAATTACTGACCCTCTACTCCACAGCAGCTGCCACTCTGGGTTCTGAGCACACACCAGTGCCCAAAGCAAGGTGCCTACACTCAGAGACAGAGCAGAAGATGGGTCATGGGCGTACAAACACATAAAGGTAATTTCAGATAGTAACAATGGCTATTAAGAAAATAAAAGGCTAGAGACAACTGAGAGCAGATATGAAGTGCTAATTCAAACAGGTTGGTTCTGAAAGGTCTCTTTGAGAAGGAGGCATCTGAGCTGAAACAGAGATAAGAGCCAAGATCTTCTGAAGACAGTCCCTTCTAGGAGAAAAGCAGTGCACCAAAGCTCTGAAGCAGGAACGAGTTAATACTCTTCTCCTGCTTGTTCACCTCCACTCTTAAGACCCAGCTCATGATTCACCTCCTCTACGATGCCTTCACAGACATACTACGCTCTTGAGTATCATTCCATTTTGTTTCCCTATCATACAGATAGGCACACACCAAAATGTCAATCACTGGGATCCTGAATGTTTGCTTGAATTCCACTTTTTCAGAGCACCAGACATAAGTTCATGAAGGAAAAGGGGTATAAATTATAGCCCTTATTTGATAAGCTAATAACTGCCTATTTAATCATCAGAAAAAGCTCTAAATGAGCCAGGATCTGCCTGGAGTTTTCTGCTGCAACAGGGAGCATGAATGTTTGCAGGGACCCTTGGTTACCTGGAGTAGGGAATGCTGACTTTAAATGAAGCCAGTAGACAAAGCTTTGCTGAAGGAGAGAATGTAGGGAACAATTCTGCCATCTAGAAATGGTCCAGAGGTAGCATTAGCTAGTAGAACACTTATAAAACCTGATGGATACCAGTTTACAGAGTAAGAAAGGAAGACAAATCTATCCATCTACCTACCTGTCTATCTGTTTATCTATCATCAAATGGTCAAAATCTGGTATTATGAATTCACAAAGGAATATTTAGAGAAAACTTTCTATCTAGGTTTTTTTTTTTTAGTACTTTTAAGTCATTTCATTAATTATCAATCTGATATTTACCAAGTCTGAAAGAAAAATTCTTCATTTAAGGATATTTGAGGGCTACCAATTAATAACATTTTCATGCATCAATCTGAACAAGCAATTGTAGTCAAATATTAAATTTATTTAATGACTTTACTGAAAAGATAAAGAATGTTCTTACCAGTTGCCTTTTGGATTTATAAACTGCTGCACTGCATAGCCAAACTGTTCACTTGAAGGACCAGAAAATATCTTCGCTTTTGGGAGACCAACGTTGTATGCCACACAACAGTTTAAAATGCCTATTAAAGAAAAATGAAAACAGTCCATATTTACATTTTGTGAATATAAGGTTGTAATATAATTCTCAAAGGCCACTTAAAAAAAAACTGGTTGAAATAATAATTATTCTCCATCAATGTTTACCAAGAGTTTTAAGTATTAATTTGAGGCCCTGGGAGCAAGCTAAATACGTTATGTGCATGATTCACTATTTCATTTGGCCTCATGGCAACTCTAGAATATGATTGCTATTATTATACTTGCTTTGCAGAAATTTCTGAAGTTGTTGGAAATACAGGTAGAAAGTCAAAAGGGAAGGCCAGGATAAGGCTGTCTGATTGAAGAGCTTGAACTCTTAAACCACATATTACCTTTACAGATTCTTAAGTAACTCTGGTTCTATTTGTCCTTCCTAATGCAAGAAGACTCTAAGCCACCCGAAGGCAGGGTCAGAGGGTTATCTTCTATTTCTCCTGAAAATCTTGACATGAACTCTATATGAAATGTCTGCTGGAAAAACATTGCTGACTACATCAAAGGAGGTTAAAAAAACCACACAGCTGCTTGAAAATTGTTTCATTTCTTTCAGAAGGGATCACTTTTGAGGATGAAAATGTAGGGAAAGGGGTCATGTGTTTTATTCCAGCAGGAACTACAGAAGTGGTTTTGCTTTTTGATGTTTCTTTCTGAATACTTGAGAAACAATATTCACTTTCAAAAACAACAAAGGCCCTGATAGGATGAAACCTGGATAGATCTTTTTGAAAAACCTTGTTTTTGATGGAAAGAAAAGAGGGAAAAGAGGGGGTAATGAAGACCAGCCTCTCTGACACTGATGGCATTGACACTGGCTGTACTGCATTCTGGAGAAAGAAGGTAGTGTGGACATTAATGTTCTCCATAGAGATGGGATGGGGTTTCCCAGGTGGCGCTAGTGGTAAAGAACCCGCCTGCCAGTACAGGAAATATAAGAGACGTGGGTTTGATTCCTGGGTTGGGAAGATCCCCTGGAGAAGGAAATGGCAACCCACTCCAGTATTCTTGCCTGGAGAAGCCCCATGGACAGAGGAGCCTGGTGGGCTACAGTCCATGGGGCTGCAAAGAGTCAGACATGACTGAATCGACTTAGTGCATAGAGATGGGAACAGGCTTCAAGCTGTTTGAGATCAGTAGTTATCTTTGCAGACACTGAAGGCAATGTGAGTCCTTCAAAATTGACATCAACCATGTCAACTGTCAACTGATAACTATGTGTCTTCACAAAGGAATACTCTACTTTCTGGGCAACACTGAAAGTGCATTATTGTTTCCGGCATTGAAAGGATGGAGGAAAAGGGCTGGCTCTCCTATTATGCCCCTGTACCTCGGGAGCAGATTCAGAAATGTGCTCCAAAGGAATAACGAGGTCAGTAATGAAGCTTTGGGGAATGAAAGTAGTTGATGTCCCTCTTCACATGCCAAAATCATTCCACCATAGGTGTGTTCACTCAAGAGTGCACAGCTCATTATTGGCTATTTTTTTTAGAAATAATGTGCTGTCAGGAAGAGAAGGACAAATAATTTTCAAACACTCTAAAGCAAACACTACACAGCTTTACATTTGCAAATTTTCTCCTTAATATCATTTTTTCAAATACACCACTCCGCTCTCCTTTTCAGGAAATTAAATGCAAGTGAAAATAACAAAGTATTGGAAGCAGAGAACCAGAACTGACATTCAGAATACTGGTGTTTCCAATCAAGAGCTTAACTTTGCCCATAGTACAGAACTCAGTAAATCTTATTTAAATATGTTACAAATTATCTAACAAATCAGTAAAAGTTTGGGGAGGTAATGTAAACTGTCCCCCTTTAAAATATATAACGCTTGAAAAGCCGCATATGGATATATATATATATATGAAATGACCTCATTTTCTCCCCATTAATTAGACATTGGCAGATCATGTCATGACATGAAATCATGATAGGCTACATTTTATCACCTAGCAGTTAGATTTTACTACATATCTATATACATACGTGTGTGCATATACATTTATATATATACTATGTGTATACATATATACATGAACATGTATCAGTTCAGTTCACTTTAGTCACTCAGTCGTGTCCGACTCTTTGCAACCCCATGGACCACAGCACCCCAGGCCTCCCTGTCCATCACCAAGTCCCAGAGTCTACCCAAACTCATGTGCATTGAGTCGGTGATGACATCCAACCATCTCATCCTCTGTCATCCCCTTCTCCTCCTGCCCTCAATCTTTCCCAACATCAGGGTCTTTTCAAATGAGTCAGCTCTTCGCATCAGGTGGCCAAAGTATTGGAGCTCCGGCTTCAACATCAATCCTTCTACACCCAGGACTGATTTCCTTTAGGATGGACTGGTTGGATCTCCTTGCAGTCCAAGGGACTCCCAAGGTCTTCTCCAACACCACAATTCAAAAGCATCAATTCTTTGGCCCTCAGCTTTCTTTATAGTCCAACTCTCACATCCATACATGACTACTGGAAAAACCATAGCCTTGACTAGATGGACCTTTGTTGACAAAGTAATGTCTCTGCTTTTTAATATGCTGTCTAGGTTGGTCATAACTTTCCTTCCATGGAGTAAAGGTCTTTTACTTTCATGGCTGCAATCACCATCTGCAGTGATTTTGGAGCCCAAAAAAAATAAAGTCTGACACTGTTTACACTGTTTCCCCAACTATTTGCCATAAAGTGATGGAACCAGATGCCATGATCTTCATTTTCTGAATGTTGAGCTTTAAAACAACTTTTCACTCTCCTTTTTCACTTTCATCAATAGGTTCCTTAGTTCTTCTTCACTTTGTACCATAAGGGTGGTGTCATCTGCATATCTGAGGTTATTGATATTTCTCCTGGCAATCTTGATTCCAGCTTGTGCTTCATCCAGCCCATTCTTTCTAATGATGTACTCTGCACATAAATTAAATAAGCAGAGTGATGATATACAGCCTTGACGTACTCCTTTTCCTATTTGGAACCAGTCTGTTGTTCCATGTCCAGTTCTAACTGTTGCTTCCTGACCTGCATATAGGTTTCTCAAGAGGCAGGTCAGGTGGTCTGGTATTCCCATCTCTTTCAGAATTTTCCACAGTTGATTGTGATCCACACAGTCAAAGGCTTTGGCAGAGTCAATAAAGCGGAAATAGATGTTTTTCTGGAACTCTCTTGCTTTTTCCATGATTCAGCGGATGTTGGCAATTTGATCTCTGGTTCCTCTGCCTTTTCTATAACCAGCTCAAACATCTGGAAGTTCACGGTTCACATATTGCTGAAACCTGGCTTGGAGAATTTTGAGCATTACTTTAGTAGTGTGTGAGATGAGTGCAATTGTGCAGTAGTTTGAGCATTCTTTGGCATTGCCTTTCTTTGGGATTGGAATGAAAACTTAGTTTTTCCAGTCCCGTGGCCACTGCTGAGTTTTCCAAATTTGCTGGCATACTGAGTGCAGAACTTTCACAGCATCGTCTTTCAGGATTTGAAATAGCTCAACTGGAATTCCATCACCTCCACTAGCTTTGTTTGTAGTGATGTTTCCTAAGGCCCACTTACTTCACATTCCAGAATGTCTGGCTCTAGGTGAGTGATCACACCATCATGATTATCTTATACACATATATAAAATATTAGTTAAAATGTAAATCATATCATCTTTCTGCTTAAAATACCCTCAATGTCTGAGAATAAAATCTAATTTCCTTCCCACAGTTTCAAAAGTCCTTCATGATCTGCCCCCTATGTATCTGGTGACTTTCACTTTTCACCACCCTCTCCAATCACTGTTTTCCAGCCACAATGGCTCTCCTTCTGTCCCTTGAACACATCCAGTTCACTCTGCTTATGGCCTTGGGAGCATCCAGACCCACTGCCTAGAGCAGTCTTCTCAACTCAGTATTTATGTCCTGCCATCTATCCATCATTCAGATCTTTGCTCAGATAGGTCTCTGCTATCCTTGTAGAGACTGGCCCTGACTCATCTACCAGTTTATGTCCTCCTCGATCATCATGCTACTATCACTGCACTTACCATCCGAAACGATCTTGTGTATCTGCACTGTTTTGTCTCTGCTTGCCTAGTAAAACCTAAGCGACTTAAGAGTCCAGACCTTATTTCTTTTATTCACTCTTATTTTCTCAGCACCGAGGATAATATTTGTTGTATGAAGTAAATCTTTAATGAATATATGTTATTTGATGATGATATGGATATATCATCAATTTTGCCTATATGAATATAGGCAAAATTAAGAGAAGATAATTCATAATCATATCATTCTAATGCAAGTACAGGTAATTTGGATATACTATTTCCTTCTAATATTTTTTCCAATATATAAACCATAATGTATATTCCCATGTGTAGCCTACTATTTCTTAATGCTTATGTTGGTCTGCCTATGTCAGAATCATCTTGATTTATTTGATCCCCACAACAACACTGTGAAACAGCAAAACTAGGGAGGTTATTAGAGGTTAGACACCTTTCTTGCTCACTGTCACTCAATTGGTGGCTGAGATCTGAGTCTTGGTCTGGCTCATCATGTCAAGCTTATAGTCCAGAATTTCTATTCATAAATAGTCTGCTCATTTTTCTCACAAAACATGATCTTCTCCATCACAGTGCCTTCATCCCACTGATCCTAAATCTCTTCTTACCTGATACATCAATCCCTCCCTGAAGAGCCTGCCCCTTTTGATTAAGTCTCTCTGTTCTCTATACTTATTTTTTCACATATATATTTACAACTCACTATGTCACCATTTCACACTTAGCCTATGATGGCTAATTCGCTTTTACAAATTTAATGTAAGTATTCTAATTCAATGTCTATTTCCTCTTTACAATCCCACTGCTTACAGTAATGTGTCCCTATGTCTGTCATAACTGAATCATATGGAAAATGACAACCTACGTGGTTCATCCTGTTTCCTTACATCCTAAACATGCCCATATGCTAAGAAATGAATCATTCAAAAATATTTCTCCAATTCCTTTGTGCTAGGCATTTTCCTAAGTCTTGGGGACAGAAGCTTTTTAACTTATGTGCAGAGTATATCATGCAAAATGTTGGGCTGGATGAAGCACAAGCTGCAATCAAGATTGCCAGGAGAAATATCAATAATCTCAGACACGCAGGTAACACCACCTTTACAGCAGAAAGCGAAGAAGAACTAAAGAGCCTGTTGATGAAAGTGAAAGAGAAGAGTGAAAAAGTTGGCTCAAAGCTCAACATTCAAAAAACTAAGATCATGACATCCAGTCCCATCACTTCATGGCAAATAGATGGAGAAACAACGGAAACAGTGACAGACTTTATTTTCTTGGGCTTCAAAATCACTGCAGATAGTGACTGCAGCCATGAAATTAAAAGACACTTGCTCCTTGGAAGAAAAGTTATGACCAACCTAGACAACATATTAAAAAACAGAGACATTACTTTGCCAACAAAGGTCCGTCTAGTCAAGGCTATGGTTTTTCCAGTGGTCATGTATGGATGTGAGAGTTGGACTGTAATGAAACCTGAGAATTGATGCTGAAGAAACCTGAAAGCTGAAGAATTGATGCTTTTGAACTGTGGTATTGGAGAAGACTCTTGAGAGTCCCTTGGACTGTGAGGAGATCCAACCAGTCCATCCTAAAGGAAATCAGTCCTGGGTGTTCATTAGAAGGACTGACGTTGAAGCTGAAGCTCCAATATTTTGGCCACTTGATGTGAAGAACTGACTCATTTGAAAAGACCCTGATCCTGGGAAAGATTGAAGGTGGGAGGAGAAGGAGAAAACAGAGGATGAGACGGTTGGATGGCATCACTGACTCAATGGACATGAGTTTGAGTAAACTCTAGGAGTTGGTGATGGACAGGGAGGCCTGGGGTGCTGTAGTCCATGGGGTCGCAAAGAGTTGGACACGACTGAGCGACTGAACTGACCTAGCAACAGAAGCAATGAACCAAACAGATAAGACCTCTGCTGTCATTGAGCTTCCATTCTTGTAATTGGAATAAGAAGTAAAAAGTTATATTATCATGGGATAAGTGCTAAATTTCAGAAAACTAAGAAGAACCGTGACCCAAGAGTTAAGAAGAGGATAAATCTAAATTTGAAGGCTTCATTCATAGAAGAGGTGGCAATCTATATGGACCTTAGAGGACGAGCTGGAATTCACTACACAAAGAGGAAGACCAAGGTCTTTCGAGGCCTAAGGAGCATCCTGCTGAATACTATGGGGACATGAAAGAGAAGAGAATGGGGACAGGGAAAAAGTGGCCCAGCATGTCACAGATTATTAATTTATACTTTCCAGGTCTGTATTAGATGCAGTGCGTTTCAAGGTCATGTCATTACCCAGAGTTTAACTCTTCCCTCCGGTCCTCATGTGTATGCTTGTGAATGCAGGAAGTACTTATCCAAGGTGACCTTGCTGTGTATTTGTTGACAGTAACCAAGCGCAAGTATTCAGTGAATCTCACCCATCCTTACTGTAAAAATAAGCAATGCGTGTTCCTGGACGGTTAACTAATTTCCTCTCTGTTCACAATTAAAGGGGGTCTTTCATTCTTGATTATAACCTGGCTTGTTGTCATTTTAATATCCACAGCCAAACCAGATTGTGAAGCACACATTGATTAACGCAAACTTCTATTTTCTTCCACTCATTTAAAAATTTTATAGCACCTCCTGTCTAGAGAGTTCCTGCTCATCTCTGAAATAGATTTCTGGGAAACTTTAATAATTTAAGAATTAGTTTCAGCAAATATGGAGTTCATTCCCCCACTTGATTCTGAAAACTGATTTTAAGTTATAAGGTTACAGATGAGATATAGTTAACCCAGTTTTGTTCTCAAAATGTAGTGAGGCTCAGAAAGAAAAAAATCTTTTGAAAAAAAGGGCAGAAATAAATGTGTTAAACAAGACATGTCATTCTATATTTGGCAGCAAAACTTTGGGGGGAAGTGTCAACGTCTATATCATTGTCAGAGCTTAATGACAAATATTTGCAGTAGAAGGAGGAGAGTAATTTGTGTAGCTATTGCAAAATTTAAGAATATATGTTGAAGAGCAGGTGGGGCTGGCTTTTCATGGAAGATATTCATTTGCAAAAAGATCCAGAGAGATAAAGGGAAAAATTCATGTTAACAGATATAAAACCAAAAGCAAGAGGTAGAATTGGACAGAGAGGAGTATTTTAAATTAGGACTTTCTTAAGGCATTCTGGCCCATTCCACAGATGCATGCTGGTATTTGAGGGGAGGAAATACCTCTGTTAAATAGTTAACAAAAATATAAGAACTCTTTCAGATATAAAATAAGTCAGGGGGATATAAGGTACAGCTTGGTTACTATAGTTAATAATACTGTATTGTGTATTTGAAAATGTATAAGGGAATAGACCTTAAAAGTTATTATCACAAGAAGAAAAATATATAATTACGTGTGGTAAGAGAGCTTCCCTGGTGGACCAGCAGTAAAGAATCCACCTGCAATTCAGGAGATGTGGGTTCAATCCGTGGGTTCAATCCCTGGGTTGGGAAGATCCCCTGGAGGAGGCAACAGCAATCCACTCCAGTACTCTTGCCTGGGAAATCCCATGGACAGAGGAGCCTGGCAGGCTACAGTCCATGAGATTGCAAAGAGTCGGACATAACTTAGTGATTAAACAACAACAACAACAATAGATGTTAACTAGACTTACTGTGGCAACCATTTGGCAAATATGCATGTATCAAATCACTGTGTTGAAAACAACTCAGTCAAAAAATGGGAAGATCGAAACAGACATTCCTCTAAAGAAGATATATCTTCCAAAGAAGATAATCAAAAAACATATGAAAAGATGCTAAACATCCACTAATTATTAGAGAAATGCAAATCAAAATTACAATGAGGTATCATATCAATCAGAAAAGGCAACCTACTCCAGTACTCTTGCCTGGAAAATCCCAGGGATGGAGGAGCCTGGTAGGCTACAGTCCATGGGGTCGCTGACTCGGACCTGACTGAGCGACTTCACTTTCACTTTTCACTTTCATGCATTGGAGGAGGAAATGGCAACCCACTCCAGTACTCTTGCCTGGAGAATCCCAGGGATGGGGGAGCCTGGTGGGCTGCCGTCTATGGGGTCGCACAGAGTCGGACACGACTGAAGCGACTTAGCGGCAGCATCATATCAATCAGAATGTCCATCATCAAAAAATCCACAAACAACTATCTGGAGAGGATGCGGAGGAAAGGAAACCCTCCGAGACTGTTGTTGGGAATGTAAATTGGTACAACCACTATAGAGAACACTATGGAGGTTCCTTAGAAAACTAAAATTAGAACTACCATAACTATCATATGATGCAATGATCCCATTTCTGGGCATATATCCCTGAGAAAATCATAATTCAAAATGACACACACACCCCAATGTTCACTGCAGTACTATTTACAATTTTCAAGACATGAAAACAATCTAAACATCCACTGACAGATGAATGAATGAAGAAAATGTGATACTTACATACAATGGAATATTTACTCAGCCATAAAAAAAATAAAATAACTGTCATTTGTAGCAATATGGATGGACCCAGAGATTATCATACAAGTGAAGTAAGTCTGACAGAGAAAGGCAAATATCATATGATGGTACTTATATATGGAATTTAATAAAAATGATACAAATAAACTTATTTACAAAACAGAAACAACTCACAGATCTCAAAATCAAACTTACAGTTATCAAAGAAAATGTGGCGGGGGGGAGTGATAAATTAGGAGATTTGGATTAATTTATACACACTGTGCTTTGCTATGCTGTGCTAAGTTGCTTCAGTTGTGTCTGACTTTTTGTGACCCTAAGGACTATAGCCCACCAGGCTTCCCTGAACATGGGATTTCCAGGCAAGAGTACTGGAGTGGGTTGCTGTGCCCTACCTCCAGGGGATCTTCCCGACCCAGGGAAGGTGAGTGATCACACCATGATCAGGGATGGGTGAAACTCCAGGTATGGTCTATCTTAGGGTAGATTTCTCCCAATCTGGGCGTCTATTAACCTCAAAAATAAGTTCTCTGCATCTGAAAAAGGATGGTGTAAAAATATGTGATAGAACTTTCCATTTAAAAGGAGAGATTCAAAGGAATAAAGGAGTCAATGGTACCAAGAAAGTTTAACATAGCAGGTCAAATTCTATTAGGTTTTAAGGTCTGAAAATAACCCTCTATTAGTCAAGGCTCCATCCTCTGGGCCTGCAATAGCTCTACTAGCCTCTGCTTCTCTTTCCCCTTCAGTCTGAGAGTAGCGTTTCTGCTGAGACAACATTTCTGTAAACCTTGTAGGTCTCTTGTATATGTCATGGGGATCTGTGCCATTAGACAAGAGGGCTCTCCACAGACCTTTCCTGGATAACTCTTTCTCACTTCCTGGCCTCTGTGAGATGGTTGAGAGGATCCAGGAATCACACGCCGAATCCATTCAGCAAAACATTTTCCTACCACACCCTTGGCCTTCTCTTCAGAGCATTCTCTCCTAACAATCAGTCTCCTAACGTTTGCTTTTCAAAACAACTATGGATATAGGCTGAGAATTTCTTAAATCATTAAGTACTGTTCTTTTTTAAAATTAATTAATGAATTAATTTTTGGCTGCTCTGGGTCTTCATTGCTGTGCGACCTTTCTCTAGTTGCAGCGAGCAGGGGCTACTCTCTCGTTGTGGTGTGCAGCCTTTTCGTGGCGGTGGCTTCTCTTGTTGTGGAGCATGGGATCTAGAGTGCACAGGCTTCCGAGGCTGAAGCACACAGTCTCAGTAATTGTGGCTCAGGCTTAGTCGCCCTGCTGCATGTGGAATCTTCCTGAACAGGGATCGAACCCGTGTCTCCAGCATTGGCTGGTGGATTCTTAACCACTGGACCACCAGGGAAATCCAGTGCTGTTCTTTTTTATTTAATACTTTCCTCAATTTATCTTTTCTCTTGCACTTCACTACATTCAACAAGGGAAAAAGGCAGGCTGCCCCTTCAACATTTTGCTCGGAAATCTCCTCAGCTAAATGTCTAAGTTCATTGCTTGAAAACTTCCCACACAACAGGAGGACACAATCAGACCAAACTTTCTGCCACTATAAAACTGGAGTCACCTTTCCTCCAGTTTCCAGCAACACGTTCCTCATTTCCTTCTGAGCCCTCACTGCAAGTGGCTTTGATGTTCATGTTCCTACCAACATCCTCCTGAGGCAATCTTCAAAGCCTCAGGTTCAAAGCCTCTCAGTCTATATAAGGTAATATTCACAGATTTGAGAGACTGGGATGTAGAAATATCTTTGGGGGGACTACCATTCAACTCAATACAGTGGGTCTGCCAGCAATGCAAAGTCCAGACAGAGGTCTGCCTGGGTTGTGTTTGTAGTGAGAAGCCTTGAGGGCGAGGTAATCTCACTCTCCAGGACAAAAAGAATGGGTGTGCTGACTTCTTGCTGTAAAACAGCAGGTCACCAAATTTACTTTTCCTCTCTCATAATGCAGCCTACTGAGTGTGCAGGCTTCCGTTTGGACCCCCTCCCGTGGCCCTTGTGAGCCTTCATGGGGAAGCACAAGGGGAACTGGTGTAAACGTGCTCGCACTGCCTGCATGCTGTGAGTAATAAAGTCCTTGCTCTCTAACTCAGGAATCTCATGTCATCTGTCGGCATCCATGAAATGGCAATGGGCTAATGTATTTGCTTGTACATAGGATAAAACCAAAGAGCAGGCCTGTCAGAGTAGAGAAGAAACACTCCCCGGTCTGTATACTGAGGACTGAATGACAATGAAAATGGATGTCTCCTGGGGGTTCAGACAAATCTTAGGGGAGCAATGTATTTTCCTACAAGGGTGGAATAGGGATTCAAAAGAAGTATCTTTCAATTTTAAGCAGCAAAGGAGCTTCAGCTGATGTCTGGGCCATGATTTCATAATTTGTTCTGCTTTGTAATTTTATGGCCACTTTTTTTTCAATGGTGTGTGCACGTAATTAATTTATGTGATAATTACTCTGCTGCTGCTGCTAAGTCGCTTCAGTCATGTCCAACTCTGTGTGACCCCATAGACGGCAGCCCACCAGGCTCCCCCGTCCCTGGGATTCTCCAGGCAAGAACACTGGAGTGGGTTGCCATTTCCTTCTCCAATGCATGAAAGTGAAAAGTGAAAGTGAAGTCGCTCAGTCATGTCCGACTCTTCGCGAACCCATGGACTGCAGCCCACCAGGCTCCTCCTTCCATGGGATTTTCCAGACAAGAGTACTGGAGTGGGTTGCCATTGCCTTCTCCGAATTACTCTGCATTCATATTTAAAAAAATATGTGTATCACCTCCCTGCAGAAATGAATATATCACTATGCAGTTAAGTTTTAGGGGGTGTTATGGATGAGTTGTATCTTCCTCAGATTCCCACATTGAAACCCTAATTCCTAATGTAACTATATATGAAGATAGGACCTTTAAGGAGGCATTAACAATTGGGTTGGGCTTCCTGGGTGGCTCAGTGGTAAAGAATCTGCCTGCAATACAGGAGCCACAGGAGATGCAGGTTCAATTTCTGGGTCAGGAAGATCCCCTGGAGTAGGAAACGGCAACCCACTCCAGCGTTCTTGGAAAATTCCATGGACAGATGAGCCTGGTGGGCTACAGTCCATGGGGTCACAAAGAGTTAGACACGACTGAAGCGACTTAGCAGAGTTTGCTACGGCAGGCACTGCACCATCCATCCCAGCCAATAATTGGGTTAAAAGAGATCATAAAGGTGGGAACCTAATTTTATAGGACAGGTGTTCATTTAAGAAGAGGAAGAGACACTAGATCTCTCATTCTCCATGTACATACAGAGGAAAGGTCACATGAGAACGCAGCCAGAAGTCTACAAGCCAGGAAGAGCGGCATCACCAGAAACCAACCCTAAGGGTCCCTTGATCTTGGAATATTAATACGATCTCCAGAACCATGAGAAAATAAATTCCTGTTGTTAAAGCCACCCATTCAGGTGTATCTTGTTTTGGCAGCAACTATAGCAGACTAAGACTGCGGGGAATAGGATTATATTGATATCAGACATTTTCAGTTTTCTATGCTGTATTTCAAAGACAAGCCTGTCATATACAGATGCACATATACAAAACAGATATATACTAATTCAAGTTATATCTTTTAAAGTTCATATAGTGTACAAAAAATACAAGTCATTTTTTTGTGACAAAGCAAACATATCAAGTATCAGAGTATTGTGGCACATTGTTAGGTGATTTTGATGTCCTTTTACAATTCTTGACCTTGCAGGCAATCAACATCTTCAAAAGTCTATAGCAATTGCTTCTTAAGTCCATTTATTATGACTTAGCGCTTCCTAACAACTCAATAAATTCTTTTTTTTTTTTACAATGATGTTGGAGGATGAGCTGCTATTTGGCAGACTCACTGGCTCCCAGTGGCCGAGAGGATGGGGTGAAGTACTGGGGTACCAGCTCATCAATTCACTTTCTATTTTAACATTATACTCCTTTTATGTGAAAGGAGAAACTCCTGTATCTTCCTTTCCCTCCTCAGAACAGCATTTGTGTCCATTTAGCAAGTCAGGGCCTGTGGAATAGCTTGCTCATTAACACGATAGGCCTGACACATCTCGAGGCCATGTATGGAGACAGCAGACACAACTGAAGTTAGTTTTTCTTTCGTTACATCTCTGTTCACAGGCCATTTCTCGATAGACTTTTGGTTTTCCCCTATCATTTTAGCCTGCACACTCTTCTTCTAACTCACCATTTGCATCTCTTATTGTGATGTACTATCTTGAAATGTCATACTGTTCTCCTGTGTAAGCTTTGTCTCAATAGTTATGCAATCGTTGTCTCCCCATCCTGTCTGACCTCACCTCCTACCCTATCTTTTTAGCTCACTCACCTGGCTCTTCCTTAAACTCACCCTGACATTTGTCCTTTTGTTTTGTCCCTTCTGCGTGGAACCCTGTACCCAGAGAGCTTCCCGTTTCTGCATCAAACATCAGTCTATCAGAGCTGCCTTTCCTCATCACCTGTGGTGGTCAGCAGGTCCTCAGTGGGCCCCATCTCTTGCTACCCGTGCTTTGGTGTGATCCTCTTCCCTTGAGGGCAGGATCTGTGACTTCAAACCAACTGAGATGAAGATTTGAAATGTAGAATCAAATATCATAGAGTATTACTTTTGTATTTACATGACATAGAATTATAACTTCTATCTTGCTAGCAGATGTCATCATTTGTTGACAAAACAGAGAGGCCCAGAGGGCAAGGAATAGAAGGCAGCCTTCAGCTGAGAACCAGTGGGGAATTGAGGCACTCGGTTAACAGCCCCAGACAAGATTAATTCTGCCAACAATTAAAAATGAGCAGAAGTGGATCCTTCCTCAGTTAAGCATTCAGATGAGACCCCTGCCCCTTAAGCCAGCACCTTTGACTGCAGTCTTATAAGAGATTCTGAAGCAGAGGATCCCAGTGAAGCCATGCCCAGATTCCTGACTTACCCAAATGATAAGGCAATAAATGTACATTAAATTGCCCTAGGTATGGTAATTTGTCATATAGCAAAAGACATAATATAATCCCAAGTTAAAAATAACTTCCCATTTCCCACTACCTGCGCAGCATTTTCAGAACCCCTTACTGCGCTATTTTTTTTCTTAATAGAGCTTTATCTCATATGTTATACACAAATATTTATCTTTTTCATTTGTTTGCCAACCTTATTAGAATCTATATTTGAAGAGTCAAGTTTTATAGGGGTTGACACTTCAACAATTTGAGGCAGAATGTCTCCATAGGAAAAAATTTAAAAATTGTAGAACACATTCAGATATAAAATTAAATACCTATTTATAATAAGAAAAGTAATCCTAGCAAGCTAGTTTTAAAAACTGAAAGTATTTAAAAAAACCATACATTTTACTGATTGCCTGACATATTCCTGTAATATCTTTTGCCTTGGCTCTGCATTTTTTGATCACCTCTTCCCTTGATAACAGTGTGAAATTGTATTCTTTTAAATAGTATTTCATTTTTTTGGCATGGTAAATTGAAGGTTTGAAATGATTATTATTTACAGTTAAAAAAGTTTCTTTCATTTCCATAATACCATATTTGTAATGTCAGGTAAATATTCAGGATTGTTATCCAGTATCTTGTGTGTGTGTGCGTGTATGCACACACTAGTTACTCAGTCATCTGACTCTTTGTGACCCCAACGACTGTAGCCCATCAGGCTCCTCAGTCCATGGGATTCTCCAGGCAAGAATACTGGAATGAGTTGTCATTTCCTCCTCCAGGGGATCTTCCCAACCCAGGGATCAAACCTGGGTCACCTGCATTGCAGGCAGATTCTTTACCATCTGAGCCAGCAGGGAAGCCCCCCGGTATGATACAGGAGCTATAATATTTCAAGGCACTTCAAATTTTCTTTTACAGGGATTAATCCAGAAACTTTTTGAACTGATGACATTTATCAACCAGTTTGTTGTTGATGTCTTTGTTGAAATATGTTAGGGTATGAAGGAGAAAATGATCTGAACTTTCACACATGTACTAAAAATATCAGATGTGAATACATGGAAACAGGCCTGAAGTGAGGGTCCTGATGCTTAAGCTTCACTTGTTTTATCTGCCTTTGTCCCTAAAAGTAGGTGCTTTACCTGTTCTGTTCAGTGTTATATTTGCCATTACTTGGAGTATCTACATGATTGTAGATCAATAAAAATCAGTTGAATTAACAGAATGACTGCTGATTGTTTCACCTTTCCAACTAACAATGAGTTATGCATTAGTTTAGTTCAGTTCAGTCACTCAGTCATGTATGATTCTTTGTGAACCGTGGACTGCAGCACACCAGACCTCTCTGTCCATGACCAACTCCCAGAGTTTACCCAAACATATCCATTGAGTTGGTGATGCCATCCAACCATCTCATCCTCTGTCATCCCCTTCTCCTCCTGCCCCCAATCCCTCCCAGCAACAGGGTCTTTTCCAGTGAGTCAGCTCTTCACATCAGGTGGCCAAAGTATTGGAGTTTTGGCTTCAACATCAGTCCTTCCAATGAATATTCAAGACTGATTTCCTTTAGGATGGACTGGTTGGATCTCCTTGCAGTCCGAGGGACTCTAAAGAGTCTTCTCCAACACCATAGTTCAAAAGCATCAATTCTTTGGTGCTCAGCTTTCTTCACAGACCAATTCACACATCCATACATGACTATTGGAAAAACCATAGCCTTGACTAGACAGACCTTTGTTGGCAAAGTAATGTCTCTGCTTTTTAATATGTTGTCTAGGTTGGTCATAACTCTTCTCCCAAGGAGTAAGCATTTTTTAATTTCATGGCTGTAGTCACCATCTGCAGTGACTTTGGAGCCCCAAAAAATAAAGTCTGTTACTGTTTCTACTGTTTCCCCATCTATTTGCCATGAAATGATGGGTCCAGATGCCATGATCTTTATTTTCTGAATGCTGAGCTTTAAGCCAACTTTTTCCTCTCTCCTCTTTGACTTTCATCAAGAGGCTCTTTAGCTTTTCACTTTCTGCCATAAGGGTGGTATCATCTGCATATCTGAGGTTATTGATATTTCTCCCAGCAATCTTGATTCCAGCTTGTGCTTCATGCAGCCCAGCGTTTCTCATGATGTACTCTGCATTTAAGTTAAATAAGCACGGTGACAATATACAGCCTTGACATACTCCTTTTCCTATTTGGAACCAGTTAGAACTGGACATGGAACACAGACTGGTTCCAAATAGGAAGAAGTTATGCATACAATGGGAGATAAGTAAAGACCTGGTTCATTAACAAATATAAGTTATAGACTAATTCAAAGAAAGATGCTTGAAATCACGTTATTGAAAAGATACGTTTTGAGATACAGTCCTCCTGAGAAGAAGGATTAAAAGATAGATTAACACATATGTATACAGATATGGGCATACATTTGTTGTTGTTGTGTAGTCTCTAAGTCATGCCTGACTCTTTGCAATCCCATGGACTGTAGCCCACCAGGCTTCTCCATCTGTGGGATTTCCCAGGCAAGAATACTGGAGTGGATTGTATATAAAAATATACACACACGTTTCATTTTATATTTAGAATTTTAGAGAACATTTAACTTTACTTTTTACCTGGCTTTAGGAGAATCCTAAAAAGAAGACTGACTCTATTTTGGAGTGACGAAGTGGCAGAACTATGCCAATGTTGTAAGTACAAGAATTTTTTTTTTAACTGAAAACTCCACATATTGGATAAGACCAACAGTACTTTGTAGAGTCTAAAAAGCTTGGCCTCTGATATTGGAATAGCTCTGTGACCTTGGACAAGCTATTCCTCTTCTATAAGCCACTGCTGCTTCTTTGAAATAGACCCAATCTATAAGCCTACTTTATTGTGATCAGAGAGAATAGAATAAAATTCTCAACCCAGTGTCGAGCACACGATGTGCACTTAGTAAAGATAGCTTGCTTTTGTGATTATTTTTACTATTAATATCATTCATTATATGTTACTGACAATCGCATCTTTTTTGAGAAATTTTGAAAAGGCATGTCAGTTTGTGATCTCACTTTCACCTCTGACATGAAAAGCATATCCTGAATAAGTTTCCATTTAAGTTTCTGAGAACTGCTGTGTAATGGGTAGGAGGGCAGCGTGTCTGCAATTTGCTGACACACACTCACCATGAGGGCCAAGAAAACATTATCAGCCTCTGGACCCTCCAAAAAGCCACGGATGCAGGAAATGGATTACTCAGACCCTGACTTTGAAACTAAGAAAACAGACTTCAAATTCTCAAGTGTAGTTAATCATTACCTAGAATATGTATGACAACAGAAAATGGGCATAGGTCGCATTAGATCCTTGAACATGTACAAAATTACAGGAAATCATTCTCAATAGTATTGTCTTCATGCTGAAAGGACAATACTGTGGAAAGAAGTTAGAAAATCCTTCCCCCTTCCTCTCAAAAAAATAATAAAGTGGCTAAATTTAGAAATTATAGGCCCTTTGAAAAGTACCACACATTTATTCCATAGAGAGATTTAAGCTCTACAATGTTTGGCTTATAGCTATAGTGCTTAAAAGAAAAAAAAAAAAAAAGCAGTGCAAAGCCAAAAGCATAAAATGACCCTTAAAACTGCTTCTGAAATACAGCAGTGTAACATTCTCCTGCTTTCATTAAGAAAGAAAAATGCAGTTTTTTCTTAAAAGTCTTTGTTTTGAGTGTTAAATTTTATTTTCAGTAAGGATCTAGATTCTCTTCCACAAGTGACATTAGAAATGGAAAGCAGAGGGCCTGGGGGGCTACTTTGAATCCTCTATTTCCGCCAGTGTCTGACACTCTACCGCCCAATGATAGGCACTCCACTGAGGACCCTTCAAATAATGAATGGTGATGAAAAGGATGAATACCAAGGATATAAATTCTGAAATGTAACATTATATCTGCTTTTACAGTGTGCAAAATACTTTTCTGTTCACAATTCCATTTGATCCTCCCAGTGACCCAGCAAGGTTGGGAATAGTTTACCTGTGACTTATCCAAAGTCATCCAGAAAAACGGCAATAAAATTAAAATCTACTCCTCAGAGGTGGAGTTCCTCCCATGATGCCATGAACATGTTTGTTTAATATATTAAGGGTTCTCAGCTGGGAGCAATTTTGTCCCTCGGGGGCCCTTTGGTAATGTCTGGGCATATTTTTGGTTGTCATACCATCGTGGGGAAAGGGAGTGTCTACTGGCATTTAGTGGGTAGAGACCAGGGATGTCACTCAGCATCCTAAAGTACACAGGACAGCCCCTCCTGCCACCCCTACTGCTCCATGCCCCCAAACAGTTACCTAGTCTCAAATGCCAATAATGCTGAAGTGATGGATCTAAACAATCAATGGTCTTATAAACACCATTAAGCTGATTAAGTCATTGCGGTGCTTTTAAAACATGTCTGGGACTGACTTGAGGCTCTTCCCATCAAGATGCTGAGTAAATCTCCTCCCCTACAATCTAGGTGTCGTTTGGTAATTTCTTTGATGAATAGATGCAGTTGCCTGATTTCTGAGTCTAGGTTAGAAAAGATCATGCAGTTTCTGCCACTTTTGAGAGGGACACTTGCCTTGGGACCCCTGAGTTGCCCAATAAGAAATCGGTCCGCCCAGAGAGTGCCGTGCTGGAGAAACCACGTGCTTGATGGAACCACATAAAGAGAGAGCTGCCTACCCTCTGACAGTAACCACATGAGGGACCTCAAGCCAGAAAGGCCCAGCCAAGCTCTTCTCAAAGTCCTATGCAAGAAACCATCAGAGGTAACAAATGATGGTCATCATTTTAAGCCACTAAGTTTTAGGGTGATTGGTTACACGGCAACAGCTAACCAGAACAATCTTCAGAGACTCAAAGTCAAGGGCTTTGGCAAACAGAATGTCTTTTATTTCTCTCTAAAGCATTCTGACATACAGAAGCATGGAAGTCTGAACTACATGACTACCACTCCTCAGGTGAAAATGGATTAGAATCCATTTTGGAAGTAGGGGACAAGGAGAAGTTTCTCAAAGAAATTTTCAGAAGAAATTGTGAAGGCTATCTTGAAATGATAGACTGCAGGTTGGAGTCCTGGATTTCAGTCATTTTCAAAAGCTAGTTATTGTAAAGATGAGATATTTATTGGCAATACCAGACGATCTCGTGAGGCTTCTTCGAGGACTAACTAGAGTATCCCACTCTAATATATTTTTCAAAAGATAGACATTTTAAAACTGTCACTTAAAATGTACTCTGATGAATATAAAGAATGAGAATTAAAGTAAATATGAAGCACCAGTTTACATTCACCAAACTATAAGAAGTTTAAAAAAACCTACAAAAAATAAATGAAAGTCTAATATTGGGAAAAGTGGTGAAAAATCACACACTGCGGATGACCACAGTGTTCAGTATGCAAGAAGAGCTAAAAAATAAAGAGAAGTTTTGATCCAGTAATGTTACTTTTGGAAATTGTCCAAAAGGAAAAAGAAAGAAAAAACTTCTCATACAATGATATTTATAGCCACATTACTTGCAATAGAGGGAAAAAACCCACAGGAAGCAACCTAAATATCCAACAATGGGACAATAGTTAACCATGACATGGCCGGATGTATTAATGTAAAGTTCTAAATATAAGGACCACATGGCAAAGCATATACAAAAGATAAGTGAAAAGAGTAAACAAGTCATTTTCATATAAACAGTGATAATATCTATGAAAATTTACTTTCACACAAATATCAAAAGAAAGAAATATATTTTTTCTGTTAACATGAGTATCAGTACATCGTTTTCTAGAAGTATATTGAAATAGTCTGCTTTATAAAGAGAAGCTATAAACTTAAAGTATTAATCAAGTTTAGCACTTTGATGGACATATTTACCTCATATTATTGAAATTCTATCTTGAGAGAGTCAAGTTGAAGATAAATTATAGTGCTGCTTTATGAAAACAGAAAAGGGGGGCAGGAAAGGGCTTTTTAGGGGGAAAAAAGATGTCTGCACTGTCTTAATACTTTATCTTATTATTTGTAAACAGCACTATCTTAGTCTGACATTTCAAGACAAAGGAGAAACATTCCAAAAGCAAACAAACTTTGTCAAAGTGAAAAAAATCAACTAAAGGAATATTTTAGCATGTTTGGATAAACCTGTAAATAAAAGGATCTCTGCATATACAAACTGGAAAGTGCTAGAAAGTTTTCAGCTTGGCATTCATTCAGAAAGTGTGCGTTTAATCCATACTACATTAGCTGTCATACATGCTTCATTCATTCGACAAAACAAGACACAGCTCCTATCTTCTCAGATTTTGTGATCTACAGGATGTAAATCCAAGTAAACAGATCACTGAGATAGAATGTGACAACTGCTATGAAAGGTCCATGAGAAGGACAACTAAATTGGATTAAAGGATTTATAGAATATGAGTTAGGGGCTAAACTGTATCTTAGAAAGAGAGAACACAGATAAAGGTAAGAAACTACAGAACTGTACTATTAAAAAGGGCCAAGGTCACATCTTGGGGCTTCCCTGGTGGTTCAGATGGTTAAGAACCCAGCTGCAATGCAGGAGAGCCAGGTTCAATCCCTGGGTCGGGAAGATGCCCTGGAGAAGGGAATGGCTACCCACTCCAGTATGCTTGCCTGGAGAAATCCATGGACAGAGGAGCCTGGCAACCTACAGTCCATGGGGTCACAGTGGGACACAACTGAGTGACTAACACTTTCACTTTCAAGTTCTCATCTCACTTGAATCATAGCCAAAAATAAATAAATAAGATGATACTGATCTTAGGGGCAAAAATTAAATACTGCAATAAGAAAAGGGACTCCACAATTACTACATGCTAAATGGTCTGAATGTCTGTGTCCTGTCAAACTTCCTAAATTGAAATTCTAATCCTCAAAGATGATGGTACCAGGAGGTGGGTGCCTTCGGGAGGCACTCAGGCTTTGCCTTCATGAAGGGGATTAGCACCTCATAAGAGAGGCTCCAGAGAGGCCCCTAGCCCCTTTCACCACACAAGGACATGGCAAAAGCCACCAGCTATGACCCAGGAAAAGAGACTCACCACAATGTGACCTTGCCGCCACCCTGATCTTAAACTCCTCAGCCTCCAGAACTGTGAGAAATACATTTGCATTGTCTATAAGCTACCCAGTCTGTGACATTTTGTTATAGCAACCTGAAAGAACTAAGACACTATGACATTTACATAAATTATCTAACCATCTTTCAATTTGATGCTGAGACTTTTTAAAATCTGGGCTATTACAATTTATATAAAGGAAAATAAAGAGCATATAAAAGTACCTCAATTTTCAAAGCTATGTTCCCCCTCCCCTCCAAATCAATGTTAATAAGTACACAGAAAACTAAATCAATTACTCTGAAATATCTATGTTATGTACTAACATTCAGAAAAATGTTACAAAAAGGTTTTATAATTCCGTGTCCATATTTTAACAAGTGTCCAAGAGGCTGTTTAGTTAAAGGACCTGAAGGAAGCTGGTAAACAATTTGGGATAGAGTTATCTGACTGAATTGACCAGAAGCCAGCTTGCATTTAGTCTGCATTTCTACGTGGTATCCATGGAAATGAGATCAGGCCTGCACAAAGACCAACAAAGGCCACCTTTGAATGAATCAGGAGAATGACAACTGCCAATGTTCAAGGCATCCATGAACACAATGGCTTTGCACACGCTCTTCAGAACACAATGGAATAGTCTCTTACACTGACAATACAGCGTCCATCACTCTCTTTTGTTTCATTGCTCTGTTTAAACATTAACCTCATTTTTATACAGAAAGCCTTTCAATGATCAGGAGTTATGTACAGCTTCTGTAGTACAAACTGTCTCTAGTCTCTTTAAATTAATAACAAGAGGAATTGCAGTTACTCTTTCAAACACAGAATAATACTGCAGGAATCTTCTAGGAACTGTTTGGTCAATAGCACAGACCATTCTCTCAAAGGAAGAAAAACCTATTTGAAAATTATGAACAGTCCCAATATTCAATGAACCTGAAAACATTACAAAAATATGCAGTTCAAGTTTATACTGGTTAGTAAGTGTAATTTACACGTACAAGAGTAGGCAGGCATAGACTAGATAAAATATTTGACTACAAATACCTTGAACTAATAACTTAAAGAAAATTAGGAGTAGGCTTTCTTTTCTAATTTATATTAATGGAAATATTTTAAATGCCTTGAAAAAAACCACTTGAGTTATACACAGAATAAAAGGCTTTAATATTTTAAGAACAGAACATTTTGAAGATGACACTAATTCTCTGTGCTATATGGGACTCAGATTTCTCAAAAGATATTTTTGAGGATCTTTATTATGCTAGATAGAAATAAAGCATTAAAAGCTTAACTGGAGACACATAAATCTATAGCTACAAAAGAATTTCTTTGTTTTTGTTTTTTTTTTTTAGAAAATCTGACTGAAGCACTGAACTTAATTCTACTAATAGAATTGGAATATTTTTATATATTCTGCACCCTAAAAACAGCTCTAAGCTTGTTAATTACAACTGTTTTAATGCAGTAATATGTTCTGAAGCAAACAAAAGTGTATATACATCAGCTCCCTCTAACCCAAGCAGCCACTTTGGAGGGTGGGAGGTGCCGATTCCCGTAGCTCTGCAGTCTTCTCTCTGCAGGCCTTGGTTAGCTTCACCTTTCTCTCATCAATTAACATCCTCTCCATTTCACAGCCCAGAATCTGCTCTGCCTTCCTTCACATGATCATCTGTGGTTTCTAATC
Source organism: Capricornis sumatraensis (assembly GCF_032405125.1). Taxonomy (NCBI): domain Eukaryota; kingdom Metazoa; phylum Chordata; class Mammalia; order Artiodactyla; family Bovidae; genus Capricornis; species Capricornis sumatraensis. Next base: position 32,913,576 of record NC_091086.1, read on the forward strand.
TGTCCAGGGGGGCTACAGGGCATCCAGTTTCCCCCTCCTTCTCCTGTATCCCTGACAGCATCCTTTTCACGGACATCAGTTCCCCCCTTCTCCTCTCACGTCATGGGCTCCTGCCAAATATGGATGCTTCAGTGTGAATTTCAAAACTACAAGGGTACCGTGCAGTACCATAAGTGACAGAAGCAAAAAAAAAAAAAAAAAAAGAAAAGAAAAGAAAAAACCCCTCATAATAACAATGTCTACACAAGTTTTTCCAATGTTTGTTTTTGAGCAGACATTCCCACTTCAGTCCTCTAGCTCCTTTCTCCTCTCTTCCTGTCAAACTTCCGGACACTGTCCCCACTCTTCATCTCTGGTTGACTGCTCAGCCCACAACACTCTGGTTGTGCTTTTGTCCGTCAGTGAAGACTGCCCTCGCCAAGGCGTCAGATCTGCCTGACTTAGGGGAAGGAGCTGATCCTGTGGACCAAGCTCTCAACACATCAGTGGCGCCCCAGTCCCCACAGTCCTTTCTTCCCTCCTCCAGCTGCGCCTTCTCTCTCCCTTGCTGTCTCCACTTCCTCATCTGACCCTCTAAGGTGGCTCCTCAGCTTGTAGCCAGTCACCTGCTAGTCTGTCTCCATCTGACTCATCAACATTGTCTTCAATCCCTCTCCAGATGCCCAGACTCCTCGCTCTCTATCCCCATTTTACTCTCGCTCCTGTTCCTAACACCGCTGCACACAACCAGCTAATAACTGCACGTGTACACCTGGCCGTTTCAAACTCAACCTGTCAACCTGCACTGCTCTGTCTTTCCTCTGATCCCGCCTTCCTTCAGCCTTCCCTGTTCCAGTGAATGCCACCCCCCGACACTGAATTATTTACATCAGAAGCCCAGGCGTCAGTGTTACAGCCTCCCATTCTTGTCAATCAATCACCACATCCCGTCGATTCATCCTTAATTCCTTTCACATCTGTCCCCAGCTATCTTTCCCTACTGCTGCTATCTGGGTTTGGACCACTGCCATCTCTAACGCTGAAATGAGACCATTCACTCCGCTGTCCCCTCCTACTGCCAGGGTGATCTGCCAAGGAGCCAACCTGAGTGTATCACTGCCCTGCTCAAGGCCCTTCAGAGCACTCCAACGGTCCTCAGAATAAACTCCAGGCTCCTTGCCAGGACTTATAAAGGCCTTTCATGGTAGAGTGCCTGCTCACCTCCCAGCTCTCACTTTCTGTGAATACTTTGAGCAATGTGCTCCTGGCATAATGGCCTTCTCCTTCCCTATTCAAGCATCTGAGACATCTGGCTCAGGAACTAGGAGACGGAGCCTACTCCTGATCACAATAAATTATCGCTTACAGTCATTTAAAAAGAACTGGACTCCAAAGCACTTCACAGCAGAGCTGAACGGTAATGATTATTCCCTAGGATGGCCTCTCCAGAGTTTGATACTCAAACATGTCTCAGTGATATTTCTCCATCCTCTGAATTCAACATCTAGTTGTATACCACTCATTCAGCAATTAATTACATGAGACCATAAGACACCTATTATGTTATCAAAACTTATGTTACATGTTTATGTCATATGCATAGACAACACAATAGAAACAACACAAGTTTCAAATTACATGGAAACTTTTAAAAACACCAAGAGGTATGAAGATTTGAAATTTCAGTAACTCAGAAGCTCAAAGTCAGTATCAAGGACCTGCTTTCTTTCTCTCTTTCCACTAGGCCAGTGTGTTGGCTTCATCCCCAGGCTAGCTGACATCATGGTTGCAAGATGGTTATGGCTATTACAAGATTCCCATCTAGACCTGACAATATGCTTATTAAAGAGTATCTCTCTTAGGAATAAAAAATTGTTTCCCAAAAGTCCCTGAGCAGATCTGTACCACTCATTCAGCAATTAATGTTATCTATACTTATTCAGCAATTAATTACATGAAACCACATGACATCTATTATGTTATAAAAACTTAGTTATATCTTTGTTATAGGCATAGACAACACAACAAAAACAAAGAAGGTTTTAAATTACACAGAAAGCTTTCTCCACATCTCATTGGCTAAAATTCCATTATATGTCCATGTCCAAATCAGATAGTAGCAAGAGATCTGGGGCCACCATCACTGGTTCAGTTCAATTACCCTTCAATTACCTCCTAGTTGTGCAGAGGAGAGATTAACCCAGTAACTGGGCTTCTGTCAGAAAGGAGGATGGCAGGGTATGAAATTGGTTAGGCAGCCTCCTCCCAGGGACTCAGACAATTTCTTTCCCTCATGTGCAGATGTGTTCCAAGTAGCTTACAACCTCTCTGGACCACGTTTCAAGTTCCCTATGGTTCTACATTGGACCCAACATACTGCCTTACATAAAGCAAATGTTACATAAAGATATGATCAAAAACTAGTTTTATGGAATTCACTGTAACCAGAGCAGCAAAGCACCTACATCTCATCAGAAGGGGGATCATAGGGATCACTTTCATACACAAGACCTATTGTTGTCTCAGGATTTGTGGTTTCAAGATTCTTCTCTTTAGAGAGTCATTATTCTGTGTGCTCCTCCTGGTAAATCATTAGTTACCATAACAAAAGCATACACACACTCCGCATCTTGGAGTTACTGAGTAGAGTAACTGCTTTCCATGGTTCTTTCCCTCTTATGCTGTGTTTAGTCTTTCCATAATGTCCGAAGCTAAGCAAGGCTGATTATGACTTTGATGGTAGCATTTATATGATGTCAGGATGATACTTTTGGTCCCAAATATTTTCCCTATTCTTCCTGAAATTTTTTACATTTTCTTTTGAATAAGTGCTGCTTTATTGATAATGTATAAGAGCAAACATTTTTGGCATGTAAGGGCCCCATGTACCACTTCAGTTCAGTCGCTCAGTCGTGTCCGACTCTTTGCGACCCCATGAATCAATCACAGCACACCAGGCCTCCCTGTCCATCACCATCTCCCGGAGTTCACTCAGACTCACATCCATCGAGTCCGTGATGCCATCCAGCTCTCTCATCCTCGGTTGTCCCCTTCTCCTCCTGCCCCCAATCCCTCCCAGCACCAGAGTCTTTTCCAATGAGTCAACTCTTTGCATGAGGTGGCCAAAGTACTGGAGTTTCAACTTTAGCATCATTCCTTCCAAAGAAATCCCAGGGCTGATCTCCTTCAGAATGGACTGGTTGGATCTCCTTGCAGTCCAAGGGATTCTCAAGAGTCTTCTCCAAAACCACAGTTCAAAAGCATCAATTCTTCGGCACTCAGCTTTCTTCACCCTCCAACTCTCACACCCATACATGACTACTGGAAAAACCATAGCCTTGACTAGACGGACCTTTGGTGGCAAAGTAATGTCTCTACTTTTAAATATGCTATCTAGGTTGGTCATGACTTTCCTTCCAAGGAGTAAGCCTCTTTTAATTTCACATATCACTTAAATTCAAATAAATATGGGTGTCTAGCTGAGTTGGTTTGAGTAGTAGACATGATTTTTGAAACAGCAGATATGTTATTTCAAATTAAGGCAAAGATAGAGTGCTGAAATATCTTATCATATCTTGAACATTTTGCCCAAATGAAAGTTATTATGGGGAAGTAGAGTAGGTTTACATATGTTTTCAGAAAGAGACAGACAGACATGGTATTTAAACCAGTACATTCTTGGTGATGACTATGAAGTTGGAAAGGAAAATGAATCAAAGAGAACCTGTTACTTCTAGCAATCAACATTCGGGAACAACTCTGTGACTGTCCCCTTGAAAGTAGCTGCTGGCTAATGTCATTTAAGAGGAAGCGAACCAGCCATAGAAGAGGATGTTGTTGGTCTTGTACTTGATGAAGAATAGGAAAGGGTGATCACAATGGAAAAGCAAATGGTGCTGATAATACACTAGAAATTCTTTATTTTTGACACACAGACTGAATGGTCTTTATTTTGCTGAATGTCTAAAAATTCTACCATTAGATGCTCATCTCTTTACGTTAACAGGCTTCTTCCTTTTTTATATGTCCAGGGCTATCAGCACACTAAGACAGAAGCAGTCAGCACTTACTTTAGAGGGAATTCACTTGACCTGATGCATTCTTTCAGTGTTGAAATACACCTGACTTGGTGGTCACCACAGAACAAGGTGGTACAGGCAATTTGGAATTTTAATTTGTTAGGAAAGAGAAGGTACAGTATTTAAGCAATTACTTCCAAACCTGGCTGTATATCAGAAATGTATGAGTAATTGTTTTTAAATACCAAATGGCATGGCGTGCATGCATGCATAATCATGTACGACTCTCTGCAACCCTTTGGACTGTAGCCTGGCAGGCTCCTCTTTTCATGGGATTTTCAGGCAAGAATACTGGGAGTGGGTTACCATTTCCTCCTTCAGGGGATCCTCTTGACCCAAGGACTGGATCTGCATCTCCTGTGTCTCCTGCGTTGCAGCAGGATTCTTTACATGCTGAACCATCAGAGAAGTCCCTTAAAAACGGAATCCTAAGCCTCATTCCACGAATGTGAATCAAAACAGTGGCTCCAGAACCAGTATTTAGGAGAGTAAAGCTTAGTGTACACTGGGCAGATGTAGATGGAGAGACGTGGAGGAAGGGAGTTGCCACATGGGATGGTGGCCTAAGGTGGTTGAGGGGCTGACGCTGAGTGGAGAGAGGTCGTTGAGGATAGGTCCTGGAAGTAAGAGATTACTTAAAATTTCCCTTTGTATTATAAAAACTTCCCTACTTTATCATTTTACTCGGGGTTGTCTCTTTTAACTTAGGACAAAGGTGAGTTGCAAGGGGATGAGAGAAAAAGGGAAAAAGCATCAAGGCAGTGAAGGCAAAATAACATAATCTGGAAAATATTCTAATACCAAATATGGTATGATCAAGTGCAGTCAGAATACAGAATGGTGTGCATAGGTGTGTACGAGTGGTTCAGGGATGCATGTACTGTGGATGTGCCTATGTGCAGTGTGTGTGCTTGCGTGTGTGTGCATGGTGAGTGTAGTAGAGAAGAAGCTGAAGAGGAAGGCTGCGGTCAGATGGTGAAAGACTTTATTTATGCCATGCCACAAAATTGGGACTTTGCACTACATGATCTGGGCATCCACTCAATGTTCGACACAAGGGGGTGACTGGATACAGATAAATGTTTAGAAAGATAACCCTGGTGACAAAGCAACAAACACAGTTAAACCAGCTTAAAAACAGGAGGGGTCCAGAGACAAAAAAGTGAGGGCCTGAACTGGGTGGGAGCAGAAGGCGCATGAGTTGGGGACAATAGACAGAACTTGGAGATGGGCTGTGAGGCTGCCAACAAGGGAAGAGAGCCCCGATTTTCATGTTTGCAGGATAATGCTGCCATTAAACACTAACAGATGACATAGGAGGAGAGGTATCCACTTTGGTTGGGGACACAAAGTCACCTACGTGGAGATATTTACTGAACCAGAACTCGGCAGAGGAGTCTGGCTGGAGATGCTGACCTGAGCGGGGAGCAGGCCCAAAGAGAACCAGTAGAAGGAAGAGGATCCAGCATGGAACTCTGTGAACACCAGCAAGGACTGGGTCAAAGAGCCAAGCCTGTGAAGGAGACTAAGGAAGGACAGCCAGGAAAATAGGAGACAAACGGGGGGAACAGAAGCCAGGGATGGACGGTGTTTCAGGAGGAAAGAGCGGCCAAATCACATACTAATGGAGGACCTGCTTACTAAGAGGGAAATTAGAATATTTACAGCCCGAGGGGAAATTAGGGATTTGAAAATATTCATTAGACAGTGGTGACTTGGGCAGGGTACCAGAGATAGCAGAAGATGAGGCCTAGAATCCAGGGGCAAGGATTATCCTTGGCCAAGCAACACACTAGAGAGTGTAAGTGACGTCATGCATTTAAAAATCACATTCCCTTTCCTCTATGGACCTTGGTTTATGGATTATCCAGGCCTCTTATGGTCTTTCTTTTCCAGTCTCAACCTGCTGGTTACCACTTCAATGATTGCAAGCACTTAAATCAAGGAAGATCAATGAAAGGTGATAAATATGAAACCAAACTAAGAGCACTGCTTTTTCTTAAATACCTGTGAGAATGTTTACAGACAGCCAATCTGAATCTAAGTGTTAAAATGAGATTTGATGGTTTTAAGTTTCTACAGTGGTTGGCTTATATGCTGGAGTGTATGCTAGATGTATAAACACACACACACATACGAGACTTTTACATTTTAATTTTTGGTATTTATATTGAACAATTATATATGGATATAACCTATAAACAACTACAAGTATGTATGTATAATAATGATGGGTGCTCAAAAATTTTATACAGATAGGGTCATGCCATAAAAAACTGTAGCTGTCACAAACTGAGAGCTTTCAATTATTCACTTTAATATTGGATATTCATGGTATCAACGATACCATGGTAAAACGATGCTGTTTTCCTGGGAACTTGGGTTCAGATCACAAATTAGAAAGCTTTATTATGATCATCCTGAATTAAGAGAAAACCTGTTCCTTGAGTACAGAAATGCCTGGAGCAGGGGGAAGGAGGAACTACACAAACTGTTTGGACAGATGTCATTTTATATCACCTCTGCTGGCTTGCAGCAAGGTGTCGAGTTGTCCTTGTTAACCAACTCTGGGGGAAAAAAAACTCTGAACCTGACTTTATGCCTTGCAGGACCACATTCCTCTAAAGTTATTTCTCACTGCTTTGTTAAGAACAAGCCTCAACACTTCGAAAATAAGAAAATGATGTTATATTTCCATAGCTTATGTTAATAAAGGGTACTTAAAGAGAGCTGAAAACCTTGGACTGAAGGGTCCATTAGCTCTTAGGAAGGTGGTGGTCTCCAGGGACTGAATCTCAAGGTGAAAGTAACTTTATCTGAAACCTCTAGACCAGGGTTGATGGCCCATAAGAACGTCTTTGGGGTCCCAGGAGAGAATATCCGAGGTAGTAGACCCAGGATTAGAGCAGAAAACTAACTGATGACTATTCTCTGCTGGGGTGAGGACAATTTCTCTTTCTCTGCTATTTTTCTGTATTTCTGCTATTTCTCTAACCTGGAGCAAAGGCTACAGGCTCTTCTGCATTAGATTTCTCTCAGGATCAAGGACAGCAACTGGCGCCTCAAAGGAGGGCAGTTTAGCAAAGATTTATCCTCTTGGTATAAACATCTGAAAATGAGACCACTTTTTTTTTTTCTTTTGCTAGCTATTCAAATTACAAAATACAAATGTGACTCCCCAACTCCACCCCAAAAGTAAACTAAAGTTCTTGAAATAAGCACACACGAGGCTCTGGATAAAGTTTGGACAACGCGCTCTTGATGGACTGTGGTCGCGCCGCAGCTGGGCACCCCCAGATTCATTTCTCCACTTAGTGAAAAAGGGGTCAGGGGAGGGGCGGACCTGCCTGTCACCGCCTTGCCCTAGAAGCTACAGCTGCGGGTAATTCTTTTGTTGTAGCGCCAGAGATCGAGAAAGTGGAAAAAACTTTTTCCGGACCTAAGTTTGCATTCGCTGAACAGACGACGTTACAACAACAAGAGGAAGGCAGAAGGGCAGAATTCCCCTCTGCCAAGCATCTAAGAGGCGCTTGGTGTTCCTACGTCCCCCAAGGGAAGACACAGAAGTGCTGCGTTCTGGAGAAATGAGGACATTATTCACACGCTCCGGGTTGAAAAATAAGCTTAATGGGCTCCCAGGCTCCTGCAAAGCCACCAGGCATCGCGCTGAGGGTCAGGCTACCTCCCAGGACCGAGTTGCCGGGATGCACAGAACCCCGGAGTCCGGGTCTGGCGGGGCACCTGTCTGAGCCGGACTGCAGGCGCCCAGCTAATCCCCGCTCCCCCACGCTTCTGTGCGCTTGCGTGTGTGCCTGAGAGCGAAGCGCGCTTCCAGTTAACTTCGAAAGGTGCTTTACAGAAAGGGTGAGACACGCCTTATGGGGACACCAGGCGGGGGCGAGCCGGAGCCGGGATGAGGAGTCTCTCTCCGTCCCGCGGGGAAGGCTGGAAGCCTGGGTCCACGTGGAATCAGAGCCGAGACGCAAGTCGCCTGCGTCTCGCTGGCGCAGAACTCCTGGCTCGTGCCCCCAACCGGGGACCCACGCAGGTTCCTCCTGCAACCGATGCGGAGCAAAGACGTCGCTTACCTTGACTGACCATTAACACCAGCTGCAGCGGCGTGCCGCCTGTCCGTCCTGGCCGCATCCTGAGCCCGTCGCCCTGGCGCTGGAGTTGCTGTGGGTTTGCGCGGTGATCCAAGGACACGGAGACTCTCCAGAAGCCGTCCCGAGGGCTTCTCTCCCGCTCCCGGGCGTGAGCCGGGAAAAGTTGCCCGGCAGCTCCAGGGGCGCCAAGGCCCGCCCCTTAGCCTCGGCACACACCAGACCTGCCCCGGCCGGCCCCGCCCTCCCTCTCCGCCCAGCGAGCCACACCTGGCTCCTCCACACCCCCGGAAGCCTCACCTACACCCCCACACACCATCCCAGCCCCGAGATCCAGGAAGCCGCGGGGATGGGGACCGCGTGCCTGGGGGCCCTTCCTGCCTGCACAGCAGAAGGCGAAAGTCAGGCAGTCATCTACCCCGCCCCCCGACAGTCTGACGTAAGCCCGGGGGAGACCCCGGGTCCCGGAGAGACCCTGGCCCTCGTGCAGGCCTTCCGGCTCCTGGCAGGGGTAGGAGGGCTGGGAGGAAGCCATGAGTCTCAGTCACAGTTCTCGGGGGCTGCGCGGTGCCTGCCTTCCTGCCTTTCCCAAGTGGGTGGAGAAACGGACAAAAATAAGCGCAGAATGACCAGGTTAGAAACTAACCCGACAGGAAAGAAGATCTGCCCACAAGTTATGATTATCCCGAAGTGATATTTAAGCAAGAGCTGCTCCAAAAGCCGGGGGGGGGGGGGGAGCGGGGGGCGGGGGGGGGGGGTGTTGTGTGTGTTAAAATTCTCATTCCTTCCTCTCCAAGATAATAAGCAGCTGATTTCATTGTTAACTTGAAGGGATTTACTTAAAGACACAAAGACCAGTGAGAGCCCCAGTATGAACTCGTGATGCTTCCTGTTTGCATTACATTGTGAGTATTTTCTTCCATTATTTCAGGCCCAGGTCTGGAAAGAGAACATTCCATAACTACTGAGATTTTTACTTCCCAACCTAAGAAATAGGATAATCACTTTTCTTTAAATCTGGATTTTCCTCTGAAAGTTTGCCCACAAATTCCCAGCACGTTGCTGAAGCCAGGATCCTTCCAGTAATCAAATATTTTAATAAACTAAATGTAAGGAGTTACTAGTCTAATCATTATTATTAGCACCATTCTAAACCTTTATGAAGCAGGTAACTATGAGAAGGAGCTTCCCTTGTGGCTCAGACAGTAAAGAATCCGCCTGCAGTGCAGGAGACCCAGGTTCGATCTCTGGGTGGGGAAGATCCCCTGGAGAAGGGAATGGCTACCCACTCCAGTATTCATGGCAATAGTCCATGAGGTTGCACAAAAAGACATTTGCCCCTTGGAAGGAAAGCTATGACAAACTGAGACAGCATATTGAAAAGCAGAGACATTACTTTGCCGACAAAGGTCTTTCTGGGTCAAAGCTATGGTTTTTCTGGTACTCATGTAGGGATGCTCACTGGACCATAAAGACGGCTGAGCACCAGAGTTGATGCTTTGAAATTGTGGTGCTAGAGAAGACTCTTGAGAGTCCCAGGGAGATCAAGCCAGTCAGTCCTAAAAAAAAAATCAACCCTGTATATTCATTGGAAGGACTGATGCTAAAGCTGAAACTCTAGTACTTTGGCCACTTGATGGGAAGAGCCAACTCATTAGAAAAGCCCCTGGTGCTGGGAAAGACTGAGGGCAGAAGAGGGTGGCAGAGGATGAAATGGTTGGATAGCATCACTGTCTCAATGGGCATGAGTTTGAGCAAACTCTAGGAGATAATGAAAGATGGGGAAGCCTGGCATGTACCAGTACATGGGGGCACAAAGAGTCAACTGAACAACTATGAAAAGGATGGAGTGCTTGGGACACTGCCACTGGGAAGCAAAGTGGTTCAAGATGGGAAGGACTTAATTGGTAAAAATCAAATGCTCCTCTTTACCATAGCTAGGGCTGGAGTCTTGAACTTTAAAGTATTAAATTGGTGTTTATCAGGTGCTACTGCTTATAATCATGACTATAAACTCAGTACATTTGATTCAAAAATATATAACCTCTAGTTCTTCCCTGTTTTCTTATCTGTCACTAACTATACTTACTAATCCTTACAAACACTTGAAGGCATTTTTTTTCTGCCCTGTGGATGCTATTCACCTGCTTACTAAGACTGCAGTGGCACCTGAGAATACGTAGGGGGCCGTTCACTAACTCTGACACCCAATCATGATGCTTCTCACAGACTTATTGCAGGAAGTCAGCCAGGTTTCAGGGAGATGAATATCTGTCTGTTTCCTTCTGACTCACTGAAATGTGAGTAAGTGTTTGGAACAGACCCTTGTTTGGGAGGCAGTGAGTTCTCTTTGTGTGAGACAGTAGTCTGTGCTTTGTCTCAGAGTGGCTGGAGAGGAAAATGTACCTTTCTTTGCTTTTGTGCTCAGAACTAGACAAATTAACAAGCTGGCATGAGGTACAGGATAAATCAGGAGCTATATTTTTCCAGAGCAGGCAACAATTTCACATTTCAAGAAACAAAGAGCCAACTTCTGCCCCACATTAAGTTTTTTAAGAGTGTAAAGGTTTCCTGACACAAAACAGTTTGAGAACTCCCACCTTAATCATCCTAGGAACTATCCTGTCTAGGTGTAATTTTGCTAGTCACCACGTTCTGAATAGGAAATAAGACTAAGGCAGGTTTTCTGAAACTCTTTGGTCTCAGGATGCCTTGGATAAATGAACACAAAAATGTGATTAGGTATACTATGAAACGTTATTCAGCCATAAAAAGAAGGAAATTCTGCCATATGCAGTGACATGGATGATGAACTTAGAAGACTTTATGCTAAGTGAAATAAGCCAGACAAAGGCAAATACTGCATGATCTCATGTGAAACCTAAAAATGTTAACTTATTGTACAGAGTAGAATGGTGGTTACCAGGAGCTAGGATGTGGGGAATAGGGGGCGATGTTGATCAAATGGTACAAACTTTCAGTTATAACATGATTAAGTTCTGGAGACCTAATGTACATCATGGTGCCTATAGCTAATAATACTGTCTCGTATACTTGAAATTTGCTAAGAGAATAAATCTTAAGTGTTCTCACCACACACACAGAAAAAATAAATATATAAGATAATGAATATGTTAATCAGCTTGGTTGCACTTATCTCACAATGTATATGCATATCAAAACTTAATTTGTCTATTTTAAATATATAAATGTTTTAATTAATTACTCCTCAATAGAGCTAGAAAAAAATATTGAGGATCCCAAAGAACTTCTGTTTATGTGAATTATTTCTATCAGTGTTTACCATGGAAAATATTGAGACAGATATATTTTCAATATTCATATGTTAATTCATCTTAAAATAACAGTAAAACTTTACAGGTTAACATAAATAATACATTTTATGAAAAATAACTTTCCCAAAATAAAAAAATTAATGAGATGAATGATACTATTTTACATTTATGCCAGTCTTTTTAATATCTGACTTAAAAATAAACACTTGAATTCTCTTATCTGCTTCTGCATTCAGTCTGTTAGATAGTTTTCATGAAGTTATATGAATTAACCCATCATCACACAGATACATAGATGGAAATATAAAACATAATTGTGGATATTCCTCCGATACTACACCAAAATTCAACAAATGGTGTTTTGAAAAGACTAATTATGAAATCATGGGTTAAATCCCATTTCACCTGCCTTCCTTCATCAAAGTCGTTTTAAAACTTGCATGTCCTCCAAGCTGCATGTAGCCTAAATCATGTTTGCCTGAGTAGTTTTCTAGAAACGTTGAGTCAGCTGTGTCTAGTTTGAGCCGAGCTGGCTGAGAGTGGATAGGACCACCGATCCTTGAGCCAAGTGTCCTGGGTGACCTTTGAAGCTGCAGAGGTCTGTAGCTTTGTTACACCTGCACAGAACCGTGATTACTGCACATTTTTCCAATCACCTTTCCCTATGCTCCCCACACCTCAGACCGCCCTGCTTCTTCATTCGTATCCTGTAAATACCACCAGCCTTTTGCCCTCAGGGAGATGGACTTGAGATTTATTCTCTCATCTCCTTGCTTGGCTCCCTTGCAAATAAACCCATGCTGTGGTGCAAGCCTTGGCGTCTATGGGTTGGGAAAGGTGAACCTGCTTTGCTAACAGTCACAGTGTGTAACCTGAAACCATTATCAGTGAACTTTCCTACCCTAGGGCTGGTTTGTAACACAGATGAAACTTGAAATTGGTCCTTCACAGAGTATAACATGGGGGGGGGGGGGAGACAGGCAAGTAAACCACCGGCTACAGGATAGCATCCAACGAAGTGAAGTCGCTCCGTCGTGTCCAACTCTTTGCGACCCCATGGACTGTAGCTTGCTAGGCTCCTCAGTCCATGGGATTTTCCAGGCAAGAATACTGGAATGGGTTGCCATTTCCTTCTCCAGGGGATCTTCCTGACCCAGGGATCCCAGCTGGGTCTCCGACACTGCAGGCAGATTCTTTACTGTCTGAGCCACCAGGAAAATCTCTACCATCCAATAGGTACAGACAGAGAGTAGCTTAGGGTCACAGAGGGGCTCATCTGAATGAGACCTGGAGGGTCCTGGAAGATTTTCTAAGGAATACTTACACCACATTTAGAAGGACTTCACTTGGAGTCAACTGCCTCTAGTTTGGGCTGAGCTGGTTGACTGAATAGGACCACCGACACTTCAACTGGGCCTGCATGATGGTCAGTACGCAAAGAGCAAAGAGAGATGGAAGAAAGGGTAAGATGGAAAGAGAGATGGCAGACGCAAACACTGCAGATTGGTACGTGCCTGCGAGCTCAGTTGTGTCCAGCTCTTTTGTGATCCCATGCACTGTGTAGCCCACCACGTTTCTTTGTCCATGGAATTTCGCAGGCAAGAATACTGCCATGGATTGCCATTTCCTCCTCCGGGAGAACTTCCCAATCAGGGATCGAACCCACATCTTTTGCTTCTTCTGCACTGGCAGGCAGATTCTTTACCACTGCACCACCTGGGAAGCCCATAGAGATTGGTAGGTGGCAGCTTTAATAAACAAGAGAACTTGCTCATGAAGTTTTTCTTGGGCAAGATAAGTGGGTCCCTGTGCCCTCCTGCAAGGTGAAGAGTTTATACAGAGGCCTTCTTTACTGGCATTCAGTCACATGTACAGTCCACATGGTCTCAGTAACACATTACTCTCTCAAGGCTTGGAGTGGCTCCTCTTGAGGGAACAGTGGGTAAAATGTACATCCTGTGAAATTGCCAGTGTCCAGCTCTCCTAATATTTTCTCTTTTTATATAGTTTGAGGAGGTTTCTATGCATAGCACTAGCTTACCTTTAAGGTGTACACATTTCTCCAATGAGAGATCCTTGAGGACTTGTCTCATTAACTTCTTTTACTCACAGTCCTTAAAACAGGGCCCGTCATAGAGCTGATGCACAATAAAGGCTTGTACATTTGTTCAACTAATGACTAACATCTTCATTAATGTAAACCAGAGAAAAGAAGAAGTTAAGTTTATCTCTTAGAACGTGGAAAAGCTCAATGAAGGGGAAATATTATTCATATATACTTTAGGTTCTTTTAAGGAAATGCATCATGGGATGGATCCAGCCAGCTGCATGGTTCTCTAACTGTTCTGATCTTTCTGAAAAACTTGGATGTTTAAGTTAGAAATCAGCCTTTTTCTCAGAGGGGAAAAATCAGTCTTACTTAGTCTAAGTCAAAGAATAAATTAATTGAACTAATATAAGGAAGTTTCAGAGAACACAAAGACAAGAAGTACAGCCTGGTTTTAGAAGTGACTGGGAAGATAAGAACACACTCCACTTAACAGCTTTTTGGGAATTATATGAGTTCCTGGCTTTGTCTTCCTGTGTGTACCTGCATTCTTCTCTCTGTAGACTGACTTCCTCTTTAATTGTTCATCATTTCCAGTGCCCTGTAACTTAACCTGAGGCTTCCCTGGTGGCTCAGTAGTAAAGAATCCACCTACCAATGCAGGTTTGATCCCTGGGTTGAGACGATCCCCTGGAAAAGGAAATGGCAACCCACTCCAGTATTCTTGCCTGGGAAAGCCCATGGATAGAGAAGCCCTTGGACTACACAGTCCATGGGGTCACAAAAGAGTCTGATAAGACTAAACAACAGCAACAGTAACTTAGACCAGCAAGTATCATTAGCTTTCCATGGCCCATCTCTAGCCTTCATTCTATTAGACCTAAGTTTTACTCAATACAGAGTCTTTAGCTTGACACTTTCATAAGACCATTCATGATATTCTTTTTTTCTTAAAGTCCTCTGCCAATCTTTGATTCTTTAGGTAGTTGTTATTTCTTTCTGAAGCCAAGACCTCTGCTTTCTCAACCATTAGGCAATTTAACTTTTAGTGCATCCTATGAGCGACACTAACTCCTGCTTTATTTGAAGTAATTTTGTTTTTACCATTTGGATTGGAGTCAGTCCTTTTAGATGGAAACAAATTTCAAATGTTTAACATCAAAAAGTCAAACAGAGCCAATTTTGCCATTAGGATTTATCTGACTGGCAGCCCAGTGAACTTTGTTTACACATCAAAAGAATGAAATCAGTGAAGATGAGAGAGCCTCAAAAAGATTTTGAACTTAAGTTTTGCCAGGAATCTCAGTCTTAATCACTTAATCTTTTCTGCCTCTCCATCCTCTAGTATGCTATATGAGAAAGCACCAGCTATAGTCCTGCCTTATAAGACTGAAGTGAAAGTCGCTCAGTCGTGTCTGACTCTGCGGACCCATGGAGTATGCAGTCCATGGAATTCTCCAGGCCAGAATACTGGAGTGGGTAGCCTTTCCCTTCTCCAGGGGATCTTTCCAACCCAGGGATCGAACCCAGGTCTCCCACAATACAAGTGGATTCTTTACCAGCTGAGCCACCAGGGAAACCCAAGAACACTGGAGTGGGTAACCTATCCCTTCTCCAGCTGATCTTCCCAACCCAAGAATTGAACCGGGGTCTTCTGCATTGCAAGTGGATTCTTTACCAACTGAGCTATCAGGGAAGCGACTATTTGCCTCTAAGGCCATGTCTAATTTTCTCCCAGAATTTGTCTCTCTTATACATTCCTACAGTTTCTAACATTATCCTTCACCTGAATTAAGTGGAGAATCTTGCAGTAACTTCACTTTTATGCATTTACTTATACTTATTTAGCACCTACCGTGTGCAAGAGAAGGCAATGGCACCCCACTCCAGTACTCTTGCCAGGAAAATCCCATGGACGGAGGAGCCTGGTGGGCTGCAGTCCATGGGGTCTCGAAGAGTTGGACACAACTGAGCGACTTCACTTTCACTTTTCACTTTTCACTTTCATGCATTGGAGAAGGAAATGGCCACCCACTCCAGTGTTCTTGTCTGGAGAATCCCAGGGATGGGGGAGCCTGGTGGGCTGTCATCTATGGGGTCGCACAGAGTCAGACACGACTGAAGCAACTTAGCAGCAGCATGTGCAAGCTAATGGGGTCAGTACTTGGTGAGAACCAATATGTTGGCTACTTGTCCTTAGTGAGCTTGAGATCTCTTCCCAAATATTGTCCTTAAAGTCTTGCTCTAGCAGAAATTGTATGAAGCATATGAGCGGAGGATATGGAAGTGCACTCTGGTTGATGCGATTCAGCAGAATGAAAGAACATTTGGGTACATTTTCTTTAGATTCAATATGAACCGTTTTTTTGTTTGTTTTGTTTAGTCACTAAGTTGTGACTCTTTGCAACCCCATGGACTGTGTAGCCCACCAGGCTCCTCTGTTCATGGGATTTCTCAGCAAGAATACTGGAGTGGGTTACCATTTCCTTCACCAGGAGATCTTCCCAACCTAGAGATCGAACACGCATTTCTTGCATTGGCTGATGGATTCTTCACCACTGAGCCACCAGCAGAGCCTTTTATAAAGGTGGGGAGGTGGCTTACACCATCAGAAACCTCTGAATCTTAAGGTCAATTCAGATGTTTCCAGGTTTAAAGTTGAGGGGCCTGGGATGCTACAGTCCGTGGGGTCGCAAGGAGTCAGACATGACTGAGTGACTGAACTGAACTGAACTGAACACTTTTCAAGCCCTTAGAACTACGTACTTTCACAGGATACGCTAGGGTAAGGCCATTCCTTTTCTTCTTAGAGTTGCAGCCCAGAACATGTACACAGAGGTTGTAAACTGAAGCTTAGCTTGCCAGTCTCTGTGTACCAATGAGATCATACTCATGCAAATGCCCAGATGTTCTCCCCTCACCATTCTCTCTTGTACATGTAGGGCACTTCTTGAGTCCCTGGGCTGAGACTTACACACCTGTGCTCCAAGATCAGTCATGACTGCTGCTGGCCCCCACAGCTTGAAGTGGTGCCCTCCTTCCTCAGCCCTCAAGTGGGTGTAGATAGATCCCTTTCTCTTTCTGCTCTTGTGATAACTTCAGACTTCATGCTGACACATGGGCTTATGAACCTGCTTTAAAATGAGGAGGCTGCAACCTCCTCTCAGTCTGACATTGTTTAGATGGACGCCTTCCCTGAAAGGCTGGCTTTTACTCCAAAGTGTTACCTGGAGCCAGGGAGGTTCACCTGTGGCCTCCATACTTCCATCCCCCTCCCCAGAGTGCATACTCGCATCCAGGGCAGCTGAGTTTCAAGGCATTCAAACGAACTACCACATTATATTCAGAAACACTGTTTCCTCTTGACCCTTGGCTTTGCTTCTGGGTCTGACTCAGCGTTTTTTCCACTGTACTTGTTTGAAGTTTGGCTTCTGTTCTTTTCCATTCTCCGCCTTCTCCTTCCCCAACTACCTAATTCCACATGACACACATGACTAACTCTCATGACCAACGTTAGCACAAACCCCTGCCATGTATTTATATATGGAATTTTTAACTAGAAAATTATAATAGTGATTATATTTGTTTTTTCTTTGATAATCGCATGAGGTCAAATTGACATGCATGAACTGTACATATTTAACTTATATGATTGGTGGTTCAGACTGTAAAGTGTCTGCCTGTAGTTCAGGAGACCTGGGTTCGATCCCTGGAGAAGGAAATGGCAACCCACTCCAGTACTCTTGCCTGGAAAATCCCATGGATGGAAGACTCTGGTAGGCTACAGTCCATGGAATCCCAAAGAGTTGGATATGACTGAGTGACTTCACTTTCTTTCTTTCTTTTCTTTCACATATTTATACGTTGAATAAATTTTTGAATATTAAAATATTTTAAAAAGTACCCCCACAGTTATGTAGGGGTGTGTGTGTTTGTGTGTGGAGGTGGAGGGCAAGGGGGAGGCATTTGTAGGAGGCAAGCTAACTTGAGGACCCAGAGTCTGAAGCGCTAGTCTTACAGACCCACACATCTGTTTGAGCTGTGAAACATCCCAGGGAGGAACTATCCCCAGGAGATGTCAGGTGTGCAATATTAATCCAAAGAACAAGAGGTTTTTCAAGGGGGAATGTTCATTGGAGTAAAGCAAGGTGTCAGCTCTGAATCTCTGAGCGGGGCATGGGGAGACACAGTAAAAGGGTTACAGAGCAGAATGGTAAGTGGGAGTATCACCCTAGGGATAGAGTAAAAGATAGTGTCACTGATATATTTTGACTACGTTATTCCACAAGTGATGTGGTATATTGTTTCTTCATTTCAGCAAATACACGACCAGATTAGGAACCAAAAAGAGGGACTGACTGCAAGTTGGAAGCCACAGAAGGGGTTCAGAGTGGGCCACACAGAATATGCCACTTGGGCATAAATGTTATTCTGAGCCCAAAGTAACTGAGAATAAACAGACTCAAGAAAGACGCTGCCTTCCTCACTCTTTAACAGGAAGTGCAGGACAATTCTTAATCACCAGAGACAACTCTAGACTTACCAACTCAAAGAGGGCACCAGAGAAATTTAACAACAAGCCTTATTAACTAGCCCGTTTCTGTCATTCGCTTCCCTGTATATTTTCCTTTCCACAGTTTACAGCCCATGAAGGCCTAAACTACTTTTCCTTTGTCTTGTCGTCTCTCTACAACTTATTGTGCTTTGTTAAGATACTGTATATGTTCTAACCACCCTGCCTGCTGAAGAAGGTCATCCAGCAGATGTAGCCAGGAGGTCCAGCAGGTTAGTCCCTGAGCTGGACCCAGGCAGCTGGAGGATCCTCACCCCATCCACTTGGAATGTGTCTTCCGCCTACTGTTCATATGCTAGGAGCCACTTTGGGGACAAACCTTGAGAGAGTAATGAGAACCCACTGAGACCAGCTGGACTGTGTATGTGGCTGCACCTTGTTAGGGCCTCTGTATAAGCTTTCACGATTCTGGCAGGTGAGTGTGGGTACCCGCTCATCTTGTAGTGGCTGGAGAAAGCCTTGAATGGAAGTTCCCTTGCTTTTTAAATCCGCCACATACTGATCTGAAGTGACCTGCCTCTTTCTTTGGTCTCTTCTTGCCCTCCTAAATGGGTACCAGTTTGTGAACCAACATCTTTGAGTTATTCATCACTCAGTTTCCCATATATATGCTCCATGTACACATTTGTAACTTCTGCTTGTTTTTTTTTTTTTTTTCTTGTTGTCTTCTCTTTTGTCAGCCGAATTCACAGGGCCCCAGACTGTGAACCCTAAGGGTACAGGGGGAAGTAACCTCCTCCATCCTAGCACCACGCGATCCTGCATGCTCAGTCATGTCTGACTCTTTGCCACTCCATGGACTGTAGCCCAACAGGCTTCTCTGTCCATGGATTATCCTGGCAAGAATATTGGAATGGGTTGCCATTTCCTCCTCCAGGGAATCTTCCAGAGCTAGAGCGCAAACCTGCATCTCCTGCGGCTCCTGAATGGGCAAGCGGATTCTTTACCACTGGAGGCATGAAGTGAAAGCCCCCTAGCACCACCAAGTCCAACTGAACCAAGAGCAGAAGCCACCCATGACCTGTGCACCATACTATGCAGTCTGGACCATCATGGTAGTAAGAGGAGGAAAGGACAAGGAAGACAGGAAGACAGTCTTGCTGCTAATTGATACCTGAGATCTACATTCTAGTGACCCACAGAAGATTAGAGGAAACATCTAGGCCTGGAAATTTACACATCTCTAAACACGACTTGAGTCAGAGACATCGTATTATAAAACGTCAATCCATTTACTATATGCCTCTGTAATTGCTCTCATGCCTGAGAACCCAAGGGTTACACAAATCTACTCGGTATATTACAAGCAGATCTCATCTCATTGTGTTTCTCTTTAGTGTGCTTCACAGGTACTGCTTTTTTACAGATTGAAGGTTTGTGGCAACCCTGTGCCAAGTGAGTCTATCAGTGCTATATTTCTAACAGCATTTGGTCACTTCATGCCTCCATGTCACATCTTGGTAATTCCCACATTTCAGACTTTTCATTATCATTATGTTTGTTGTGATCTGGGACCAGTCATTTTGACATTATTACTATCTTTTGCTGAAGGTTCAGATGATGGGCAGCAGTATTTAGCAAAAAAATATTTTTTCATTAAGGTATGTACATGGAGGTTTCTTTTTTTCTTTTTACATGGAGGTTTTAGAGACATAATTGCATTGTACACTTGATAAACTATAGTGCAGTCTAAATATACCTTGTATGTGCACTGGGAAACCAAAGGTTTATGTAACTTGCTTTGTTGCAATATTGCTTTACTGAGGTCATCTGGAACTGAGCCTGCAGTACCCCCAATGTATGTACTATTGCACTTAAATTGCCTTTCGTTTTTGCTTTTGGTCTATTTCCACCCCACCCCCCAAGGTATGGTTTCCTTATATGCTCCTCTTATTGTCTCTCAGTAATTGCAGCAAAGCAACAGAACTCTCTGTATTTATCATCTTTGGGCTGTAGGCTACAGAGGTGAACATGTGGATGGAGAAGACAGGCGATAAGCATTAATGCTGATTAGAAAAGATGAGATCAAACGGTTGCTAAATCACTTTAATCTGAAGCAAAACCACAACTGTTTCTATTTCTACATACTTAAAACAATAGGTATATGTTCTATAAACTGGCAAAAAGAAAATGTGCGTATTTTTAACTAAAAAAAAAAACACATTTGTTAATGCCAACTACAGTGGGAGTTACATTTAAAATAGTTTATATAAGTTACTTGGAATCTAAAGGAAAAACAATTTTATTGTTGTCCTAAGTTATTATAGAAATTTAAAATCTATATATACCACTGAAAGAGGGTAGTGAGATAACTATTTGACTGCCTACCATGTGCTAAGAATGCCACATGTGTTATTATTTTAAGTTTATTTTCTTTTGGCTTCTCATAACAACTTTATTAGGTATTGTTATGTTGTCCAGAAGCTTATTGTTATGATGCTAGCAAACTTATTCTTAGAGGGCCAAGGTCAAGAAATGGCCCAAGAATGCACAGCTAGTAAACAGCAGGAGTGGGGATGTGGGCCCAAGTCGCACCCAGACTCTAAAATTCATTCTCTGTGCACTATATTATGGGGCCGAATTA
Organism: Capricornis sumatraensis; assembly: GCF_032405125.1. NCBI lineage: Eukaryota > Metazoa > Chordata > Mammalia > Artiodactyla > Bovidae > Capricornis > Capricornis sumatraensis. Next base: position 32,934,237 of record NC_091086.1, read on the forward strand.
TGCTGTGGTTTGAGATACATACAAAATCCCAGCTTACATTCTGCCAAACTGCTTAATAGGGAAAATAATTATATATATATATATATATATATATATATATATATATGTGTGTATATATATGTCATTTATGTAGCATTTAGGATCTAAGCATTTCAGCCTGGCCAGTTCAAGAAATACCTGTTCTCTGTTTCTAGTCAAGGCAGCCACATGGGCTTAGATTGAAAATTCCTTTTAAAGATATGAATAAATATGAACAGTTTTTTAAATTTCCTTTCCTAGACACTGTGGCATTAATATTAATATTGGCATTAATATTGGCATTTTACTTCCTAAAATTGCATCCCAAGGTGATTCTCTCCCATAATGTCTGATAGGAAATACAAAACAAAAAAATCCAACTATGATGTAAACACAGTACCTCCTGACTGTCACACATACAAGTTTTGAAGATAAGAGAAGCAAACCAACGAAGGTAATCGCAAAATGTATCTACACAATGTAATTGTACTCAGCATTAAAAAGCAATGGACAATCAAGACATGCAACAACACGGATAAATAGCAAACACATTGTGCCGAATGGGAAAAGACAGATACAAAGGCTACATACCTGATGAATCTACTGATATGACATTCTGGAAAAAGAAAACTACAGGGACAGAAATCAGATTAATTGTAGAGGATGGGGATGGGGGGAGGAAACTGACTAAAAGGGTCATGAGGAAACTTTTACTTGATAGAAATATTTTATATCTTGATTGTGGTGGTGGTTACATGATTACATACATTTTTCAAAACTCAAAGGAGTTTTATTTGAAAAACAGAAGTTATGCCTTAACAATCTTGACTTTACACAGGGTTGAGGAGCTTCCCACACATCCTGGCAGAAGAGTGATGTCTCCCAACTCCACAGGGACAAACCTCCTGCCTCAGGACCCCCTCAAACCTCAGCCTGTGCATCTCTTCGTCTGGTTGTTCATCTGTATCCTTTATCATATCATTTAATAAGCCAGAAAACATGAAAAAAAAAACACTAAAAGATAATCATGACTTTAAACTTGTTAAAAATCCAAGTTGAAAAGAAAATATGTGTATAGAAAAGGAGATGGGGGCAGGGCTAGTAAATTCTAGACTCCAGAAATGACATCCGGAGAGGGAGCTGTGGTGGCCGTGCACTTTAGAATGCAATTTAAGGAAACTAAATGCCAATATTAATGCCGTGATGTCTAGGAAAGGAAAGAAGAGAGACTAATTATTCATATTTAATCACGTCTTTAAAAGGTATGGTCACCACATGGCTGTCTTGACTAGAAATTGGTTAAAGAGAGTGATGTTCCCTTTTATAGTCTGTGGAAATGATACTTAAACATAAGGCAAATGCCTTATTGGAGAGCTAGGTAGCTCCTGGGATGTCTGAGCAGTCCCTCTTCCTCTATTATTTCCATCAGTTGATGGTCCCATCCCTAATAATGTCGTCAAATGCAATTCAATCAACATCTCTGATTTTTATTCTCATTTTTGCTGTCAGCCAATTTCTGAATTCTGTGTAGTGAGGAAAGTTCCTCTCTTCATGTTAAATAGGTTCTGTCATAGTCAGTCCAACACAAATTTGTTGTGGCCAACTTCTCTGACCAACAGAAAGCAGAGAGAGGGTAAAATAGAAGTTCAATACACCCTGCCCTTCCCCCACAGTCCACTTGTGGAAGAGGACGCACTTGTGCAACCAAGGCCGCTCCCTTGGATGTTGTCTTCTCAGGCTGGAGGACCAGTGGGAGTCAACTTGCACTTTAGTATTGAGGAGTTTCGTAAATGAAGTTACCTTGGTGAAGGAGCTAGATAAAGCATTGACCCAGCATCTGAAAGGAGTACGACTTGGATTACAGATAAGTGGCTCCTGTTGGTGGGTTAAAGGAGAAAGTGTTTTGTTTTGATATGTTCTTTTTTAAGGAGTTGTAGCTCAAGAGTCGGAGAAGGCAATGGCACCCCACTCCAGTACTCTTGCCTGGAAAAATCCCATGGATTGAGAAGCCTGGTAGGCTGCAGTCGATGAGGCCGCTAAGAGTCGGACACGACTGAGCGACTTCGCTTTCACTTTTCACTTTCATGCATTGGAGAAGGAAATGGCCACTCACTCCAGTGTTCTTGCCTGGAGCATCCCAGGGACGGAGGAGCCTGGTGGAGCATCTTTGTATTGAGGATCCAGCAGCAGGACATGCCAGGAGCAAGAACTAGAGGAAGAGAACGCAGATGCCTCTCAAATAACAAAGAAGCTGTATTCTTGAGCTGTCCAACAGCACACTAATTGGAATCTCTGCAGAATTATCCACATTATAATGGTGAGGTATGCAGAATAAGCAGGAGTGAGAGAAAGCTTTGAAAAGTGTGTGAAAAGGAATAACAAATGGCACTTGGGTGCAAATAGAATAGAAAAGTCTGACAGTTAAGGAAGGAAGAAAATTAAAAAAAAGAGAGACTCAGCACGTAAAACTAAAGAGCCCTGGACATTTCATCAAGGGTGCTTAGAGTCCTTGGCATGGCTACCTTCCAGCTCCACTAATTACAGTCTGATGACCAATTCTGGATGCTATTCTTTATTTTCCAGGTTTAGGCATTTCCACTCTTGCCTTTGGAATGCCATTCAAGATTGTGGTTTCTAAATGAATTCATGCCACACACAGCTGGTTGAAAGATACTATAAAAACAACAACAACAAAAAATAACTGAGCGAAATGGCAGCTAAAGACCAAACCTGTGGATGTTTCAATGCTGCTTTTATTGAATTAATGAGAGTACTGAATGAAGCTAGTACTTGCCAGTCAAGTACTAACTAGAGCTCTGGCACATGGCCAAAGAGCATTCATCTGTGAAGTGGCTGGCAGCCTGGGTACCTACAGACAAAGGTGCTTGCCCTTATTATTTCTGAAATTGGGGAGGAACTGAACCATTGTAACTAAACTCTGTGCAAGTCAGGGATGCTACACCCTGACTCAAGAGTCAAGTCTCAGAGTGAGATAACTCCTTGATTTGGCTCTACTCCGCACAGAAGTTTAATTTCAGGCACCTATGAATCCTTGAAAACCTACAAGACATCAAAGTCAACTCAAGTATAAGTCTAGGATTTCTATATACTTAGAGGGATTCCAGGTTTCCCTCACAAGAATTCTCAAGTCTGGAATTACATTCATTTTTTAAAAATTAATTTTTATTGGAATGTAGTTGCTTCACAATGTTCGTTTCCACTGTACAGTAAAATGAATCAGCTATATGGATTTCCTTACCATTCAGGTAATCACAGAGAATTCATAGAGTTCCCTGTGCTATACAATAGGTTCTCATTAGCTATATATTTTGTACAGATTATTACTAGTACATATATTTCAACCCCAATCTCCCAATTCACCCCCTACTTTTCCCCCTCGGTATCCATTTGTTTGATCTCTATGTCTGTGTCACTGTTTTACAAATGAAATCATCTACACCATTTTTCTACATTTCACATATATATGTTAATATATGATATTTCCTCTTTCTAACTTACTTCATTCTGTATGACACTCTAGGTCCATCCACACGTCTGCAAATGACCCAATTTCATTCCTTTGTATTGTTGAGTAGTATGGAATTGCACTCATCTTTAAGTTCATTTTGTTTGATATCAATATAGCTGCCTCCCTCTTTTATGGTTACTGTTTGCATGGTATCTTTCCCCCATAATATTCTGTTCAATTTATCTGTGCCTTTGAATCTCTTTTAGAGGACATATAGATGGACCTTATTCTTTTATCAGTTTGGCAATCTCTGACTTTTGATTTGACTGTTCAGAAGAACATTTACCTTTAACGTTATTACTGATATGGTCAGAATTACATTTGTCATATTACCATTCATTTTCTGAAATTGAAACTTCAATACTTTGGCCACCTGATGCAAAGAGCTGACTCACTGGAAAATGCTCTCATGCTGGGAAAGATTGAAGAGGCAGGAGAAGGGGACAACAGAGGATGAGATTAGATGGCATCTAACAGAGATGGTTAGATGGCGCCATTGACTCAATGGACATGAGTCTGAGCAAACTCTGTGAGGCAGTGAAAGACAGGGAAGCCTAGCACGCTGCAGTCCGTGGGGTCACGATGAGTCAGACGTGACTGAGCGACTAAACAAATTTGTTTTATATGATAAACGAGGCCACAGTTGCTATTATTTTTAGCGAGAGTACCTCTCCCATCTTTCCTGTTTACTCCTGGCTCTTTGCCCTGCCCCACTGCTGCTTCAAGAAGTAGTTAAAGAAAGAATTCTTTGACTACTATGGCAGGTGTATATGTGTATAATGGTTATTAACTTGAGAGAATATGGGAGTAATTTTCCTTCCTGTTGCCAATTCTAGGATGAGGGAAAGAATTTGATGGCCATCATCCTTTTACTATGATAGAAAAATTTAAAAAATTAAAAAGCTAGAGCATACCATTTCTTTGTGGTTTGAAGTACGTCAAAATAGAAATATGGAAAAAATAAATATGTATGCTCAGAAACAAGACAACGTAATGTTAGCAATTTCTGGTGCTGGTGAAATGACTGTTTTAAAATTATTTTTTTCTGAATTTCAAATTGGTTTACAATGTGAATATGTTTCCTTTTACCCTAAAAGATTTTTTCCTAATCTAAAAATTGTCACTCATTTTTAAAAAACAATTCAAATAGCTATTCTAAAGAAGAAAACAGAAATTATCTGCAGTTCCTTTAATGACCACTTCTATTTGGTGAACATTGTTACTAAAATCTGCTTATGATTATCACATTAATTTTATTATCGGACACTGCAAAGGATAAGGAAAGCAAATGTTGTGTCTATGTTCTAGACTTAAAAATAATGTTTCTATGTCTGCCACTTATTTTGCAGAGAATATATCCAGATTCTCTCTACTGCCTCCACTGCATTGTCCTCCTGGGGGAAGGGTGAAGTGGGAAAAGAATTATTGAGCTCACAGTCAGAGAGACAAGATAGTGCACTGGGATCACGTACTGACACAAATTTGGTCCAGGACCTTACAGATAACCTCTTCATAAGTCAGTCTTTTTCTTCCATAAAAATATCTCCTTCACTCATTCTACTGCATAGTTTGAGGATATAATCTTTTGTAAGATGAACACATGTTATTAAACTTCTTCCAGCATTTACTTCTAGCCCTTATATATGAAATTATTTCTTTAAACTATAGGCTGAATAGAGAAAATAACTTTTTTCACTTAGTTTTTTTTTTGTTTGTTTTATACTATGTGGTCCAATCTATTATTATACAGCAGATGATAATTTATTATTAAAACATCTCATTAGGAGAAGATATGTAGTAATAATGGATTCTGAGGTTTTTGTCTCAAGTTTGCAAAAGACTAATCTCATTGCTATATTGTGTACAGGAAACACCACAGACAGACTGCATTTGCCTTTTGTTTTTTCCGTTTAGAAGCATTAAAGTGGAAACCTACCAAGGAGCTAAAAAAAAAAGTTTGGTGCTTTGGAAGAAATCTTGGACAAAATTCGTGTACTTAAAATCACAGCAGTCACAGTTTTCTTTGAAAGAGTCATTTTTTTTATTAACATATAAGACAGGATGCTCATTTACCTTGACGTAAAATACACAGCTGATGCACAAGATAAGACAGAATTATACAAAAATATCAAACTTCTGACCTCAAATCAGTGTACAGGATGCACCATATATAGGATATTCAAAATAGATTTTTGCTTTCTCAGCTATTTCTAATTATGTCATCTTAAATCATTGTTACCTGATAACCAATTTCTTTTTTAACATGTGTTGAAATCAGGCACTTAATAAATGACCAAAATCAAGAGAGTTAGTGCTTCTTTGTTCTTGAATGCAATCGAAATATTTTCTTCTAACAGGTCGGTCCAATAAAAGCCATGTAGAAATGCATGCACCCTTGAGCTTTTCATTTTAATGAGTTTATTCTGAGGTAAATAGACAAGCAGTGAATATACATACTTTGTTAGATCATGCAGAAAAGTTTATTAGAGTGAGTATGATACATGTTTCAGGGCAATAGTTATTATATACAATGTTTTTCTTTTCAATAAAATGGACACTTTTTTTTACACTGTCTGTTAACAATTTTATAACCCAACACTAGTAACACACAGTACACCATTCTCCCTTCAGGCTGGTGTTCCCTCGTAAGGAACAGAGGGTGGCTGCTACATCTTGAATAAAGGCAGGCGTGTCTCTCAATTAAACACTAAGTGTGTCTCTCAATTAAACACTAAGCGTGTCTCTCAATTAAACACTAAGTATTGGGACGTACTGTGTGAAATGGTTCTAGAATGAAGAAGATCTGAGCTGTTGTTGCTTCAAATGATTATTTTCACTTGAGCCAAAGCATGTTAAACTTCAGGAAATTAACCCTAGTTAACAGACAGGCAAGAATATACTTTGACTCTTATTTAATCAACAATTTACTTGTGTGAAGTACATGTGTTAGTATTGTGGCCAGGAATGACGTGGGCTAAAAATGCTTACAGTATTTTGAAGAGTAATGGTGTGTACATAAAAGATAAATAGCTTCAGCCCCTCCCCCACATTTTTGTTTTTTTATGTCTCTCAAAATGCAAGATGTCTCAGGGACACGGCAGGAAGATTGTCACCTCTTACTGGGCCAGTGATGCCAAGATCTCTCAGAAAGCCACATTAGTGTCTGTGTGGTGACTCCCTACTGCTTGGCTACTCTGTAGCAGAAAGAAACAATTATACCACTCACTCTTCCCCATCCAATCCTCTTTCCATCTCTTGAAAGACAGAGTTGGGGACAGGGACTGTCAGTAGGGGACTGTTGAATTCTGGCTTTCATCTTATCATTTGGAATATTTCTTTAAAAAGTTTGGTTCCCAGTCTCTTTGCATAGATCAAACAGAAATAAAAGAGTAAAAGCTGAGTCTCAGTCTCTTGCACAAAATCTGCTGAAATTCCAGACTTACTCTTTTTTCATCAGGATGTAATTTGAAATATGGTAACATCAAACACAGTCGTAGTTGTGAGTGTCCCTGGTATCCGCCCAGTATTGCCATGATTTCCATGGTGTGTCCAATAATTAAAGGATTTCCAAGACTCAGCTCACCAATAAAGAACATCCAACCCTCATGGCCTTGCAAGGGCACCAGGCTTCAAATGGCCTTGCCAAGAAGACCCAGATTAAAACCAAACATCCCCACTGTACAGATGAGAAGAGAAGAAGCCTACTGGAGGGCAGAAGGCAGAGAGATCCTGCAAATGGCCCCTGGGTCCTACTGCCCAGTTGGCATGACATTAAAATTCTCTACCCTGTGATGGGAGGAACATGCAAGGAAGTCCTGTGTAATGTTCTGAACTTATTAGCTATGGGAGAAAGGCTCTGATGTATTTGAAAGGAAGGAAAATGCTAATCTCTAAGCAAAGAGCCCAACATTAGAAGTGATAACTCATCCTTGTATTAATATATTTTTTGGAATGGTAAAACTTCAGCATGTGCTTATGCTTGTATTTGTTGTGGGAGGGCTGATCCTGGGATGTAGTGGGTTTGGGAGCTCAGGTTTAAGAACTGGATGTCCCGGGAACCACATGTTGTGGGGACAATGGGCTGGGGACTGAAGAGCCTCCACACACTCCTTTACTTTTCCTCAAGGTTGATGGTCAAAGGCTGTTGCTTGGAATTGCTAAATTCAAGGTTAAATTTTAATACGAGGATCAAAAACACTGACTCTTTCACCAGATTACAATGTTAGATTTTAACTCTTTTTACTGTTGTACTTAAGATGTTGCACAACAGTGCTCCCATTCAGAAATGGCAGCCTTCAGCCTTCTGTAATGCACTGCAGAGTTCATTTCCAGTGGTGGTTTCAGAGTTTCTGGGTAGGAAGTGATCAGGGATAGCAAACTGATTGGAATCCTGTTGCCCAGTGGATTCACCTTAAAGTTGTATTTGCATTAAAATGCCTGCTGTTTACAGTTAACTTGTATATTTTAATTAAAAAGTAGTAGCATCATTTTGAGGATTTTAAAGCTCCTCTTTTTGATTTTAGATTATATTGTAATTCCCATGGATGAGGATGGGGATTAGGGGGTGCTGATGGAGACCCACCGAAGTGCTAAATCCTGCCAGCCCCACACTGCTGATAGTGTCCCAATAATAGTTTGTAAATTCCTTAAAGATGCTCCATCTCTGAAGTGCCTTTCATCTTGCCCCTATTGCATTTACTGTACCAACCCTTTAGATTGCTACAGAAGAAGGGAGAACTGACATCCTGTGTAAGTGATCAAGTCACAGCAGCTGGAATTCACAGCAAACAGAGCACACATTTTAAACAGGTTTTTCTCTAGGAGTCTTCTTGAAAGTGTCCCTTGCGGAGAAGACTAATAGAAGGAGACTTCAGAAGTGCTGAAAATCAACAAGGGATACATAGGATACTAGTTCTAAAAGACTGATTTGCCTGGAAGCCTCTTTATTTGAACAATACTGTGACTGTCCTGGACACAGGAACCATGCTCTAAGCCTGAGTCTTCCCTAGTTTTCTCAGTGTTGTGCAAAGAAAAGACAGCTCATTCACAAGGAGCAGATTACAACATGTTTGACCGAGAGGATATCCGGTAGGAAAGCGCAGCGTACAGATGCCAGCGGGCACACTGCAAACTGTGATCCTTCTGGGGCTGCCTGCAGAGACACACCAGCTCTTCTCTCAGCATCTCCTCCCACCCAACTTTACTCAAGCATTCTGCAACCACCTCTTGCTTTGGTGCAAATATTTGTTTCCCAATTAAGCTTAGGTATTGGTTTTATAAAAGGTAAAATTATTAATTACTATGGTTGAATAAACATCAAATTTTATAAAAGTATGTCCTCCCACAATCCTCATTTCAAACACAGTTATGACACAGAAAATATTCAAAGATTAAATTGCCCAAGAATCTAGGGTTTGGAGAAAATAACTGAATAAATTGGATCACTGAGGTTCAAACTGAATCATAGAAATTACAAATATTTACAGAGAATGACCTTTCATGATATGGCTCCAGGGCTCTGGATTCCTAGAGAAAGTGAAACAGCTTCTTTGCGGCTGTGTAGGTCTGATTTTCATTTCATTTCTTCAAAATTATATACATTTTTACCTTCAACTCCTTCCTTTTCCAGCAAGTTTGCATCATTTTATTAATATTAAAGGAAGATTACAATGTTAGAAATTAAGATGGAAAAATGGGAAACTGTTTAGCACTTTGTCTACTGGGCATGAGAGTAGCATTTTAAGAATAATCTGAAATCTGACTATATTGTGCATGTTTGCGTATGTCTATATATACATGCTATATTTTATTTATCTCTCATATCCATCTATCATCTATTTATATCATTGTCATCTAATCTGGGTTGGGAAGATCTCCTGCAGAAGGAAATGGCAACCCACTCCAGTATTCTTGCCTGGAGAAGCCATGGACAGAGGAGTCTGGCAGGCTACAGTCCATAGGGCTGCAAAGGGTCGGACATGACTAAGAGACTCAGCACACACGCAGTCTATCTCAATGGTGTGCTAAAGCCAGCTCATACGGGTACAGGAGAACTGACAAATATATTTTCAGGAATTCTACAAGCTGTTTAGGGTTATGTTAGTGGCTTGAAAATGGCCATGACAAAACAATTTAGATCATGAAAACTGGCTTTTGACACAAATCAGGGATTTTTTTTTTTTTTCCCCTCCTGGAAAGTCAGCTGTTAAATAATTTACCAGTATACCATTATAGGTTTGGTATGGAAAGGGACTTCTTATATAGTTCAGTCTATATAGCAAAAGCAACAATTAATTTTTAAAAATATCAAAGTTAAAAAAAGAAAGTTTTTTTGCAATTTAATTTAACCAATAAAAGTTCATGCTTGTAAGTATCACTTTTCTTATTAAATGTTTTAAAATAATAAAGTTTTATATGTTTCCTAATCATTAATTATGTTTACGACATCTGTACAGAGTTAATTTGGGACAACTGCTGACATTATTTTAGCCAAAGCTTCTACATTCATATTGAGATATTACATAACTATATGCTAAGGTTAAATATTAAAGAAAGTGAAAAGAATATGCCAAGTGGGTGAATCAAACTTTTCTTGTGGTGTAGCTTTTGTGTGTTTATTTCTTGTAAACTGTCACTTGGTGTTGAGGTATTTTTTCTTCAGCCTGTGTCTGGGCATGCATGCATGTGTGTGTGTGTGTGCGTGCATGTGTGTTTATACACCTACATGCACAGATGCATAGACACATACACACATAAACCTCAAAAGATTACAATATTAGGGAAACAGGATATCTGGCTCATTTAACAGTCTACTTAAAAACCATGAGTGACTTATGTTGAAAACTTTGTAGAGCTTATAAGTAGCTCTTTGATCTGGCCAAATACCTCTTCCCCTCTTTTCTAATACGTTAAAAATGTCATCTTTTCTATTTTTCCCCTTTGGGTTAACAATATATTTAGTTGAAATCTGCACACTCTTGGTTCAGTGAATGCTTTATTTAGGAGTCAGAGAACAAGTGTGAATTAAAAAAAAATTTTTATCTATCAGATTTATTTCTAAGAATGTGCTGAGCTTGGAGCAGAGCTGCTAAGCAGGCTATGCACTGGAGGTGTGCACCATGCTGACTCCGAATATGAGAGATGCTTTGTTGAGCAAACAAAGGACAGGTGGAAAGAATGATTTTGGAACCTGGAGACAGATGAAGAAAATTCTAAAATGGGACATTTCTGAACAAATGACAGGCCAGCAAGAGGATACGAAATCTCTGGAGAGACAGCCTTTCTTTTAGCCGCTGATGTCCTCAGCGCTCTCCAGGTGCCTGTCTTTGACCATCAGGATATTAGATGCAGATGTAGAGAGCCATGAGGTAGGCTGTCTCTGAGTCCACAGATAATTCCCTGGAAATTAGTTTTTAAAAAGAAATCCATGGCATTTGATTATTTTCCATTGATTTGCTGCTTTATGAGAAAAGTAGAGCCCAGGATTCTCTAGATGAGTATAGATTCTGATCTTGTGACAGTCAATCAGGTAGAGAGATGGAGCTGCTGCAGAAGTAGCAGCAGATTTTACAGCAGTAGTTCACACATACATTCATTCATTTGTTGGTGGTGTTTTCCAAGAAATGGAGCAACCTAGGAACTTATGCTACAGAAGAGTCCAATGCACCATAATGATTACTTCAAGAACAAAGAAGCTCATACAAAAGTGTGATGTCTTTCTGTTGGTGTGAGGTTTCAAACTTGAAATTCTTTAAAATGCATTTCTGGAGATATATTTAAATATTGATATGCCTCACTCAGAAAGCAGTGGCTTGTTGGTAAAATGCAATACTGAAATGAAATACTGCCTTTTCATAAAAAGAATTGTGTTTGGAAAATTAAATACCTTTACAAAGATTAAAATAAACATACTCTCACAGCTTGAGGGTTTGAATGAACCATGTACCAAAGAGTTGAATCAACTCTTACTTTGGGTTACATCCTGGGACCCTTCACGTTCAAAAGCTGCCCAGCAAAGATGATCAGCATTTCTGCAGCATCCATCAACATTATCAGAAACCATATTTGCATATACCACACACATGATTTTTCATGACAAATCAGTGCTATGTCACATAAAACTGCTGTTATTTTTAGGATAAAAGAGTTTTGAGTTTCAGAGTTCAATATCAAAATTGTATTCTATAAAAGCTTAAATTAATCCATTCAGTGCACTTGCTTTTCAACAAGTCTTTCTTGATTTTCTCTCCTAGATAAAATTTCAGCTCAATTGTACTATTTTACAAACACTTTGGAAAGAAAAATTTCCAAGTACAGAACCCGACACAAAGATGCTGACTGTATTCTCTGTGATTTGATTCTATTTTCAGTCTATACTGTATATAGGAAAATTTTTCTCATTTGAATGGGGGGAAGTGATCTTTTTCAGGTAAAATTCCTTTCTTTGCATTTACAAATGTTGACTATCATGCTGAATGTGGATATCCATCAGGAATCAATGGAAAAAGCTTAATTTATATTATTTTGAAAGTAAATGTTTCAATGATCATAAAAATCTTTTTCTGTATTCCTTAAATATTTTGGTAATTTAATATATAAACATATTTGTACAGGTTATTTTTCATCTTCAAAACACTTTGTAATTTTGCTTACTCAACAAAAATGAGTAATTAAAAATATTTTTCAACATTTTATAAAATATATCTTTACGGTGCTGTTTTTGGATCTTGCTTGATCTGTTATTTTCTAAGTGACTAATCCCTGATGGATTACATAAAGTTATGTGACTATGTCTTTGATTGTGTTTATTAATTTCTTGTCACATATTTGAGGCAAACCTGAGGATTATTGAATAATTATTTCTTCTCTTCCAAATATTTCATTTCTCCATTTTCTTCTTTAGTGGTCTTTTGAAGAATCCAATCTTAGAGAAAATATCAAATGTAACACAATTAGTTATTTGAAATTAGGTAATAAATATTAATCTCAGATAAAATTTAGCTTAGTAAAATGTTAGCAATTGTGGGATTACAAATAAAATAATCGAGAGGTATTCTTTTCAATTGACCTATTAGGTAATATTGAATGTCAAGAAATGACAGTTATTGGACCTCCCTGGTGGTCCAGTGGTTGAGGATCCGCCTGCCAGTGCAGGGGAGTTGAGGTCGGTCCCTGGTCTGGGAGGATTCCCCATGCCTCAGTGCTACTAAGCCCCTGTGCCACAACTACTGAGCTTGACTCACGCAGCTCATGAAGCCTGCATGCCTAGAGCCTGTGTGTGCTCTGCAACAAGGGAAGCCACCAGAACGAGAAGCCTGTGCATTGCAATGAAGACCCAGTGCAGCCAAAATAAATAAATAAAATTGAAAAAAAAAAGAAAAGAAAACCACAAACAACCCCCCCAGTAGATTAGATGATACAGAAGAACAGATTTAAAAAAAAAAAAAAAAACTAATATATGTAGCAAACTAACTTAAAGGGTTCTGGAAAAATATTTTGGGAGACATGCAAACTAGTTATCCAGCTCTGTCTCTACTTTGCCATCATCTTGCTTTTTCAAGCACGTGTCAGAGAAATTTCCATCGAATAATCAATGGTCATAAATTGAGGTCATTAGAGATGATGGTCAATCTGGTAGGTACACTATGGCTAGGAGGTTAGGGAGATTTCTGAGTTGTCTGGATTAACTTTAAAAAGATACACTTTTATTTTTGGCTCTGCTGTGCTGGGTCTTTGTTGCTGCACAGGCTTTTCTCTAGTTACGGTGCGCGGGGCCTATTCTCCATTGTGGTGCTTCTGCTTCTCACGGTGGTGCCTTCTCCTGTTATGGAGTGGGCTCCGGTATTTGCTGCACATGGGCTCAGCAGCTGTAGTTCCTGGGTAGCACAGGGTTAATATTTGTGGCACATGGACTTCGTTGCTCCACAGCATGTGAGTTCTTCCTGGACCAGGGATCGAACCCACGTCTCCTGCATTGGCAGGCAGACTTTTTTACCACTGAGCCACAAAGGAAGCCCTGGATTAACTTTAAATGTACTAGCACATCCATCTATATAGGCTTGACATAAAAAGACTCTTGAAAACACCCTGTATCATTTGGATATGAAAATGAAGTAATTGAACATACGAAAAATTCCACATAGGGGTGAAGGTGGGTCACTTTTCATGATGTATTACGATAAAAATTACAAGTGCTTTATTATTTCCAATTATATAGAATAATAATTTTTAAAAAAGGATAAAAAATCTGCCTGCCAATGCAAAAGATGTTAGAGATGAGGGTTGGATCCTTGGATTGGGACGATTTCCTGGAGAAGGAAATGGCAACCTGCTCCAATATTATTGCCTGGAAAATCCCATGGACAGAGGAGCCTGGTAGGCTACAGTCCATGGGGTTGCAAAGAGTCAGACATGACTATGCCCATTATGTTGTTATGTTAAAAAAAAAGGATAGGAACTGGAAGGAACCTTTGCAATATTCTAATCTAACATGGGTATTAAAATTGCTTTTTAAAAAAGGTCCTAGAGAAATATTCTTTTAAATCTGTATTCTTTTAAAAAATTTGAGAGTGGATTATAACAGTTCAAGCAAAGACCGTGAGTTAATTCTTTGGAAATGTGGCACCTTCATGTCATTTTAATCATGAAAGAAAGTGAAAGTGTTAGTCGCTCAATTGTGCCAGACTCTGCGACCCCATGGACTGCAGCCTGCCAGGCTCCTCTGTCCAGGGGATTTTCCAGGCAAAGATACTGGAATGGGTTGCCATTTTCTTCTCCAGGGGATCTTCCTGACCCAGGGATCAAACCTGGGTCTCCTGTACAGCAGGCAGATTTCTTTTCCAACTGAGCTACCAGGGAAGGTCCCTTTTAATCATAAAGTTGTGGTAAATTATGCAAGGGAATCCTATTTTCAAAAAAATTATTATAAAACAATTGAGACTTCTAAGGGCATAAATGGTGAAAAGTATGCACTTTTAAATTAGAGAAGTTTTACTCAGGGTTTTATGTCTTCCTCCACTCCAGAATTTAGTTGGCGGTAGACATCACAAGTCCCTTGGACTGCAAGGAGATCCAACCAGTCCATTCTAAAGGAGATCAGCCCTGGGTGTTCTTTGGAAGGAATGATGCTAAAGCTGGAGCTCCAGTACTTTGGCTACCTCACACGAAGACTTGACTCATTGGAAAAGACTGATGCTGGGAGGGATTTGGGGCAGGAGGAGAAGGGGACAACAGAGGATGAGATGGCTGGATGGCATCACCGACTTGATGGATGTGAGTATGAGTGAACTCTGGGAGTTGGTGATGGACAGGGAGGCCTGGCGTGCTGCAATTCATGGGGTCGCAAAGAGTCGGACACGACTGAGCTACTGAACTGAACTGAACTGAACTGAGACATCACAAAAAAGGTGACAATAGAACAAATGAACATGAAGAAACAATATATGTGTCTTCCCTAGAATACAAATCCTCCTACATGTATCAGGCCTTTTTCTCTGAGCCAAATATACGCATTCTGGATTCACAAACCATTAAGCCTTTTAACTTGTACCTGCATGTCCTGAGTCGAAAATAAATCAGACAAAGCTCTCACAAAAGCAGGTGGTGAATCATGACTTTTGTCTTTCCTGCCCTGCCCAGTTCCTGATCTTTTCTTCTTCCCTCTCAAGTTGTTTTTTTTTTTTTTTGCTTCTTTTCAACCTTCCTTTGCTTTCACAGATTAAAAGCTTAGTTTTAAAACTTAACTCCTGTTAACAAAAGTTTTCCACCCAACTGATTCTATTAACACTGGTTTTTCAGTGCAAGTTGGGTGATTAGAGTGAAAACTAGGAAAATATATGTTCATAGCTTCAAATTGGACAGGGCCAATTCTAGTCAACATTTGCAACAAGTTGTTTGTTTTCAGCACCCAAACTTATAGTTTTCACTTCCTTTTTCTTTTTGTATTTACTTAATGATCTTATTTGTATTCCCCCCTAATTAAAAACCCTGTGGCAAAAGTCTGATTAAACAGTCCCTGGCAGAAATATGTGCTCAACGGTTGTAATATGGAATAAGTGTTGAATGAAAACATTTATCAGTTCAGTCACTCAGTCCTGTTCAACTCTTCACAACCCCATGGACTGCAGCATACCAGGCTTTCCTGTCCATCATCAAAACATTTATATTAAAATATAAAAGGCTACTAGATAGCAGTACTATCCCCCACTCACACTCCCCTCACAATATGCATATTGGATGAGGGAACAAAGCTATAGAATTAGTAAATAAATCATTAAGGGTGGATCTTGAGATATCAGTGTAAGATCAAGTTAAGACAGGAACAATCTGATTTCTCAGGGTTCCTTTGTGGACCATCTCATTCTATCCTTTTGGTTATGATGACTGAGCTTCTCCCTTAGCATGTTACCAGATTTCAGGACACATTTCCCAATCTATTTAAACCTGTGTCCTCTAAAGCCTTCTCCCATCAAGGTTAAGTATAGTAAGTGAAGTGAAGTCACTCAGTCGTGTCTGACTCTTTGCGACCCCATGGACTGTAGCCTATCAGGGTCCTCAGTCCATGGGATTTTCCAGGCAAAAGTACTGGAGTGGGTTGACATTTCCTTCTCCAGGGGATCTTCCTGGCCCAGGGATCGAACCTGGTCTCCCACATTGGAGGCAGACGCTTTACCGTCTGAGCTACCAGGGAAGCCCTAAGTATAGTAAGCACCTACTAAGATTTTGTTAAGTCTTAATCTCTTCTATTGGAGAAGGCAATGGCAACCCACTCCCGTACTCTTGCCTGGAAAATCCCTTGGAAGGAGGAGCCTGGTAGGCTGCAGTCCATGGGGTCGCGAAGAGTTGGACATGACTGAGCGACTTCACTTTCACTTTTCACTTTCATGCATTGGAGAAGGAAATGGCAACCCATTCCAGTGTTCTTGCCTTGAGAACCCCAGGGATGAGGGAGCCTGGTGGGCTGCCATCTATGGGGTCGCACAGAGTTGGACACGACTGAAGCAACTTAGCTTAGCAATCTCTTCTATGCATTCTATGAAGATAAAGCTACAGAGACTGTGCCTTTTGAAATCGAATTCTAGTTCCAGGGGGAATCTTTCACCTGCTCCCTGCACAAAGTCTCAAACTGAGAGTTTTGATTAACTCCCACACTGTTGGGATTTGGAAGAAGCATGAAGAAAGGCTAGTCCTGAGGTTTATGCTCCACTAGTCTAAAATTAGTCAAAAAAGATGTGTGGGGAATGAGGGTAGCTTTTCTGAGCTTGCTGCAGACCAAATGCTTCAGGGAGGTTCAGGCAAGAGGAGGGCAAGTAATCTTTCCAGTATAACAGAGCTGCTGAAAGGTTGAACCCAACGAGGGACTATCACTCCAATATCAAATATTTTTATATATTTCAGGGAGTTCATGATCTTCTTGAGCAAAACCAATTCCTGGAGCTCCAGAGGGAAGAGCTTGCCCCATAGAGTGCAGCAGAGGACTATACTGGATAAAGGCATTGCTTCAAACCAGTCCCTTACTAGATGAGAACTCTTAGGGGGGTTAACTTCTGTTTGCTTCAGTGTCCTCAAGTATAAAATATAGTTAAAAGACTTAGTTGGAAAGACTGTAAAGAAAACAGAGTGAATAGAAGCAAGGGAGACCATAGAGTGAGGGGGTTAATAGCGCTGACACAAAAGTGAAATGGCCCAGATGATTCTCTACTCTGAAACTGACAAACCATGTGACTTTGGGAAACATATTTAACTTTTCTATGCCTCAGCTTCTTTGCTTACAAAATGAGGTCCACAATAGTATCTTTCTCATAGGGTTGATGTTAATATCTAAAGTGGAAAAGCGGAAAATGGTTCCTGGTACACAGTGAACACTCAATAAGTGCTAGTTTTCCTCCTGTCTACTGTGGAAATACCATTCTGATTACTGGCATTCCCACTGATATGACTGAGTTAACTAAACCTACAGGTCAGGACTGTCCAAAGGTTGCTAAACCTTTGGGCTTTAAAAGAAGACCTAAGAAGACATCAGAATGTATCAGCAAATCATATCCTGGATGGAAGAATGTTTGTCTTTACACTTACGCTTTTTTCAGTGTTAGTCGCTTAGTCATGTCCAGCTCTTTGTGACCCCACGGACTATAGCCCACCAGGCTCTTCTGTCCATGGAGTTTTCCAGGCAAGAATATTGGAGTGGGTTGCCATGTCCTTCTCCAGCTTTTTTCAGACTGATGACCAAAAAACAGGGCTGAAAATTATTTGCTAGTTTTAAGGAGAAGTATGCAGCTAGAGAGACTACTCAAATATCAGCTCTGGCTTCCCTCTTCTCTTGACAGCAGTGTCCTAAAACTGTATGGACAAGTGCTGTGCTTACCATACTGAAAGAAATCAACAGTAAAATGTCCTATTACAGGTGCTTACAAACAAAGAAACCATTTTCTACGTTCCAAGCACACCCTTGACACCGCTAAGCCAGGCCTTGGGTACCACAGTGTGGCAAAGCCAGGTATTACAGACAGAGCGTGGATACCCTGCAAAGCAGGAGGAAGAACTGCAGGTCTGAGATGGCAGAGAATTCTGTCCTCGAGACTTTGCTGGAGAAAAGCTATGGATTCTATTTACCAAACTAAATGCTCCTGACATACATCTTTAACACAGCTGTTTTCATCTTCTCTGAGAATAACCTCCCGAAAAGAGGAAGATAGTTATGGTAAGTCAGAATGGATAGGAGCAGTTGGTAATTTGATGGGAGAGAAATTTGCTATTTAATCTATTTGATTAAAAGATAATTCTGTTGCTCAGATATCAGAAAAATGAATACGTAGCCACAATCTATTTTTAATATAGTGATAATTTTGCTTTTGAACAAAACAATAAAATATAGGGTGATAAACGCTAGAATAAATGCCAATTTGATATTTCATTAGAAAAACATTAAATTCAACTTTTCTATGAGATTTTATTCTCTATTAAATTTATCCTAAAAGCTATCATTTCATTTCTGCTTAATTTGAAAAAAATACAAAGATTGAAAGATTTTGCATATCTTAATTTAAGCGAAACATCTACTGATATGGAAATAAACATCTGTTGATATGTTAACATACAGATTGACTAGACAAAAAATAGGTTAGTTTTACAGGAGGATTTGAAGCAGGAGTGTGTAAAAGTATAAGATTTCTGTGTCATCAACTAATTGAACAAATATCTCATTTCTCACTCAGGCATGCAACTATTGCATAAAATGTGGCATTTTTATATATTAAAGAAGCATTTAATTTTAAAGATACATAAAGATATGTGATTAGGATAGGGTTTTATCTTAACCATAATTCTGTTGCTTCTATGTTCTTAAACTGACATAGAAATGTATTCTTTTCCTTTTTCTATAAAAGGGAGTTTTCATTCTTCTCTGCTTATAAAAATAATGTACACTTAATTTAGAATTTCCAGTGTTATAGACAAATGAAAGTGCCCTGTAATCCCGGTCTTAGAGAGATCTCCCATAATTTTTGGATATGTCTATTTCTTTCTTGTACAAAAGTGGTTTCAAGTTGTGTACAGCATTTGAGATATATATTTTTTCTTCTTAATTTCGTCTTGGTTATCATTTCAGTGTTTTTAGTGGCTACACAATACTATATTCCAAAGCATGGATAAATCATAATTTGTTTCACCAATATGCTGTTGACAATTGAAGCAGGAAAGTCTAAGGAACTCTGATTCTTACCTTCCACAGCGCTAATATGAGCAACATTAATAGCAATAATCCAGCAAAAGCACTCAGCAGGATAACCCATAGTGGCACTCTGCCTGGTAGCCCATCTTTGGATATTTGGATAGCAAGCTGAAAATGATTAAACAAGATTGTTAACATTGATAAACACCTCTTAGAACTTCCAATACACTGAGTTTTTGTAGGCTATAATTTTCTACCAAAGAGTGTACTCAATCTCATTACTACATACAGAGAAAATAATGAGTTCACATTTTAAAAGGCCCTTCATCTATTCTAAATCTCTAATCATGTCATATTCATTATTACCAAAACAATTTTGTAACATTATCCTCCAGAAATTCATACATAACGAGTAAACTGCCTATGAATCAAAATTCTCAAGGGTAGAGGTGAATTTCACTCAGGGAGAATGAACAGTATTGTATGTTTTAAAGGTTTATTCATAGCCTTCAGTACATTATCAAAATAGCCTAAGTTTAGATGGGAAGGTTATCACAGTTTGTGGACATATAAACCTGAAGGGGTCTTCTAACTTCAATTCTAATTCTAGTGTGCTTTATTTTTTTTGCTAACAAATTGAGATATAATTTTCATACAGTAGGATGCAAAAATCTCAAAGGTACAGATGAACAAATTTGTGCATGCATTTCCTCAATGCATTTTTTATTATACTACACTGTCTATTCCAACTGACATTCTCTTAGCATCTATAAATTAGGTCTTCAGTTCAGTTCAGTCGCTCAGTTGTGTCTGACTCTTTGTGACCCCATGAACAGCAGCACGCCAGGCCTCCCTGTCTATCACCAACTCCGGGAGTCCACCCAAGCCCATGTCCATTGAGTCAGTGATGCCATCCAACCATCTTATCCTCTGTCGTCCCCTTCTCCTCCTGCCCTCAATCTTTCCCAGCATCAGTGGCTTTTCCAATGAGTCAGCTCTTCGTATCAGGTGGCCAAAGTATTGGAGTTTCAGCTTCAACATCAGTCCTTCCAATGAACACCCGGGACTGATCTCCTTTAGGATGGACTGGTTGGATCTCCTTGCAGTCCAAGGGACTCTCATGAGTCTTCTCTAATACCACAGTTCAAAAGCATCAATTTTTCAGCACTCAGCTTTCTTTATAGTCCAACTCTCACACCCATACATGACCACTGGAAAAACCATAGCCTTGACTAGATTGACCTTTGTTGACAAAGTAATGTCTCTGCTTTTTAATATGCTGTCTAGGTTGATCATAACTTTCCTTCCAAGGAGTAAGCGTCTTAATTCCATGGCTGCAATCACCATCTGCAGTGATTTTGGAGCCCCCCAAAATAAAGTCAGCCACTGTTTCCAATGTTTTCCCATATATTTGCCATGAAGTGATGGGACCGGATGCCATGATCTTCGTTTTCTGAATGTTGAGCTTTAAGCCAACTTTTTCACTCTCCTCTTTCACTTTCATCAAGAGGCTCTTTAATTCTTCTTCACTTTCTGCCATAAGGGTGGTGCCATCCGCATATCTTAACTGAAGTAAACTTGAAGGAGACAGCTTTTAGTGTTCCAGCTACTCAAGCTCTCTCAGTGTGGCAACTAACCCTCAATAAAGCTTGTCTGCTCTGTGTCCTATCCCTTATGTTTCCGAGAGGGAGAAAAGAAAGAAAAAAACTAATTTAGAGTAGCTGTTAATGACCAATAACACCTCAAGGTTCTGTATCTCCCTTTAATGGGGAATATCTCCATTCCTTAACCTAGAGGGGAAGATTAGAGATAAAAAAGAAAACTAACTACCAGGGAAGATATTTGCATAGAGTGGATACTGATCCAGATCCCTCACTTGACTCCGAGCTGGTCACTGCTCATGCATCTAGAAGACGGAGCTCGCAAGAATATAGACATAGGTGGGATCAGACCTTTGAAGACAGACTTTAAGCACATCTAAAATAATTCCCTGAACTTAGAAGTACAGAAATGGAAGTCTGGAGGCAATCAGTGACTTCTCCAAGATCACACAACTATGAAATGATAATTTTTAGTAATTTTAACAGTTTAAGTGTAATTTTTCTTTAGAATAAAATATAGAAAAAATGGCTCTGTAAGAAAATTTAAGTAAAATTTAGGGAAAATAAAGCTAATTATAAAATTTAAATAAAATGTATTTAGTAATCAAATATACTCTTTTCCAAATCCTTTCCAATATAATATATACTTTTTTTTTTTGGTGCTTACGGGTAAAATTTTAGTTTCTCTACATGTGGAACAACTTATCATATATCAAGCAAAGTGCTGTTTATAAAGTAAACATTATATCCAGATATATGATGCATATATTCTTTAAAGGTAAATACTTATCAGAAGTCATTGACATTGTAATTATTTTAAATAGATACTAATTTAATGGAGAAGGAAATGGCAACCCACTGCAGTATTCTTGCCTGGGGAATTCCATGGACAGAGGAGCCTGCTGGGCTACATTCCATGGTGTCAGAAAGAGTCAAACATGACTGAGTGACTAACACACACTAATTTGAAATAAAAAATGAAAACTTCTCAATGTTTGGTAGTTTCAAGTATAATTTTATGACTCATGATGTCCATATGAAATATTTAAACTCTCATGATAAATAGGGAAATTATCCTCAACTGCCCACATGTTTAACAGGTGTTTTGACCTTATTTTACAATAGGACAAAAGAGAAATAACAAACCATTTTATTTTTAAGAAGAATGAATTTGTGTCAGGGAATATTACTTCATTTTTTGTTTCATATTTCCCAATGGCTAAATGAAGAAAATTTTAAAATAAATTTACAAGTATTCCTATTCAGTGTAAAGTCACTTTCTGGAAAGAAATTATTTTTCAAGTCTGCTCTTCAGATGTCAACTGCATTTTGTAATGTTAGTTTTTAAGGATGAAAATTACAAATGTATCATACGTTATCAACGTAAGAATAAAAACATCAATTTCCTGTGATGGTTATAAGTAATAAAGTCAAACATGGCATGCTAATTGTAAATATCATGGTTTTTCCCAGTTTCTCACAAAAAAGGAGACTGAAATCACACTTGAAGCTAATCAAGTGTAATTTGAAGCAGAAAGTGTCTGTCACTTACTGAGAGCAGTGCTAGTCACTGCTTTAGGGACTATAAGCAAATATAAAACGTTATGTCACAAATGGAGTGAAATGTATAATGTTTTCAAAAACTTGGAGTCACACTTACCTCTCTTTTTTGATTGCCAGCACTTAAAACTAGTGATGCATTTTCACTCTGAAGTTCTGCCCTTATAGTAAGATTTAAGCTGGAAAAATGTGCCTGAAAAGCAAACAATTTATTTTCAATATAAGGAGCTAGTCACAATGAGAGCTAACCATGTTTTAGAGCAGTTTTTCAAACTAAAATTTTTCTGAGATTGAAACATTTAACATCCAGATGGCATTTGTGGTAGGAAATGATGACTGTGTATCCACCTTTCCTCTCTGCACTCAGATCTCACTTAGATCCTTATTATAGAATGAAGAATTTTTCTGAATAACACAGTTTCTATTAAAATTTTTCCTTTGCAAAATGAACTCCAAACCCTGCCCTCTTTTCATGTAGTTAGGTATGGTATAGCTACTCTCTGGTAATGAGGTTTATCTAGAAGTGTGTTTAGAATTAAATTGAAATTACCAATATTCAACAATTGATGATTTATTAAAGATAGCAACTTAATATGATCAAATCTAAAAATAGAAATTTCATATAATTAACAAAATACTTCTAACAGAGAAACAAATAATATAAAACACAAGTTTTAAAGTAGCCAATTGTCAGATGGATTTGACTTTATTAGGTATCAAAATGTCCTCCAAAATAGATAGATAGCATAATGCAATAAATTTATAATATACATTAACTCTAATCTTTGTTAATGCTGTCAAGGATTGTCTCTCTATGACTCTTTGTTTCTTTTTTTAAAAAAATTATTTATTTTAATTGGAGGCCAATTACTTTACAATATTGTAGTGGTTTTTGCCATACATTGACATGAATCAGCCATGGGTATACATGTGTCCCCCATTCTGAACCCCTCCTCCCACCTCCCTCCCCATCCCATCTCTCAGGGCTGTCCCAGTGCACCAGCTTTGAGCGCCCTGTTTCATGCATCAAACTTGGACTGGTGATCTATTTCACATATGGTAATATACATGTTTCAGTGCTATTCTCTCAAATCACCCCACCCTCGCCTTCCCCGATTCTTTGTTTCTTTGCTGAGTTCTAAGGTATTAATGAAAGTGCAAAGGAAAGAATAAGAAAAACTTAAAAAAAGCATATATACATGAAAGGGGACCTTGGAAATAACTTAGTTACTAACAGACAAGGCAGTGAGAGTGAAAGTCGCTCAACTGTGTCTGACTTATTTGTGACCCCATGGACTATACCGTCCATGGAATTCTCCAGGCCAGAATACTGGAGTGGGTAGCCTTTCCCTTCTCCAGGGAATCTTCCCAATCCAGGGATTGATCCCAGGTCTCCTGCATTGCAGGCAGATACTTTACCAGCGGAGCCACAAGGGAAGCCCAACAGACAAAGGAAAATGACATCCAAAGAGTTGATTTAGTAGAGCTAAGGCTTGGATCACATTTGTTTAGGCTTCCAGTTTTACGTTCTTTCTCAAGAAGCACTCTTCTTTGTTTTATTAAGTGATGAATATTTGTTTATATTATTCAATTATTGCAGAGAACTATGGAATCACTTACTTTTATAAAAGTTGGTTTCCATAAGATAAGTGAAACATTCACTTGGCTCATGTCAGACGGAATCAGATTACATGTGATGGTGGCAAACTTACATGCACTGCAGTCCTGTTTAAATGCCCAGAGGTATAAGTTAGCACTCATGCCATTCGATGAAAGACAGTATATGAAAAATATTCTACATCATAGTTATTTTTAGGTTGATATTGAATTTATTCACTTGGAAAGCATGAGGTAAAATGAACACTTGTCTTGCTAATTTGAATTTACCAGAATGGTGCCTCGTTTGATATCTTCAGATTTGGATATCATCATTTTCTTCCCAGTGTTGATACCAAAAGGATCCCGAAGGTTACTGGGTATGCAGTTGACATTCTATGAAATAAAAACATGTCTTTTATCAGGTGAGATATCAGAGGGAAAAATGACTTGAAAAATAATGTAAAGGATCTGTGAATGATAGACACTGCCAAACATGAATGATCCCTCTTGGTAAGTGTGAGGTACAGAAGAAGCGTAACTCTGAGGCACACATGACTTACCTCGGAAGATGACCATCCACTTGGGTACAGTACAGGAAAACCATCCGATGTCACATTGGGAAATGAAATTGACAGTTTAAGTTCTGGCATTGGAAAATGCCCACTTTTTCTAATCTACAGGGAAAAAGAGAAAAAGAAACGTAACCTTTTCTTCTTTCAACCGCAAGTTTTCTGTCTTACATAAAATTTTGCTTCTTAATTGATTAATTAAGTTGTGTAATATTTTGAATCCCACAGTGAATGTAGAGGATTTTATGGCACTGCACAGAGAATTGGCTTTCCCTCCCTTCTTCCTTCTTTCCTTTCTTCCTTGTTTGCGGAATTCTCTAATCTAGGAAAAGTAAATGGGCCTAGAAAAAACTGGTAGCCTACATTTCAAAAATTTATTCCAGTAGTAGAGTGACTGGCAGTTATACTAACTTTCTGAGGCATTTCCGCAAAGGCACAAATAAAAATAATGAAATATTCTTGATAGTATACATTTATTTCTACTTTGTGAGAGAATTCCCTTTTTCATCATTGACAATTCCCAAAGACACTGAGACCATCTTCTAACAATGCTGTGTTATTTCATTCTTTTGAATACAGACTTAAACCTATCATTTGAATTGTATGCTTCTTACTTGAGTAACAATAACTTGAGTCTGTATCTGTAAGTAGGCATGATCTGAAATGACAGCCTGGCTCAACTCCATAATTAGTTACTATAATGGTTAGGAAAAGCTTGTTATGAAGGGTTCAAAAATAAAAATAAAGGTTGTAATATAAAACATATTAGTAGGAACACCATAAGTTATGGTATAACACATATGAAATGTAGCAAGGAGCAGAATGAGTTACCAATTTATTTGTTGAGTAAAGGAAATTATTATCAAGACAATTTTTGAAATAGTCATGTTATTTTTTAAAAAGTGTTTTTCTAATTATACTAAAAAATGTGAATAAAGTCTATGTGGTTATAGGTAGAGTCTACTTGGTTCCTTATTTTTTCCTCGGAAGTCATTCTAACTAATTTGTGTCTTCTGAGGAAATTAGAGCTCTGGGTCTTTTAAGTTGCTTGAAAGTATAATTATCATCAATTTAAATGAAATTATTTTACGGCTTCCCTGGTGACTCACTGGTAAAGAATTTGCCTGCCAATGCAGGAGATACAGGTTTGATCCCTGGTCTGGGAAAATCCCACATGCGGTGGAGCAATTAAGCCTGTGTGCCACAACTACAGAGCCCGTGCTCCAGAGCCCGAGAATCGCAACTACTGAGCCCACGTGCTCCACAGCAAGAGAGAACCCAGGGCAATGAGAAGCCTCTGCATTGCAACTAGAGAGTAGCCCCCACTCTCCACAACTAGAGGAAAGCTGCTGCAGCCACAAAGACCCAGCCCAGACAAAATTAAGATCTCACGGACTGTAGCCCACCCAGCTCCTCCGTCCATGGGATTCTCCAGGCAAGAATACTGGAGTGGGTTGCCATTCCCTTCTACAGGGGATCTTCCCTACCCATGGATTGAAACCTGGGTCTCCTGCATTGCAGACAGATTCTTTACCATCTGAACCACCAGGGAGGCCCTAAATAAAAAATTAAATAAAACTATTTTAAATTATAAATTTATTTTAATTTAAATAAATTATATAAATTTAAAGAAATTATAAGGGAAAGTATGCTGGAATATAGAGATTAACTGTTGAACCAACATATTTGTATGTGTCTGTTAATACTTTAACTTCTAAACTTACAAATACCTCTTTCACAACATTAATTTAGAGGTAATTTCTTACCAAGTAGAAGATATCAATTTCATTTCCAAGGTCTTCAGTAGAATTAATAACTTCAGGGACAGTCTCATTGGCCGCAATTGAAATATGGTATTCACTTGCAGAGCTTAAAAGAATTAATTGGAAGACAAAAAGTATAACAAAACAAAGTGTAACTTTCACTTGACCTCACTTTTTATTTCGATATACTAGGAACCGAACCCCACAATAAGTACTTCAAGAGATTTCAAATCAAGCGCAAATTATTTTACCCTGAAATCTAAAGTTAAATCTTTAAGGAGGGTGAGAAAGATTACAATTTAATTCAATAGTTACCAATGCTTAAAATACTAAAATATGTATAATTTTTAAAGTAAAGTTTGATTGACACATGAAATGTTTTCATGAATTTATTAATATCACCTACATTTAGTGAATAATAAGGCTAAAACCTGGTACTTTTAATAGTGCTGAATTTTAAATAGATTTTAACAATTTGTTACCTTTTCACAATTTAAAGTCATTATTTACTGTTAAACTTAAAATCTTTTTCATAAAATCTTTTTCATAAAACTCCATGTTCTTTGGATGAACTTGGTAGATGGAAATGTAACATAAACATATTTAAAAGCAATATTTCAGTTTAGAGAAGATAAAAAATGCATGTTTGCCAAAATTTGATTTTAAATAAGTGAAAAATTCTTGGGATAAGTCAGTGTACCAAGAGAAATGAAAGTAAAATAAATAGAAAACAGTGAATAGAATTAAAGATTAAGGTAAAAATGCAAAATCTACATGTATATCCTACAATCCTCTCATTTCTGTGGTCTTTTATTAGTAAAACAAAAGTGCCATAGAAGATAAATTAATAACATGACAAGAGTCAGAGTAAATGACACAGAATTTTGTACTTTTTGTACATGGCTTATATTTATTTAGCAAAAGCCTGGAGTCCTGCTTATGCAAGTTTACTAACACAGTTGGTGTTTGGATAGCTTAGAAATTCTTATGAAAAAGGATGGTTTACGAATAATGGAGGAAATAATAAATTTTGTTGCTGTTTAGTCTTTAAGTTTGGCCACCTGATGTGAAGAGCTGACTCATTGGAAAAGACCATGATGGTGGGAAAGATTGAAGGCAAGAGCAGAAGGGGACGACAGAGGATGAGATGGTGGGATGGCATCACCGGCTCAGTGGACATGAGTCTGAGTAAACCCTGGGAGATGGTGAAGGACAGGAAAGCCTGCCGTGCTGCAGTCCAAGGTGTTGCAAAGAGTTGGATAGGACTGAGCAACTGAACAACAACAAGTTGCTAAGTTGTGTCTGACTCTTTTGCAACCCCATGGACAATACCCCACCAAGCTCTTCTGTCCATGGGATTTCCCAGGCAAGAGTACTGGAATGGGTTGCCATTTCCTCCTCCAGGGAAATTTTTGTGACCCAGGGATTTAAACTGAATCTCCTGCATCACAGATGGATTCTTTGTCACTGAGCCACCAGGGAAGCCCCTGAAGGAAATAAATACCTCTTGTCAGTAAACAATGATTTAATCTTGAATGTCCAGGATGGGCAGATTAATCAGATCCCACACAATGAGAATAAGAGCCAAGAAATATTTTGGATCTCTACAGACACTGCCCTTCATGAAGGACTTCTGGGTCTTCAGCTTGCATTTACTTAAGACTGAACTGCTAATGCAATTTGGTATTAGTAGCACCTCACATTTCAGATTATTTAGGATGCTGGTTCTCAATTTTTAGAGTGCACGAGAATTACCCAGAGGGTTTAACACAGATTGCTGGGCCCCCTCCCCAGAATTTCTTATTCAGCACGTCTGGGGTGAGGTCAGAGAATCTGCCTCTCTAAGAAGCTCCCAGGTGATTCTGATACCCATGTTCAGGGACCACAAGCTGAGATTCACTGGGTTACAGGAAGGCATCAACTTGAAGTGTGGGGTTCTCCTACCTGGAAAACTGTAGTCCAACTTCATACTTTACAGGGATAGAAATGTTCACTTCATTATCAAAAAGGGTTTCAGGTGGCTCTTCACTGTCACTAGAAAACAGCAATCAGACAAATCATTGAACTGTTGGCTATCAGTCAGACAAATCATTAAACTGTTGGCTATTTAGAGACTTTTCTAAGCATTTGAATGAGAAGTTTATTTTGATAACTAAATAAAGACACACATACAAAATAGAATTATTGATTAAAAAAAAAATTCAGCGTGGAGAGGGAGATCGGAGATGGATATTGTTAAAAGACCCTAAAGTGATTCTCAAGTGCAGTGAGGGTTGAAAATGACACTGATTTACTACAAGGTTTTGCAAATTTCTGTGTGAATAATAAGTGTTCTTGGGTCAATGGTTAAATACACAGATTACTGGGTTCTTCTCCTAGAATAATATGGATTTAGTAGGCCCAAAGTAGGATTCATGAAATTGTGTTTTTTTATAAATCACACAGGTGATTCTTATTTATCACAGAAGAGGTCCTTGTGAAAAGATGTGCTCAGGGGTACAGAGCTGAGAATAAATCTAAAACCTTTGTCTTCTCACTTAACAGTCTTTCTATGCCTTGTACTTGGGCTTCCCTAGTGGCTCAGACAGTAAAGAATCCTCTTGCAATGAGGGAGACCTGGGTTCAATCCCTGGCTTGGGAAGATCCCCTGGAGAAGAGCATGGCAACCCACTCCAGTATTCTGGCCTGGAGAATCCCCCTGGACAGAGGAGCCTGGCGGGCTACAGTCCATGGAGTCACAAAGAGACATGACTGAGTGTCTAAGCACAGCACAGGCCTTGTACTTGGTGCTTATTGTTGAGCACCTACTTTCCTCCCTGATTTTAGTTATCATTTTAATTATACATTATTTAAATGCATGCCTAGATATTTATACATTTATATGTACATACACATATCTCATACTCTCCTGTATTAAGTAAAAAAGCATGGACAAGTGCTATAACAGGTACCAACACTGGCTCTGGGGCCAGAGGGCCTGAGATTGTTCTTGGACATTGACCTACTTTGGGACAGTTGTTTAGTCTCTTTGTGCCTCAGGCCTCAGTTTCTTCATCTATAAAATGGGAATTTTATGATTAAATTCTTAATAAATAATAAGTGAGCAACAAGTGTAAAATGCTTAACATTGTGCCAAGGACATAGGGAATACTCAGTAAGTATTAATTTTTACTATTATTATCACATATACCCCTCTACCAAGTGACCAAGCACCTAGCATTTTGTCTCACAAAATGGGCAACGGGTACCCTTTAATGACTCTGCTTATTCCCAAGTATATTAGCAGCATGATATGAGTGATGGGGCCGTGAAGGCAGCTCCCTGTCTTGGGTTATAGACACATGTGTGATTGGGCTCTTGCTGTAAATGGCCGCTGCCTCTAACCCATTCCACACTGCAGCCCAGTTAACCTTTGAAAGAAACAGCTCTGTACATATGACTTCACCCCTTAAAAACATTTCATGGCCTGTTCAACTAAGATGCCTTATTTCGAAATTCAGTACTCACCATCCATGGTGAGATGTACATTCCCTGTTTATCTTCCATTATGCATTTATGTATTCTCCTACATTTGCACTAAAACTGATCGCCCAACATTCCCCCAAATAGACCTAGTGGTCTCCCTTTGCGTTTTTGCTCAAGCTGTACATTTTTCACTTGAAACATTCTATCTAACTACCCACCAGCCTCTCTGAATTGCTACCCATTCTTTAAGGTCCTTCTTAATTATAACCTTCTTAATAAATCTTTCTTGGGTTTTCATTGCCAAGTAGATATAATTTCACCCTTCATTAAGTCTCCATACATGGCTTCTATTTCTTTAATAAATTTTCCTTGTTCTTTCCTGTATGATAAATACTGGTCTCAGTCCCCTACTGTAATATTCTCTTCCTAAGGAGCTTCATGCCCTTATTTAAGTGACAGTCAGTATCTTGTCCATGTGCTGTGTGTGCTGTGCTCAGTCGTTCAGTCCTGTCCAACTCTTTCCTTTCTGGCTTTTTGTGACCCCATGGACTGTGGCCCACCAGGCTCCTCTGTCCTTGGGACTCTCCAGGCAAGAATACTGGAGTGGGTTGTCATGCCCTCCTCCAGGGAATCTTCCCAACCAAGGGATCGAACCCAGGTCTCCAACATTGCAGGCAGATTCTTTACCATCTGAGCCGCCAGGGAAGCCCAAGAATACTGGAATAAATAGTCTATCCCTCTTTCAGGGGATCTTCCTGACCCAGGAATCGAACCGGGGTCTGCAGCATTTCAGGTGGATTCTTTACCAGCTGAGCTACCAGGGAAGGCCTATTTTATTCATAGTAGAGCTCAAATAAGTATTTGCTAAATTGAACTGAATTGAGTATACAGAATTAACCATCCATTAATTCATTTTCTCATTCACTCACTTTACATTTATTTAGTAATTATTCAATTATTAGCTTTTTTTAAAACTGGGAATAAAACAACAAATGATGAAAGCTTACCTCAAGTTGCTTATGGTCCAGTGTGTAGTTACTCTTAGAAAAAAGGTAAGTACTATTTCAATTTCCTTATTAGACTTTTGCTATTTTTCGTTTGAATATTTTCTATACCATCTTTCAGAAGCTTTGAGTGATTTGAATAAAATTTATTAAACTACAAAAGGGTATCATAAAATTTTAAGTCTCTTTAATGATTCAGTTGACTTTGATGGGCAGTCCATAAAAGTTTTTAAATTAGCAAAGCCTATAAATTTTTAATGGATTTAAATGCAATTTGGCAGATATAAGTGATGTGTGATTACAACGTTTTATGGCTCATAGAACCAGTGTTTAACCCAATTAGGTTTATTATTTCTATTAAATGAAAATTTCTCTATTTTGCTAATAATTCATAAGGATGATTTTGTGAAGCAAAGGGGTTCACTGCCTTCTACTTTGACTGACCACATAAAAGCTGTAAGAAGTTCCAGTCCATCTATAGAACATTTTAAATATATGAAAGAAATTACTTGCAGGCATCCACATACACTCATGTACACACAGGAACCAACCTTGTTGCACTTAAATGAATGATCACATTTTCCATGAGATAAGATGTATTAAACTGAAATAATATTTTGAATGTTACCTATAAAATAAAAATATCTTTAGTAACAGATAAGAAAGTAAAGTAGAATTTTTGCATTAATTAAAGTATTAAATCATATAAATATTTTTCTTTTTTAAATAAAATCACTCAAGTTTATTAACTAATAATGCAAATTTCATGAGCAAAGGAGAAGATATATGTGAAAACAGCTTAACACACCAGAAAATGTTACATACAGATCCAACACTATCACATTATTATATCCCACCTATTGTTATTTTTTCGTATTATCACTGTCTACCAGATCACAATCATAAACATTGTAATTATGAAATGGTCATTATTAAAGTCTCTTTAAAACAGAAACTTCAAGTACCAGCAACCATCTAAACACATCCATTAGAAACATTTATATATTTGGCCTTGAGCATATTATTTTTTGTATCCAATTGCCACATGTATTTTCTATAATCCGCTTACCATTTCTCCTTTTCTTAGGAAAGGATAGCCAACTTTACATGTGATATTATGATTGGATTCACAACTGTCTTTTTGGATAGCCTAGGAAGAGAAAGTAAACAGAATTAGATCAGATATGCAGGTGAAATACTTGAACTTGACTGAAATACTTGAATAGATTGAAATACTTGAGCTCAGATTTTCCCAGCTGTGCCTTAGCAGCTGCCTTGCTAAGATTTCACAGTATAGTTTTTGGGAAAGTCTCAGAGATCAAATTGCCAACATCTGCTGGATCATCGGAAAAGAAAGAGAGTTCCAGAAAAACATCTATTTCTGCTTTATTGAGTAAGCCAAAGCCTTTGACTGTGTGGATCACAATAAACTGTGGAAAATTCTTCAAGTAATGGGAATACCAGACCACCCGATCTGCCTCTTGAGAAACCTATATGCAGGTCAGGAGGCAACATTTAGAATTGGACATGGAACAACAGACTGATTCCAAATAGGAAAAGGAATATGTCAAGGCTATATATTGTCACCCTGCTTATTTAACTTATATGCAGAGTACATCATGAGAAATGCTGGGCTGGAAGAAGCACAAGCTGGAATCAAGATTGCTGGGAGAAATATCAATAACCTCAGATATGCAGATGACACCACCCTTATGGCAGAAAGTGAAGAGGAACTAAAAAGCCTCTTGATGAATTTCCGAGACTGAAAAAGTTGGCTTAAAGCTCAACATTCAGAAAACTAAGATCATGGCATCTGGTCCCATCACTTCATGGGAAATACATGGGGAAACAGTGGAAACAGTGTCAGACTTTATTTTGGGGGGCTCCAAAATCACTGCAGACAGGGATTGCAGCCATGAAATTAAAAGACACTTACTCCTTGGAAGGAAAGTTATGACCAACCTAGACAGCATATTAAAAAGCAGAGACATTATTTTGCCAACAAAAGTCCACCTAGTCAAGGCTATGGTTTTTCCAGTAGTCATGTATGGATGTGAGAGTTGGACTGTGAAGAAAGCTGAGCACCGAAGAATTGATGCTTTTGAACTGTGGTGTTGGAGAAGACTCTTGAGAGTCCCTTGGACTGCAAGGAGATCCAACCAGTCCATCCTAAAGGAGATTGGTCTTGGGTATTCATTGGAAGGACTGATGCTGAAGCTGAAACTCCAGTACTTTGGCCACCTCATGTGAAGAGCTGACTCATTGGAAAAGACCCTGATGCCGGGAGGGATTGGGGGCAGGAGGAGAAGGGGACGACAGAGGATGAGTTGGCTGGATGGCATCACCGACTCAATGGACGTGCGTTTGAGTGAACTCCGGGAGTTGGTGATGGACAGGGAGGCCTGGCATGCTGCGATTCATGGGGTCACAAAGAGTCGGACATGACTGAGTGACTGAACTGAACTGAACTGAACTGAACAGCATTCTAAGATCACTTGTCCCACAGCTCAAGGAAATGTGAGGTGCTTACAGCACCTCAGTAAGGACGGGGGTAGGAAGGAAGCATGTCACACCAGCCTGTTTGGATCTTCCACCGAAAACCGGGAGGACTAACACCATCTGCCTCAGGGTGAGCAGGTGTTTGTAGGAAATCATCCACACTGACAGGATGACCCCGTGGAAGTCCACGGTGAATGGTCGTCACTGGAGAAGTGGGTAAGAGCTTGTGCTCGGGCCTGGGACCACCAGGATTTAAACTCTGAGCCCTGCACTGTTAGCTTTATCCTCATCAGAACTCCTCTCTTCTCTGGGTCTGATTTTCCATCTACTGGGGTTAGTCAAACTCTATCTCATCAAATTGAAACTGCCTTTGAATGTGAGATTCACCAGTATTTTACATACAACAAAAAGGAAACAATAATGCTACCCGTAAAATAAGCATATCAATTGTAAAATGCAATTACAGAAGCATTAAATTGTTAAAAAAGGGTTTACCTTAGAATCTCTGTAGTACAGTAATACCTTACTTGCAAAGGAATCAATGAGAATTAAATAAATAAAGCTTATAGAACAGTGTCTGACACATAATACGACTCAAGAAAAAACTATTATTATTAGGATTGCCATTGTAAATAGAAGTATTTAGAGAGAGGCCTTGTTGATTTCTCTGCCTCTCTGCCAAGGCCGCGAAGTCAGCTGAAGAAGAGACAAAGAGTGACTTTCAGTACAGTCCTCTTTTCTCAGAAAAATTCAAGGCTACTATTTTCCTGGCATTGCTTTGCTCTTAGAGATTTTTTAAAAACATTCTTTACTGAATCTAAACTATGTAGCAGTAATATAGGAGATTTTTTAAGCCTATCTTAGTATCATGTTCCTGAGTGATGTCCTAATAAATTGGAGAAGGAAATGGTAACCCACTCCAGTACTCGGCTGGAGAATCCCTTGGACAGAGGAGCCTGGTGGGCTACGGTGCATGGGGGGTCGCAGAGTCAGACACGACCGAGTGACTAACACACACACGTACACACATCAGTGAAAATCTGAATTTACAGAACCTGGACAATTAAAGTTTTAATATTATATATATTTAGCATACTTGGTTTTAATGTGAATCATATACAGTACTAATTCATATAAATATACACAGAATTTTAATTCAGGGGAGTTAATTCAGAGATCGTAATTCAATGCAAAGTTCAAATTTAGAAGTATTAATTAATCCTGATAGAGCATCTTATGCAGCTGTATGTTACTGCCAAAATAATAATTAAAAAAAACCCTTCTGTCACGACAATGAGACACAGTCATTTAATACAATTCCCTTGCCAATGTAAGGATCATGCATAGAAAGTGGGGAATGGTATCTTGATTTTTATGCACATAAATGTTTTGTTATTGTTCAGCAAATGTACTGCTCCTTCTCTGCCCTTCTGTTAAACTCTTTAGACTTCATTTTTTCTTGACTTAGTCTTAATTTCAGTGATGTAAGTCTTCTGTGAAGCCTACAGTTTTGGTACATCAGCAATCCTTTCTGGATACTGAATCCAAGAAAAGTCATACACCTCTAAAGAAATATATCAAAACAAAAAATTTTTTAAAAAATTTGGTCCTTTAATCATTAGTAAGTGCTAGTTTTGTACAAAATGCTTTCTAGTTTTCTAAAATCAATGTAATAAAAGTTATCCCCTTAGTATGAAAAGTAGGTCCAATGCCTGATTATTACAAGAATAAATAAATATAAAACTAAAGGTTTACCTCAATTCCTGAAAAAATTAGATTTGGAGAATAATTCACTATGGTTCTGGTGTTATAGGCACTGTCCTTTTTATTTTTGACCGTGAGGCTAACATTGAACTTATCATTGTGGGACTTGACAATAAGCAGGCCCTTTTCTGTGGTGGATACATCCAAGGCAAGGTCCGAGACACATTTTTCCTTGTTTCCACAATCTTTGGCAAAGGGAATCTGAAATGGTCACAGAAAAGCGTTTTTTCAAAATTTAGCTAGGCATTATTGAAAATTACCTATGAACTAGCATAAAAGAAATGACATATTTCCAAAATAAGCAGATCATAAACAGAACAGATTTCACTGCAGAAATCATAAGGAATTTTTATAGTTGTTTCTATAATTTATAGGGGAAAATCGTAATTTTTACTTTTGGCTATAGATTTTTCCAGTCTTTTACGGAATGCACAGTTTTCACAGATGTTTCTCACTGGCTTTCATCTGCCAGAACGGAACAGTTTCAAAGAAATAAGTCAAGTACTCCGTGATCCAAAGTTATGAGAGAACACTGTAACATTCAACACTGATCATGAGATTTTCTGTTTAAAAGAATCAAATACTTAAGATCATAATAGCTTTGGTCAAGCGGATAGGAAAAGATCAAACCACCTAACTGGGCACTTTCCTTGACTCCTCTTGTTCATTCAGCCCCTCCCCCTTATCTAACCCATCACCAAGAACCATCCACTCCACCTCTGTTCTTAACATCTTCCATACCTCCTTGCCTCTGCATTTCCACCTCTATCTCTAGCCAGCTTTTCTTACTTGCTCCCTGAACTAAAGCAACAACTCCCTGACTGGTCTTCCATACCCACTCTTGATTCCCTCCAAACATTTTCCACCTTGCAGCTGAAGTAATTTTTAAAAGAGCCCCCCAAAATCCAGTGCTATCCCCAAACCAACTAAAGCCATCAACAGCATTCCTCGGCTCTTCAGGAACAATTAAAGTCTGCACAGTGGCACAAAGTCCTGGTGTTCTGGCTCCTGTCTGTGCCTCCTGTCTCATCTCACATCACCTTCTGCCCTTGCTCTTCAGCTTCAGCAGCACTGGTGAGCTTACTGAGTTTCTTTTATGTCTCTGAACCTTGGCATGTATCCCTCTTCCTGGAACACTGCCCTCTCCACTCCTCTAATAGGATGGAAAAACCTTCCTGTGCTACAGGTCTCAACTGCAGTGGCCTAAGTTCCAGGGAGGGCTGGGAAGATCCCCTGGAGAAGGGAACGGCTACCCACTCCAATATTTTGGCCTGGAGAATTCCATGGACTGTACAGTCCATGGGGTCACAAAGAGTCAGACACGACTGACTTTCACTTTTCACTTTCTAATCCTTGATACCTCAGTGTAGCAGAAGTTCCCTTTGAGCTCTGAAGTTCTCCTCCAGGGCATGTCCTGTAATGACTACCTAATACTTGTTTCCTAGGTTAGAACTGCAAGTTCTGATGTCTGGAACACGAAAGACACTCAGTAAATATACTTGTAAGGAAGGAAGGGAAAGCAGAAGATAGGTGCAGGGGAAAATGAATTTCCCATCCCAACTCCATTAGTGGGAGAAGGGAATGGCAACCCACT
The DNA here is from genome assembly GCF_032405125.1 of Capricornis sumatraensis. NCBI lineage: Eukaryota > Metazoa > Chordata > Mammalia > Artiodactyla > Bovidae > Capricornis > Capricornis sumatraensis. The sequence continues at coordinate 32,970,869 of NC_091086.1, forward strand.
CCAGTATTCTTGTCTGGAAAACCCCATGGGCAGAGGAGCCTTGTGGGCTACAGTCCATGGGGTCACAAAGAATCAGACACGACTGAATGGCTAACAAATTCCATCCGTGCCACATTCACAATCTCACTCTTTTGCAGCGATCAGACAGTAGACTGAACCTGGAAGCAGAAACTCGGTGAGCACAGTTTAGTTCCTTCCTGTGTCTTCTGCTGTTGGGGCAGTGGTGAGCCCACGGGGAGGGATATATCACATTTCCATCCTGCAAGTTTTACAGACTGGCCCCGGAAGGCCAGAGCTTAGTGAACACTGCTAATGACCTATTTAGTTACCTGTGGCCTAAGCCTGGCTCTGTAGGAGGACCCCCATTATACTCAAACCATGCCCTGGAACCCAGTGTTCATGAGTAATAAAGGGGAGTTCCAGCTGGCCAACTCATGTCTTTCTTTCAATTGCTCCTAAATTCAGAAAAGATAAAAATAGGTGTCATTTGTAAGTTCCCTTAAACTCCAGCAAAAGGAAGTCAGTAGAATTGAGAAAAGTCTAGAAAAATCTAATTCCTTTTTCAAAACAATTAAACTAATTGCTTTAGGCTTGTGTGTGTGCATCTGTTTATATGTTTCAGGTTTTTTTCTCAATATATTCACAAATAGGCATTCTAAATTTTAAAAATCTGACTTACATATTCATGTACTGAATTTGGTAGAGAATCATCAAGAACAGGCCCATTTTCAGGATCGGTAAGGTTAAAATCCAAAGTTATTCTCACAGAGTCCCGAAAGTCATGCTTGTCCTAGAGGTCAAAACACAGAACATGTCATTGGCATCATATTTCTTGGGCCCTGTGATGGCTTTCTTCTTTTGCCTCATGGGTCAGGCTTATTGGACCTTCTTGTGCTCCTGATCTGACATATGACCTGATCAGGCTTTTGCTTCACTAGAGAGACTGCCTTTCTGCCTTGACAAGGGACACTTCCGGAACACAGAGGCTTCCAACTGTAACCAGCTGACTCTCATCCAGCTTCTCAGATGAGCCTGTTGGAATGATAGATAGGTTGTACTTGGCCATGTCAGGATGTACAGCTCCAAGCTACCTGCATAACAATATCATTTCCCTTGAGACTTGGAGCTAAAAAACACTATGTAATACTTCTAGGAATATCTCTCAACTTCAAGAGAGAAACCCTTCTTTAAACTGAGTTGCATTTCTTTAATATGATATATACCTTGAGTTGTAAGAATTTGATAATGTGACAGGGTATGAAAATAATATGGATGTGATCAATATTGTCTTTATTACCATCAGTGACAGCCATCATTTATGGGATGGGTAGAATTATGAGCTTTATACACATTATTGAGAATTATTTCAACAATCTTCTAAGACACATAATATTACAATCTTTATTTTACAGAAAAATAAATAAATAGATAAATAAAATAAAACTTTATTTTACAGATGAATAAAACTAAGAGACTCAACCACTTTGTCAAAATTACTCAGAATGTAGGTAAGCTGGGCTACAAATTCCCTCCTGTCTGACTCCATAACAAACGTTAAAGTATCCATCAAAATCCAGAAGTCTTTTGGAAATTTTGAAACTAGTTCATTCCTTTCAATACCAGTGCCTAGATATAGCTAGATGCTAAATTTTTGGAGAAATATATACAACAGTGAGTAGGTCGGAGGCACTGCCAAATCTGGTTTCACACCTTTTCGAGTTTTATCCAAGTCCTAACTCCTACAGTTTCAATTCTGATGAAGCAAATAGGAAATTAACTCCATTTTTATTTTTCTCACCACAGACTGAATTCAATGCTGACCAAAAAAGCTTATCTTGATCTATGTCGTGAGGAATATTGGCTTGAAAATCGCTGAGGAAGAATAAATGCGGCACACCAGCTTGTGTATCTTCTGTCACTTTCCTGCCCCTGACTACAATATTTTCAAAATATGAAATATTCATTAGGAATAATGAAATACGTCAGAAGTGGGGGCAAATAGGCTTATTTCATTTAAAATTCCAAGATCATGTTCAAGGCTCTAAGATTCAGTCTCCATTACTAAAGTCAGTGTTTTCTCAGCACATCTGTTCTGCTTTTCTTTTTCTTTAGTGTCACATACATTTTAAGAGACTCTTGCTCCACGTACACAGTGATCCAATCAAATACATTTCAAATGGTTCAAACTGGCTTAGCAGCCATCTCTAGAGGTTAATAATTTGCTTTCCAAGGCTCCCTCATCCACTAAAATAGAAACAGGTAGCATAAAGCTTACAGATGATGGAAAATGCCAGATATTTTTCCTTCAGTTTAAAGACAAAGAGTGAAACACATAGTTCAACGGACAAAAACAGACCCCAGAAAGCATAAGGCCCAACAGTTCCCCCTCAGGGCATTTAACCACTTAGCCACAATTGACAGACAAGGCCTGCAAAAGTTCAGTGATGCTTTCAAGTTGAAAGAATGAATGAAATCAATAAATGAATGAAATACAAGACCTCTATCAACTGGTGCACCGTGCCTTTTACTGTTCCATAACATATGGATGTCTGATAACATACAGAAGGAGTATGAAAGACAGCTTTATGAAATATATTTGGAAATTAGGAAATCAGATCTGTGATTTTCTAAGAAAACTGAACAAAGTTTACTTCATGATTTGTACTTTGACATAAACGTAAGATTGACTGACTTGAGATAAAGCATCTCTGTTTTATTTTGATCTGGAATAAGTCAGCTATTATATATGATTTACTTGCCAACATGTAGAAGGAATGTTTAGTGCATTCTGACTCTCGAACTGTGATGTTCCTTTGAATCTTCCTCTCTTGAGTTCCAGAGAAAAAACTCCGTGATATCTGTCTTAGAGAATCTAATGTGACACGGTATTGCATATCTATAAAAATAAAAAAAGAATAATTGGCAGACATGTTTATTTGGGGTTATTATCATATGATCCAGCTCATTAATATTACAGAAAAATCTCTAGAGCAACCACTCAACACAAGTGATTCAGCATATTCACACTACTGTAGTACAATGGTATTTGCAGTCATGAAGATAATCTTGAGGAACTCTAAAGAACTCTCCAAGTTTGCAAGGCTTTTAATGTTTAATTATACTTATCAAAAAATGTATATGTATGTTTACACACACCTACCTACATACCACCTAACTTCTTGACCATGCGGGTATGTTCACTGGGTTTTCACTTAGTTTTTTTTTTTTTAATTTAGAAACTTTAGACCCTGTTTAGAATATTGACTATGTTGTATTTCAACAGAGGCAAACATATACATTAATGATATTTTAAACTTATATTATAAAAGATGTCATTTTTGACTATTCAAAGGATATAATAAGTTAAATAAATAAAAGTTTAATAAAATAAGCAGACCATGATAAGGAAAACAAGTTAGGCCTTATACCTTATATGAAGGCAGCAATCTTTCTTATTTCCTTGCTTAATTATCATATAAAAATAAGACAAACAATGTTGCATATGATAATGTAAGTCATTATTTTACATTCCTAGACCTCGTTTATCTTCCAGGCAGAGGTCTATTGCAGATCATAAATAGGCCCATGTAGTGCAAGCTAAGAAAAATAGATTCTAAGGACTAATCGTTTTTCTCTTTCTACTTATATTTGGTTTGCAGACTAAACTACTATTGGGCAGCCCATGATCGCCACAGTTTTGGCTCCAACATGTTTCAGTATCATTAAAAACTGCTTTAGGAATTGTAGAATATAGGCAAAAAGGGGATACCCAGGCTGATGTGATGTGCCTGAGAACACACATGGGATCTGTTTGACCCTAAAATACAAGGGTCACCTTCTGATTGGGGCAGAGATCTCAGGAAGGTGGGGGCATTCAGGTCCTTTGTAATACCAGTCTTACTGGAGAGAACCCAGTTTTCAACTCTGCCTTAGAACTGGTGTCTCTTTCTCTCTCTTTCTCTGGCACTTGACTGTTCAGAGTAAATAGGAGAGCCAGAGGAGAAATACAGAATCTAGCTACGGAAGGCAACCAAATATAAGTATGTAGTTTCTGCTCCAGAATTTACAGGTTCCATAACCCATTCCTTCTACATTAGAGTTTTTTTCAAGGTTCAGTATGTTCACAGAGGCAGATGTGATGTCAGATTCCTATCATCGAGGGAAATACACTATCTTACTGGATTCATCCTGTGGGAGCAAATAGAATACACTGTCCTCCTGCTCCAAAGTACTTCTGTATGTATGACACTTACCAGCTTCATAAACCACGTTTTCTTTGGACTTCAATTTCACATTGAAACACACCGTGGCATTTATACACACCGTTTCCTTTCCCTCCACACGGCAGTTTTTCTTTTGAATATTCACTTTATTGGGTTCAAAATTCATGGTCACTTTAACAACAGCCACATCTCGAGACCTGCAAACACATAAGCCACGGGGGACCACTATTTATTTTTACATTTAATGCATGCCATCCTTTTGGGAGTGCGAGATGAGTGAGTGATCCGAGATGCTTCTTCTTTGTATGCAGCATGGGTTCTCAGGATGCCTTTCTCTCATGAAGCTTTGATACAGAAGAGATTGTATCTGACATTCTGAAGATACCCTGGTTATTCTGGAACCATGTTAGGCATTGGGTTCTGAAGGGGGGCAGAATATGTCACCCTAAAATATGACTATAGGAGTTCAGGACACCCTACCGCAAAGCACGCCACTTTGGTATACAGATCGTTTGAACTGCAGGCACTTAAAATACAAGAAATGCTGAGAGGCTTTCTCAGAACTCCAATTAACTGCCTAAAGATGCATCCTCTAAAGAGAACTCAGTTGTCATAAATCCTTTCCCAGGAGTTTCATCAACCAGAGAAGACTGACTTGTCACAGGAGAGGAGGCTGGAGTGGACACCACACCTGGACAAACTTTGTTACAAGCTGTTTTACCTCCCATCTGTTCTTTTAAGGGCCTATTCATCTTCCCTAAAAGTCACCCATTTTCCCTAAGAGGTCCACATCTCCCTTTCCTCTCCCTACTAAGATAATTTTTAAGCGTGAATTCTAAGCTACCTCAGAGAGTCATTCATTATCTCCCATGTATACATGAGGTATACGTGTTCTAATAAACTTCTGGGTATTTTCTGGTTTTTGTTTGTTTTAGGTTTTTCTGTTAATCTGTCTTTTATTACAGAAGTCTCAGCCAGGAAATCAGAAAGGTACAAGGAAAATTAATTTTCATTCCCTACAATCGATAGGCCAAGAAACTGTAATTGCCTATGAGAGAAAAGAGATGAAATCAAGTGGCCAGGTGCAACCTCAGAGCCAAAACCATATTTTCAGCACCTTCAAGTTTGTTCCCAACCTGGGAAGAGTCCAGAGGACCCCTGGACAACTTTGTTGCACTCTAACACTTGTCTGTCTTCTTGTAGGGTCAGCCCTGCTCCTGTTTCTGGGAAAGAGAAGCGGAACAGCGGGAGGAGAACTGTGCTTTTCATTCTTATCCACGTGCTATTAATTATTCACTTACATTTTAAATTAGCTTTCATAACAAGACATATTATGGTCCTCTGTTTTATATATAACCAAGACTTTGAGAGATTATTTTGTCAGAAGCTGTCCAGGGATTTAAACTAGGATTTAAACCCAGTCTTTCTAATTCCAATGTCTGGTGATTTCCACTAATCCAAATTGAGAGCACAGTAATCCAAAATTAGGCAAAGAGAGTATATGGAGCCTGAGGTCAATGCCTTAGAATGAAGCCAGTATAACTGTTAAATACCTTTATCTGGCTTTTGCTTTGCAATCAGACTGGCTCTTAGAATCCGCCTGCCAATGCAGGAGATATGGGTTCAATCCCTGGCCGGTAAGATGCCCTGGAGAAGGGAATGGAAATTCACTCCAGTATGCTTGCCAGGAGAATCCCCATGGACAGAACAACCTGGTGAGCTACAGTCCATGGGTTGCAAAAAAGTCAGACATGACTTAGCGAATAAACAACAACAATGATCTTGTGAATACATAGGATTCTGCTTATGTTTTTGCATTAAAAAAATTATATATTTTTTCTCTTAAAACAATTTACCCATAGAAAATATGAAAATATAATAAAAGAAACAAGAAAATACAAAACAATTGTAATTCTATCACCCAGCACTAATCACTATTCATATATATATATATATATATATATATATATATGTATAGAGAGAGAGAGAGAGAGAGAGAGAGAGAGAGAGAGAGGAGAGAGAGAGACACACACACACACATACACACACATATGCATATATAAACACTGGCCCAAATACATATATAAGCATACCTATTTAAAAATATTACAAGCAACTTTCCAACATTTTTGTTTTTATGAGAACATTATGAGAGTCACAGGGACAGAGGAGCCTGGTGGGCTGCCATCCATGGGGTCACCCAGAGTCAGACATGACTGATGTGACTTAGCAGCAGCAGCAGCATACTATTCCAACAAAAACATGAACCATAATCTATTTATTCAGACTTCTCTTATTGGATATGTATCTTAACTCCTTTAAAGAATCTAAAACCTACAGCACTATGATTATTCTAAAGATCATACATCTCTAATCATAGATTTTGTCTTTAAAAAATTTTCAATTCAGTTCAGTTTCTCAGTCATGTCTGACTCTCTGCGACCCCATAGACTGCAGCATGCCAGGCCTCCCTATCCATCACCAACTCCTGGAGCTTGCTCAAACTCATGTCCATCGAGTCAGTGATGCCATCCAACCATCTCATCCTCTGTCTTCCCTTTCTCCTCCCGCCTTCAGTCTTTCCCAGCCTCAGGGTCTTTTCAAAAGAGTCAGTTCTTCCCATCAGGTGGCCAAAGTATCAGAATTTCAGCTTCGGGCATCAGTCCTTCCAATGAATATTCAGGACTGATTTCCTTTAGGATTGACTGCTTTGATCTCTTGCATTCTAAGGGACTCTCAAGAGTCTTCTCCAACACCACAGTTCAAAAGCATCAATTCTTCGGTGCTCAGCTTTCTTTATAGTCCAACTCTCACATCCATACATGACTATTGGAAAAACCATAGCTTTGACTAATGGACCTTTGTTGGCAAAGTAATGTCTCTGCTTTTTAATATGCTATCTAGTTTGCTCATAGCTTTTCTTCCAAGGAGTAAGCATCTTTTAGTTTCACGGTTGCTGTCACCATCTGCAGTGATTTTGGAACCTCCCAAAATAAAGTCTCTCACTGTTTCCATTGTTTCACCATCTGTTTTGCCATGAAGTGATGGGACCAGATGCCATGATCTTAGTTTTCTGAATGTTGAGTTTTAAGCCAACTTTTTACTCTCTTCTTTCATTTTCATCATGAGGCTCTTTAGTTCTTCTTCACTTTCTGCCAGAAGGGTGGTTTCATCTGTATATCTGTGGTTATTGATATTTCTCCCTGCAGTCTTGATTCCAGCTTGTGCTTCATCCAGTCTGGCATTTTGCCTGATGTACTCTGCATATAAGTTCAATAAGCAGGGTGACAATATAGAGCCTTGACATACTCCTTTCCTGACTTGGAACCAGTCTATTGTTCCATGTCCAGTTCTAACTGTTGCTTCTTGACCTGTATACAGATTTCTCAGGAGGCAGGTCAGATGGTCTGGTATTCCCATCTCTTGAAGAATTTTCCACACAGTTGTGGAAACAAAACTTTTGATCCACACAGTCAAAGGCTTCAGTGAAGTCAATAAAGCAGTAGATGTTTTACTGGAACTCTCTTGCTTTTTCAATGATCCAATGGATGTTGGCAATTTGATCTCTCCTTAGTCTGCCTTTTCTAAATCCAGCTTGAACATCTGGAAGTTCACGGTTTGCATACTTTTGAAGCCTGGCTTAGAGAATTTTGAGCATTACTTTGCTAGCGTGTGAGGTGAGTGCAATTTTGCAGTAGTTTGAACATTCTTTGGCATTGCCTTTCTTTGGAATTGGAATAAAAACTGACCTTTTCCAGTCCTGTGGCCACTGCTGAGTTTTCCAAATTTGCTGGCATATTGAGTGCAGCACTTTCACAGCATCGTCTTTTAGGATTTGAAATAGCTCAGCTGGAATTCCATCACCTCCACTAGCTTTGCTCATAGTGACGCTTTCTAAGGCCCACTTGACTTCGCATTCCAGGATGTCTGACTCTAGGTGAGCAATCACACCATCATGGTTATCTGGGTCATGAAGATCAATTTTGTATGGTTCTTCTGTGTATTCTTGCCACCTCTTCTTAATATCTTCTGCTTCTGTTAGGTCCATACCATTTCTGTCCTTTATCGAGCCCATCTTTGCATGAAATGTTCCCTTGGTATCTCTAATTTTCTTGAAGAGATCTCTAGTCTTTCCCATTCTGTTCTTTTCTTCTATATCTTTGCACTGATCACTGAAGAAGACTTTCTTATCTCTCCTTGCTATTCTTCTTGCTATTCTTTGGAACTCTGCATTCAGATGCTTATATCTTTCCTTTTCTCCTTTACCTTTAGCTTCTCTTCTTTTTCTCAGCTACTTATAAGGCCTCCTCAGACAATCATTTTGCCTTTTTGCATTTTTTGTCTTGGGGATGGTCTTGATCACTGCCTCCTATACAATGTCAGGAACCTCTGTCCATAGTTCTTTAGGCACTCTGCCTATCAGATTTAATCCCTGTCACTTCCATTCCATAATTGTAAGGGATTTGATTTAGGATCATACCTGAATGGTCTCATGGTTTTCCCTACTTTCTTCAATTTAAGTCTGAATTTTGCAATAAGGGGGTAAAATTTAAGAAAAAAGAACATTTTAAGGCTTTTTTAACACTTTAGTGACAAAGCCCTGCTAATGGGTTTTAACCAGTGCACCCTTTCACCAGCAATGAATGAGTGAATGAGAGTGTATAGTTTGGATCCTTCAGGTATATATTTGCCTTGACCTCTCCCTACCCCACACCTCCGCTCTGCTCCACACAGATCTTTATAGAATATATAGCTCAGTCTAGCCCACAGGATTGGGCTCTCCTGGACATCCCTGACTGCCGAGTGGGCCTCTGTTTATTGCCTGCCAGCTGTATCCTCTCTGAGTTCCCTCTTCAGCACTACAAATCTTGGTCTTTGTGTTTTATTATGCTGGTTTGGTCCATTTTGCTATGTGATGTCAGGAACCTAACTCTGATATTCTGGCTCATCAATGATAAAGGCTTGACTGGGGGGCAGGAGAGGCCAGAAACAAGTTTTCAGGGCTTTGAAAGTAGCTCTTGACACAAACTGGAGAATGAAAATTGCCCTTAAAACATGTGTATATTTTTTAATACAAGGAGGTGAATACAATAAATATTTGTGGGTAAAGATTACCCTAATGAATTAACCCAGAATTAGCAGTTCAAACAAAAACTAAATATATTTGTTGTTTCCAAAACTGGTGACTTCTGGTTTGGAGCCTTGATTTTCAGTGGTCTTCCCCAAAAGTCACAGACCATGCTGCCTAGCATTCTCCTTTCCTAGGCATTCTCCTTTCCTGCTGCTGCATGGTTAAAAGTTTTTAAAAAGCATAATAGTTCCTCTCTGTGTAGTTTAGTGCATAACTTTTATCTGACCATTAGTTCTTAAGGATTATCGTAAATTATGACAAAGTCATATTTTTCAAGTCTCTATCTTCACCTCTTTCATAATTTTCTTTACTATCCTTCTACATAAAGTTTGAAAAAAGACCATCTGAATCATACTAAACTAATGATTAATTTGAAAAAGTAACATATGGACTTTCCATCAAGGTATAGTTGAAAATATTTTTTAAAATATTAAATCCTTTTATATGTTTTAACAAAGTTTGTGACATTTTTCAAAATTGTCACACAAATTTCTTATGAGGTTATTGATATTTTATTGATTTTATTTACATTTTTTTGAAATAATCACATTAAAAAAATAAAACACTCTTGAAATTGTCTTTTAACTAGTTAAAGCTAGTTATTAATGCCATTAATTAATAACTTATTTTATTAATAAGCTAGTTAATTAATTAAATGGCATTAGTAAACATATCTGACTATTGATGAGGATGTTACAATTAACTGAAATTAATTTGGGGATGCAGGCATTTTAAAGACTGAGAGAAAACACTATTGTAGATGCTTTTACACTTGACCAACAATATAGTCAGTCAGTGACGCACAAACGCCTAGTTCTATGCACTATGTAAATGAAAGAGTCAGTTATCCCTAAAAGCTTCTAAGTAACTTAAATTTAGGGAAACTTTCTTGTTTATATACATCCTGCATGAGGCCCTCTTTTCCCCTATCCCCTTGTCTAAGCAGAATGACAATCACATAATAGATAACCCACATTAAGAGTTGATTCTACTTATTCTTTTAATACAGGTGCTTTATTTTTTAAGATTTATCAGTTTCTCAGATTCCCAAACTGCATACATTTTTTCTGAATATGGAAGCAAAAAAAGAAATGGAAATTTTGTATAGAAACTCTGATCATACTCTGAGCTCTGGTTATTTAGTCACTAAGTCGTGTCCCACTCTTGTGACTCCATGGACTGTAGGCTGCCAGGCTCCTCTGTCCATGGGACTTTCCAGGCAAGATTACTGGAGTTGCTATTTCCTTCTCCAGGGCATCTTCCTGACCTATCTGTAAAATATTATCAGATTAACTGGATGTTATTAAAATACATGCCTGCCAATGTAGGAGATATAAGAGACTGGGGTTCAATCCCTGGGTCAGGAATATCCCTTGGAAGAGGGCATGGCAATCCTCTCCAGTATTCTTGCCTGGAGAATCCCATGGACAGAGGAGCCTGGCGGGCTACAGTCCATAGGGTCGCAGAGTCTGAAGTTGCAAAGACATGACTGGAGCGACTTAGCACACACGCACTCAAGCAAGGACTCAGTAATGTGTCATGTTAATTTGTGGATGTTGTGGATCAGATTAATTGGATGTTATTAAAATACATACCAGAAGAGGGCAGCACCACCAAGGCCCCCAATAGTGACATCAGTCAGACCGTCACCATTTAAATCCATTTCTCCGTGAATAGACTGGCCAAAAAATTTCAGTGTCTCACCATCTCCCCCTGATGGAATACGCTGTGAAAATACCAACAGAGTTTTTAATGTCAGAAGAGTCTCTTGAAAAACCATTTCAAATAAATCTGAGAACTTGGATTGGTTGACAAAAAATTAAAATGAGAGATCTTTTGGAAACCTGCCCAAGAGGCCCCTCATGTGGGGACAAGAGGACTTACTCAGATGTTCCCAAAGGATATTCTTTTTATAGTGCAGACAAAATCATTTCAGGGTTATTGACACCAGAGAGAGGGAAAAATATTATATAACGTCATCTTGTCTAACCCTCAAGGAAAACATTATGAGTAACTGGCTCTGCTTTCTAGTTTCTGTTCAATTCCATTACACAGAGATATTTAAAGGTACTGGAAACACATCTGACAAGCAAGAGAGGGAATGGAAAATTATCCTAGGGTCAATTTGGGGTTCACTGAACTTTGAGGTTGGGTATAAATAATACATTCTATCAAATACATTTTTCAATATGTGATCTTCACTGTCTGTCAAAAATGGTACTGAAAGTCAAGAGCACAATAGTTTCCATTTCATTCACATGTATCCGCAGTGTTGGGAAGCACAAATGAATAGGGAGTTCTCATACACATTACCATACATAGTATGTTTGGCATCTGCACTTCCTAACTTAGCTCAGGTTCAAGCTGATAGCATTTTAACAGAACCTGATGGCAGGGAGTCCTGACTGACAAACTCTCCCTAAACTTGGAGTCTCCTTATCCTATCTTCCACTTAAATGTCATAAAATTAAAGAAGCCAAATAAGGCAAAGCAAATGAAAACATTTTTTCAAGCCTAAAGGTTGTGGTTCATTGTAAATTGTTTCCTTATATTTTTCAGCAGAGAAATCAGGAGTTATTGACTCCATCACTTCTGGAGGGCTTGATTCAGTTTGATTCTGGATCATTCCATACACAAGCAGCACCTCTAGTTACCACAGAAATGAATGAGCACATTTCTCACCTATTTTTGGGAAAGCATTCTGCCAATAATTAAACAAACTCAACTCTAATATTCTTTATTGTTTTTGTTGCTTAAAGCTGCATCTTGATTTATCATCATTTTACAAAATAATTGCTTAAGATAATCTAGTCTACTTATTAATGATTTTAAAATACTTATTTTTATATTGCAAATGCCACTCCATTAAGTTTGAAGTATTGAACCGGAATGAATAATGTGAAGAACACAGGAAAGAAACTCCTTCTTCCAGTACCTGATTTCATCACACTCCAATAGTTAATATTGCCTGTTTCCAGCTATGAAGTACCATGAAGATTTTTAACAGAAGCAAATCACTTATTAAACAGATCGGAGTGTTGTTAGTGAAAATATGCTACTGAATTATGCCCTTTATTTTGTTTTTCACTATTAATGCCATTATGACAATGAAAAATTAAGGACAACTTCACAAGACATGAATAGATTTTGAGAATTCTGTTGACTATGGAGCCAAAGAATATTTACAAAATAAAAAGAAATAATATTTTTTCTGTTTTTCTTTTCATGAGTTAGAAAAGTAGTGAATTCTATTTTATTCATAAGTAGTTGTTCAATGTCCAATTAACTATGGTTACTTAAAAACAGACAATTACATTAGAAGAGTCCCTTTAAATTCTTTTACTTTTGTAATATATAAAACACTTCTGTAAATGGACATTTTTCTCATGTAGGAAAAAGTTCTAATTTATATATTAGGCTCTAATTTATAGAGTCATTAGCTGACAATAAATTTAAATCAAGAACAATAGAAATCCCCTGCAGGTTAAACTTAATTATTCAGATTTTTTCCCAAGAGGGATTACTTGGTAGAAAATTACAAACCTTCAGAAGTCCAAATTTATTTTTATGAAAATGCACCAATTTAATTCATAAATATAAACTTAATGTGATTTTATTATAAAAACATGGGTACTGAATATGAAAACAATTTCTTCTCCTTTATATCATATATATTACTATATATATATATAAAATTACTATTCTCTTACTCAGAAAGTGGTACCCTCTGTTTAGGATCAGACACACTGTAGTTGGTAAATAGCATCGTTAAAAAGTGCTCTTTTGTTTTGTGTTTTTACCATTTCAAAAGATCAAGTCAATTGTAAAGCAATTATCCTTCAATTAAAAAAAAAAGATTAAGTCATGAAGACAAGGCATATGACAACAGAAAAGAAAAACTAGACAAAACAATAAAATATTCAATACAAGTAATTTTACTATGAAGAAAACTTAGAAATCTAGTTTCCCAAGAGCCAGAAGAAAAAAATAGTTCGTGAAGCAAGACAGGTGATGCCTGGTATTGAACCCATTTATCAGTTAAGGGCAAGAATCACAGGATTACAAATACATGAATCATATAATAAACCAATGCTTTCTCAATGACTAATAAAATTTTAAAAACCCCATACATTGCTACTGACTGTATGACTATATACCATTATTGTATTTTGGTAACATCCATGCCTGTTACACTAAAATAATAAATAAATGAAGGGACCTGCAGGCTTCACTTCTTACTTGTGCATACTCTTCCCTTATAGTCTTGCCACTTCCGTGATAAATGTACACAGCTCCTCCGTGATCATCTTCCAAGGGCGCTCCAATCACGATGTCATTAAATCCATCAAGGTTGAGATCTTTCACAGCAGCAATAGCTGTTCCAAAACGAGCCCCACATGGCTCATTTTTGTTTTCCTTTGTGCATGAGTTGTGCTTCAGAGATGAACAACAAGTCTGCTTAATGGGTTCCAGGCTCATTTGATATTCAAACCTTGTCTGGAAGAAAGATAAACAGAATCCTTATGGATTTCTGTCATAACTACAGCAGAGCAAAGTTTTAAAGTATGTACTAAATCAGTGCTATTAAAAACCATTTGTACCTGAAGGGTAAAGTTTGCAAAATTTCTTAAGAAGTGTGTCTATCTGAGAGCAAAATTAGCAATTTCCACGAACAGATTACAGGTGTGTGGGCAAGGATGTACTGAGGATTTTAATGGAGTCTCTTTTTAATGTAATCGAATGAGTATATAATTCATCAGCAACTTTTTAAAGCTGAAGAGCTGAATTTTTAAATTCTCAATTTGTGTCACTATCCTTTCTTTATCCATTATTGTGTTTTTCGGAAAAGCCTCTCTATATTCTTCCCTCTAAAGGACAGAAATGATGACTAGGAAAACAGTTTCTTGGGAAAAAGGGAAAAACAGTACAGGACCAAAAAATGTTGACAGGTGGAATAAAAAAGATGATAGGGAGAAAGATACATAATTTATGATTTTAAATAATTGAATGGGAAAGACTAAAAATTTAACAAGCTAAATAGATATATCCCAACTCTGCTGTACACAACAAAAATTCTTCTTATGAAGAAGTCAAGAATTATTTCACTTAGCAAATGATGTCTGAAGCTAGGATCAGAGAAACAAAAATCTCACTGCAGCTGAGTGAAGTATTCCAAAGAATACTTGGAAAGCAGTTTGCTCAGTGTTTGGTATGACTGCCATAACATTCACTACTTCTCTGCAGTCTTTCCTCACTCCTCCCTTTACACACACACGTGTGTGCCCATACACACTCACTCAACTCAGTTCAGAGCTTGAACTGTTAATGTGACTCACTTCTAGACCAGAGCTCACTAATAGTTGCCCTGCGAATTTAAGAACTTAGTGAAATTTATTTATCTTTATTCGATATACTTTTAATAAAGTTCACATTTATAAGCAGAAAATATCTAACTGTCTGAGTTATTTTGCTACAATTCTAAATGTTCATTTAGAGGCTGAGGGGTTAGTCGGGTAGATTGGCCCTGAAAGCTTCCTTGTTCCTTTTGCCAGAGTGAGTGAAAAATTAGAATATTATTAACTGAAATTTTAAGAAACAAAGAAAGAGATTTTCCTGAATTTCTACCAAAGTAACCGTTACCTGATTCAGAGCGTAGACATACACTTTTCCTTGTTCTTCCTTCTCTCTTCCCATGAACATGGGAGCCCCGACTAGAAGAATGTCAGTATTAGAATCTTTATCAATGTCAATTGTCGTTAAAACACTTCCAAAGTAGGAGCCAATCTAGGACACAAGACAAAACAGAACAAAACAGTCTGATAAACATCAGAACCTCTCAAGGAAACTAAAAACCTGCCTTTCTCTTAAACCAATCGAGAAAAGTATCTGGGATTCAGATGACAAAGGAAATGAAATATAGAAATTGATGCTCCCTGAGAGCTCTTTATTGGTTCTGAATGAAGTTAATGAATATTAGTCAGTTCCATCCAGGAGGATGAGCAGCTGTCATATTAGAGTCTGTAGCTTGAGAATAAGAGTAAGGATTTTCTTTGGATTTTTACCCTAACTTCTCTTCTGCACAAATTAGAAAAGACCAGTAAGAACAGAACAATTTTTTAAAATGAAATGAACAATACAGGGCATTTCCCAGTGGCTTCAGTACATGCTTAAATACAGTAAGATGAAAATATAAACTGAAATACACCACAAGGAATTGAATTATCTTGGAACACTGGGGCAGCATATTTTACCTTAGAATCTTAGAAGACTGTCATTATATGTTCTCTTTAATGACAGGAATGAGTTTTAGAGAAATCCAGGGTACTTGTGCTTCACTAAGTGCAATAACTTTCCCAAATATTGACCTGTGTTTGAAGTTTGATGCTCTTATCATTTTCTCTCTGAAACTTCCTGTCTTGGCCTCCATGATGTCACTTTTGCTCTCATGGTTCTACCACTGTACCATAGATCACCCTTTCACTTTGATGACTCCTTTCTCTCCTTCCATCCCCTAGACTGTGACCTCGCCTAAGCTCAGAACTGCAACTATTCTATTCCCTTAGATAATTAATTCTTCCCTAACAATCCCGACTATCTTAACTGGCAGATTTCACTCCATCCTCCGCAAGACCCCCAGTTCTACATTTTTACACATTGCTAGACATTTAGACAGTTGCTAGACACTGATTTTTTGAATGTCCTTTTCTCACAGGCTCATGAAGGGTTTAAAAAGTCTTTGCTTTTTACAAATATAACTAAAAAATTTTTAAGGTCTGACAATATTGGCCCTTCATTCTTACATGGCAATAGCCATCCAGAGTTGAGCAGGGGCTAAGTCACAAGCTGTCCAGGCCTTGGCTCCCACTTCCTCTTGTCTTCTGCCCAGCAGCTTTTTCACTGGCTCTACCTCCCTGCCACTTGCAACCATTTGAATTTGTGCTCACTGTTATAGAAAACATGTCTAAAACCAAATACCACTAAAAAAAAAAAAATCAAATTGCTTGAGTTGCTGACATTTTAATCATGGTGCCTTCTTTCTCCCAGACTTGAAACTCAAATTTTTCATGATTTATATAATTTGTAATAGTCTTCTCAAATGCTCATTCGTTTTTTTTAATACTAATTTTTCATTTCCTGTCTTTTAGACAATTAATAGAGTGATAACAGATCTAAGGAGCTTCCCTGGTAGCTTAGTGGTAAAGAATCTGCCCGCAATGCAGGAGATGTAGGAGATGTGGGTTTGATCACTGGGTCAGGAATATTCCCTGGAGGAGGAAATAATACACTCCAGTATTTTTGCCTGGGAAATCCCATGGACAGCGGAGAGTGACTGCCTGCAGTCCATGGGATCACAAAGAGTTGCACACAACTGAGCAACTGAGCATGCAAGTATACAGCAGACCTAAGACGTCATCCAAATGATTTATTTTACAGTCTTGTCAGTTCTTCCTTATTTATGTCTGCCACATCCCTTCCTTTTCCACTTTTATTGTTGATCTATCGTTTCAGGTTCTTTTCACCTCATCCTTGACCTCCAACAAGAGCCTTGTTTTTATTGTTGATGGATTTTCTGATTATGGGCAAAGGGCTAATAACACCCTCTCACCTGCTAAATGAGAATCTGACCTTTGGCTTCCTGTAACTGTGTAATATGATGAGAGAAGGATTTCAACACTTAGCAACATTGAGTGTGGTGACAAAACCTCTGATTGGGATGTTGCATTTGGGCTGGGGGGAATGATAACTACTTGATGGAAATAATATATTTTGGGCTTCCTAGAAACCAGTGACTCTTGAAACTTCATGCCTTTAACAAGACCCAGGGAAGCTATGTCTACGGTGCTACTAGAAAAGATCTTGCCTCCTGTAGGGCTTTAAAGCCAGGGCAGCAACTGCACCTGCTTGAAGCATCTGTCTCTTGGCAGCTCAGCTGAGCCATTTGCTGGGTGCCTGTCAGGGTTCCTGCAGGAGAGGGAGGCTGGCACTGCCCTGCCCTTCTGAGTATTTTGTGTGTGTGTTGGGGGCGCAGGTAAACTAAAGAGTGGGACTATTTAGTGAAGCCCGAGAATGCTTCCATCCCATGAGGAATGCAGAATAAAACTAATACAATCTCATTCTAGAATACTTGGAAAATGCAGAAAACTATGAAAAAAGGAATAAAAATTACTTAAATTATCACAATTTAATAATAACCAATAGCAGAGATGTTTCATTCAATTAAAAATATTTATATATAGTTATATTGCATATTGCATATATAGTTTTTCTTAAATTACTTTTAATATTCAGTATTATCAAAAGAGAATTCTCTGATTTTATGTGTTACAAATTATTTCCATCACCTCCAGGAGAAAATCTGAATTCTTTACTCCAACACTCAAAACCTCACACAATTGGGACCTACTTTTTTTAACTGGCTCTTTCTGCCTGTCTACATTGTCTTTCCTCTCGACTAGCCCACATTTTATCTCCTAAGAAGACTTTCTGTACCAATCCTAGCTTATGGCTCTTTCCATCTTCTGAATTTGCTATCTGTGGGACTGGCACTTCCATACTTCTTACTGTCTGAGATTCCTTTTGCATTTATTTATATGTCTGTATCTACATCAGTATCTATTTTTCTGACCTCTATCTCCATCCAGCTGAAATTTTCCTGATGCCAAAGATGCAGATAAGTTTACATACCTCCAAGAAACCTAACACGAGACCCTATATACTGTGGATGTTGAATATGGGTGTTTAAAAAAGTTTAGGACAATAGATAATTCAATTTACACAGGAAGAATATGAATGGATTAATTTAAAATGACAAGTTTGAAGCTTACCTGCTCTCCATTGAGTGTCTGGAGAATCCTGATGTCTCTGCCCTCCATCCTGTAGATGACAACCTGGCCTGTATGATTGTACCGCGGCTGTCCAGCAATGTAGAGCACATCTCCAGAAATAGTGGCAGAGCTTACTGTGTAACCTAACAAAAGAGAGACGCCAGATATACTTGCTGGCCCCTTAGAGTCTGCATGGAATAAATTAAGATCTATTTTAAATAGCTGGGAGAATCATTTTTACATGTTTATATGGACGTCTTTTTTTTTTTTTGAAAATAAATGTTTTCCTTAATGCAGGTAAATTTGTGTTGGTTACAGCTTTTTATTTGTCCCCTGATTATCTACCACAGTTGCTTCATTCTGAAATGTATTTTCCTCAAAACTTTAGATTTTCACTGTTAAAAGGTACAAATGATATGACAATGACAGAAAAACACACATATATACACACATATATACAACTCTTGTAATCTCAGTCTACTCTTTGGTAATAAACCAACTGTATTTCATTTGGATGCATGTGTTTATGCTATAGAAATTGATAATTTTATACAGTTGGAATCATAGTAAATGTAAACCTTTTGGGTTTTTGACTGTAATTTTAAGTGGCTGAAGCTTATTTATCTGAATTAAAGTGTAAATGCATTGTGTTTATACCTCAGGACCATTTCCTGATGAAATGGTGGAATTTACGTGGTTTTACTTTTTTGGCATAACACTTAAGTCTGCAAAGACATCTTAGAGCACTTACTTTTTTCTTTCTTTTGGACTTTTTTGATGACAAATTTCAAGGACTAGATTACCAGATCAAATTTTTAATGGTTCTTATAACATCTGGCAAATTGTTTCCAGAATATTTGTACTAATTCATTCCATGAAAAGCCACTGGAGAGGGTAGTTTCACCAAAATTTCACAAACATTAGGTATATAACTATTATTTAAAATTGTGGATGCTCTAATAAATGTTAAACAATATACCTTGCCATGATTTTAATTTTCATTTGTTTGATTAAAAGTGAGCTTGAATAACTATCTCTCATGATAATCATTCCTCTTTTTAATTGAGCTTTTATGCCCCTTAAAATTTTAAAGTCTTTAAGACTGATTATTATTAATTTTGAATGAAGAATTAGATTTATTGTTTGTATGTCTAGAGAACGGAGCTGAACAAATAGATAAAAATTACCATGTGTAGATTTCAACTTTACTGAAGGAAGAAATGTTCTAATAACCAGTGCTGGCCACCCCTGGAGTAGAAGGAAGATTATTTTTCCAAATGCTACAGAATAGCACTCCTTACTGAGAAAAAGATTATATTGATAATTTACTTACCAAGTATTTTACCATAAGATAATAGTTTCACTTTCTTTCAGAACTTTAAGAGAGAAACAGAGGTTTTGTGCTCAAATATATTTATTTTTACAAATGCTAGGGGAACACAATTCTTCAGTCATATTTTCTTTCGTAAATACTTTTCTTACAATTTCATTGCTTCATCTTAGAGCTTTTTTTAAAAAATTACTATACATAATAGACTGTAAAATATTCTTTTTCAGACATGTAATGTGTTATATTTTTGTTACTAACCACAATATTGCTTAGAAAATAAAAATTTTAGGGTAATGTTTATATAAAAATAAATGGAAAAGAAGAATGTAAAAAACAAAGGTTATTTTATTTCATGCAGTTCTATTAGAAATATTAAGAAGTGAGTGGGTGAAAGTGTTAGTACACATGGTGTTTTTTTTTTTTTTTTTTTTTTTTTTGCAATTTCAGAGCTATGAATGCAAACTGGTAAAACAGCCTTTAAAAAATAAGTTGAAAATTATGTTTGAGGCTGGAGTTTTGTTATTATCTAGTTGACTTTGATGATGCACACTTGATAACTAAACTATTAGCTGAACCCCTTTACAGGGACAGTAACAACCCAGGCAGATATTCCTGGCTGAAGCTTGGGCGTCTAAAAACAATAACAAGAGAGCAAGAAGGAGGACTCAGTAAAGTCTAATTTCAATGCAAGGAAAATCATTATAAAGATTTAAAAGTTTATACCACTTTCTGAAAAGAAAGGCACAGAACTGAAGAGAAAGGAAAATTGATGACATAGCTCTGTGTGTGGATTTATGAAGAGTAAATCCTGTCAGCTCTCATGATTCACTTGGGAAAAGTGCTAGAATCAGGTGAGGTAATGGGAAACACAGGCTCTGTCTTGATTTCACATGTTTGCCTCAGGTTTTTACCTTTCCTCTTGAATCAGTCTGGTGTGATTAGAAATCAGCAAACTGTGGGTCGGGGAGGCAGGGAACAGGATCTTGCCTGTATTCTCACCGGCAGGGCCCCTTGCTCAGTGCATATTGGCAAAAGGCAGTTGCTGGGCTACAGGAAGATGGGTGCCTAACTGTCCTGAGGGAGGTTCCATGGCTGGTTCCCGCTGCTTTCTGATCATTATTGGTTACTATAAGATTTTTTAATAGACTGTCTACCTCTTACTTACCTTCCTTCAGAATTTTCATAGTCTAAACTTTCGATCCACACAGATTGGAAGAACACATTCAAACTCTTCTTAATGTGTAACCCATACAAGGAAACATTTTGAAACCTTAATTTTAGATTTGGAATAATATTTGGGGGAAAAGCCATTTTTCTCCCTTGATCTCTTTCTAAGTGCTTTTCCATTTTGGAAGAAATCTTACATATATTAGACTTTATATCGGCAAAATATCTAAAGCACTCTCCTGTGACTAAGCTAATATAAAGATTAAAAAAAAATCTTCAAAACAAACAAAAAATCATCTTATCACACTGTCAACAATATACCCCCAAATTTCCTTTTTTGGGTAGAGAGGTGTCATATATTATAAATATGTGGTCAGGAGTAAAGGTTCTCAATTTTCTTTGCTTGCAGCAGTATCTTTCAGTCTTGAATTCTCTAAGTCTGCTTTAAGCAAACCATTAACCCAAGGTTTTTGAGAATAATAGATTTAGAGTTCTTTAAGGTTTTTTGTTTTTAAAGAATATACTCATATAATCACTCAGAATACTAAAAATACTATAGTTTAATTTATCAAATAGTTATTATTTAATATATTATTAAATGTGGCATTAACGTGCGAACTTCCTTAGAGTAGTGACAATGTTATTCACATCTTTGAGGATGTCAAATCTTTGTGCACAATATCTTTAATGTTGTAACTGTTCACTACTAATTAGTAGTAGTATTAATATCAGCTACTCCTAGTAGCTATATAATATACTTGTAGTTTTCTATTGCTGCTCTAACAAATTACCACAAACTTGATTGATGGATTAACACATCACGATTTTATTATCTTATACAGTCAGAAATCAGCCCTAGGTCTCCCTGGGCTAAAATCATGGTGTTGGTAGGCATGGGTTGAAGATGCTGGGTTCCTTCAGATGCTACAGAGAAGAATCCATTTTCTTGCCCATTGTGGCTTCTAGAGACTACTCACATTCCTTGGCTTTTGGCACCCATTTTCCATTTTTAAAGCCAATAACATTAATCTCTCTGACCATTTTTCTATGGTCTGTCTCTCCCTGTTCACATCCAGGAAAGCTTCTCTGATTTTAAAATCTCATGTGATGAGATTGGGGCCAACCAGGTACCCCAGGCTCATCTCTCATGTCAAGATCCTTAACTTAATCACATCTGCAAAGTCCCTTTTGTCACATAAGATCTAAGTCTGGGGATTAGGACATGGACATCTTGGGGTCTATATTCTGCCTATCATAATACTGATAAGAGGAATAATAACACAACATAGACAACGCCTAGTGAGGGTCAACTATCTGTCACAACACTAAGCACCTTACAGGGATTATTCATGCTCATATTCATAACAATGCAAATGTTATATACCCGTGTCAGTTCAGTTCAGTCACTCAGTCGTGTCCGACTCTTTGCGACCCCATGAATCGCAGCACGCCAAGCCTCCCTGTCCATCACCATCTCCCGGAGTTCACTCAGACTCACGTCCGTCGAGTCCGTGATGCCATCCAGCCATCTCATCCTCTGTCGTCCCCGTCTCCTCCTGCCCCCAATCCCTCCCAGAATCAGAGTCTTTTCCAATGAGTCAACTCTTCGCATGAGCTGTCCGAAGTACTGGAGCTTCAGCTTTAGCATCATTCCTTCCAAGGAAAACCCAGGGCTGATCTCCTTCAGAATGGACTGGTTGGATCTCCTTGCAGTCCAAGGGACTCTCAGGAGTCTTCTCCAACACCACAGTTCAAACGCATCAATTCTTCAGCGCTCAGCCTTCTTCACAGTCCAACTCTCACATCCATACATGACCACAGGAAAAACCATAGCCTTGACTAGACGGACCCTAGTCGGCAAAGTAATGTCTCTGCTTTTGAATATACTGTCTAGGTTGGTCATAACTTTTCTTCCAAGGAGCAAGCGTCCTTTAATTTCATGGCTGCAGTCACCATCTGCAGTGATTTTGGAGCCCAAAAAAATAAAGTCTGACACTGTTTCTACTGTTTCCCCATCTATTTCCCATGAAGTGATGGGACCAGATGCCATGATCTTAGTTTTCTGAATGTTGAGCTTTAAGCCAACTTTTTCACTCTCCTCTTTCACTTTCATCAAGAGGCTTTTTAGCTCCTCTTCACTTTCTGCCATAAGGGGGTGTCATCTGCATATTCTGAGGTTATTGATATTTTTCCCAGCAATCTTGATTTCAGCTTGTGTTTCTTCTAGTCCAGCGTTTCTCATGATGTACTCTGCATAGAAGTTAAATAAGCAGGGTGACAATATACAGCCTTGACGTACTCCTTTTCCTATTGGGAACCAGTCTGTTGTTCCATGTCCAGTTCTAACTGTTGCTTCCTGACCTGCATACAGATTTCTCAAGAGGCACGTTAGGTGGTCTGGTATTCCCATCTCTTTCAGAATTTTCCACAGTTTATTGTGATCCACACAGTCAAAGGCTTTGGCATAGTCAATAAAACAGAAAAAGATGTTTTTCTGAAACTCTCTTGCTTTTTCCATGATTCAGCAGATGTTGGCAATTTGATCTCTGGTTCCTCTGCCTTTTCTAAAACCAGCTTGAACATCAGGGAGTTCACGGTTCATGTATTGCTGAAGCCTGGCTTGGACAATTTTGAGCATTACTTTACTAGCGTGTGAGATGAGTGCAATTGTGCAGTAGTTTGAGCATTCTTTGGCATTGCCTTTCTTTGGAATTGGAATGAAAACTGACCTTTTCCAGTCCTGTGGCCACTGCTGAGTTTTCCAAATTTGCTGGCATATTGAGTGCAGCACTTTCACAGCATCATCTTTCAGGATTTGAAACAGCTCAACTGGAATTCCATCACCTCCACTAGCTTTGTTCGTAGTAATGCTTTCTAAGGCCTACTTGACTTCACATTCCAAGATGTCTGGCTCTAGATTAGTGATCACATCATCATGATTATCTGGGTCGTGAAGATCTTTTTTGTACAGTTCTTCCGTGTATTCTTGCCATCTCTTCTTAATATCTTCTGCTTCTGTTAGGTCCATACCATTTCTGTCCTTACCGAGCCCATCTTTGCATGAAATGTTCCCTTGGTATCTCTAATTTTCTTGAAGCAATCTCTAGTCTTTCCCATTCTGTTGTTTTCCTCTATTTCTTTGCATTGATCGCTGAAGAAGGCTTTCTTATCTCTTCTTGCTATTCTTTGGAACTCTGCATTCAGATGCTTATATCTTTCCTTTTCTCCTTTGCTTTTCACCTCTCTTCTTTTCACAGCTATTTGTAAGACCTCCCCAGACAGCCATTTTGCTTTTTTGCATTTCTTTTCCATGGGGATGGTCTTGATCCCTGTCTCCTGTACAATGTCATGAACCTCATTCCATAGTTCATCAGGCACTCTATCTATCAGATCTAGTCCCTTAAATCTATTTCTCACTTCCATTGTATAATCATAAGGGATTTGATTTTGGTCATGTCTGAATGGTCTAGCGGTTTTCCCTACTTTCTTCAATTTAAGTCTGAATTTGGTAATAAGGAGTTCATGATCTGAGCCACAGTCAGCTCCCAGTCTTGTTTTTGTTGACTGTATAGAGCTTCTCCATCTTTGGCTGCAGAGAATATAATCAATCTGATTTTGGTGTTGACCATCTGGTGATGTCCATGTGTAGAATCTTCTCTTGTATATAAATTATTTTTTATAAATAGGAAAATCAAGGCTTTGAGGAATAAAGTAATTCGCCTAAAGTGATAACCAGGGGCAGAGTCAGAAAACAAACTCAAGACTCCTATGACCTCAGAGTATCTCTGTACTGTCTGACTGTATACCTAGCGCTACAATCACTTCAAGTCACTTTAAGTATGATGGGATCAGCAGCTTTATAATTTTTATTTTTATGTGCATGATGTTCCATCAAATGGATTTACAATTTACTT
The DNA here is from genome assembly GCF_032405125.1 of Capricornis sumatraensis. Classification (NCBI taxonomy): domain Eukaryota; kingdom Metazoa; phylum Chordata; class Mammalia; order Artiodactyla; family Bovidae; genus Capricornis; species Capricornis sumatraensis. Next base: position 32,995,459 of record NC_091086.1, read on the forward strand.
CACTATTCTCATATTTTTGAACATTTAGGATATGTCATTTCCCTCAATATTATAAGTAACAATACAGTGAAAACAACCATTCCCTTGGCATTCTTAAATAACTGATTTTCCCTTTAGGCTAGATCCTCAAAAGTGACATTTCTCAGTCATTATGGTGTAAACATTTTTATGAGAACAAATGTTCTCCCATTCTTCTATCTAGGATGGAAAGAAACCTCATGTTAAACTGGTTCTAGATTTCAAGGTATATTACATATTAATAGAACAGTCTCAAAGACTCATAGGACATGAAGAACGTTTAGAAACTATCTAACCTAACCTCCTGTCCTCTTTTTAGGTATTCTGTCTCATAGCTCATATTACACTACTAGTGACTGGTTGGTTTTGTATTGTCTCTTATCCGAAACAATAAGCTTCATCATTGCAGGAATAAATTTCCCTTATTTACCTTGTTACCCTTAATTTACAGGTGAATATTTGACACACTGCAGGCACTTATTATTTGTAAGTGTTTTCTTGATCAGCCCAGAATCAGCATTTTGGTGTGGTGAAATGAACACTGGAATAAGAATTTAAAAACCTAGATTCCAGTTTCAGATTTGCCATAGTTAACTGTGATATAATATTTCTAGTACTCAGTTTCTGAACTTGGCAAATTAGATGTGTACCAATTGCTTTCTGAGATCTCTTTTAATGCTAAAACTGATTACGAATTTTAATACCAACCCCTTTATTTTACATCACAGTCCTTCAAGTATTTAAAAGACATGCAGTGTATGCTGTTTTCTAACCACCATTCTTTTCAGGTTTGGTGGGGAGAAGCATGGGTAGATGGGGATTATTTTCAGGTTTATAGCCTTTAGGTAATTTTTTACTGGTGATTCTAGTTCGGCATTTTCTTTTATAATGTGTGATGCTTAGGACAAAGCTTAGAGTATTCTAGCTGCTCTCTGACTAAGGCAGAATGAAATAGGACATTCATGAGAAATAGACTAGACTTCTGTTAGTGCAGTTCAACAACATGTCTTAAGGGGATTTAGCACTCACATTATACCTGCTGTTAACTGTTATATATTTTTAATTACCAAAACTGCTCAGACTCTTTATTCTTCTTAAATTCTATTGCCTCTACAGCTTTAATACATGCCCTTGATTAAAAAGATGTACAGATGTGCCAGTAAAGAGAGAAGAGAAATGCTCCCCAGATATTTGTTGAGTGAATAGAGAGAGCTGGGAAATCATATCCTGAGGGTCCTATCTATCCTGTGTTTATGTGTTAGTCACTCAGTCATGTCTGACTCTTTGGGACCCCCATGGACTATAGCCCACCAAGCTCCCCTGTCCATGAATTCTCCAGGCAAGAATATTGGAGTGGGTAGCCATTGCCTTCTCCAGGGGATCTTCCCAACCCAGGGATCAAATCTGAGTCTCCTGCACTGCAGGCAGATTCTGTACCATCTGAGCCGCCAGGGAAGCCCTTCCATCCTAGGCCCTCCCAACTGCTTACGGAGATGGACCAGTGATGGAAGAGTCCCCTGGTATCCCCCAGACAGCTCCCAGTCTGGCACAAATTCAGAATAAAGTGACACCAGACATACACCTCCTCATCCTAGGCAAGTCTTTGGGAAATCATTACATTACTGGGCTTCAGTTCAATATGTATCTGATTGTCAGCAAAGGTATTAAAGAAGAAGTCATATGATATAACAAGTAAAATGTTTACCTTCCAAAATTAGGACCCATAGAGAGAAACTAATGATAAAAAATGTTTAAGAGAATATGGGAGTCTGGGCTTCAGCATAGCCTGAGTCAAGGTTTCTTTCTCTACCTTTGCTTCCTGTTCACTGGGTCTGAAGCACATTAACAAGAATACCAGACAGAGAGAGACCTTAAAAAGTGTGAATTTCAGCCCAAATCCCTCCCTGTGTAGACAGTCCTTCTGAGAAAGGCCCCTCATATTCTATTATTTTTACTAAGGTTACTCAGAGGCCTGGAAACTTTCATGGGTCCTATAAAATATCTAACTTGTAGAAGTGATCTCTTTTACAAAGTCCGCCTATGCAAGTATAAGCAAATAATGCTAAAAATTAAAAAAATACAAAACTTTTCTAAAAAACCAACTTTCTATTCAATTACATCCAAACTTTACCTAGATAAGAAGCAAGAGGTTCATTCTTCTCTGTGGACTCAACATTAAAGGTTGTGTTCTGGGGAATTACACTTTGATCAGCCTTCTGCATGACGACTGTCCCATTCCAATCATAGGCTCCTACGGCTCCAAGCATGATCCAGTCCTGATATCCAAACAGAGAAAACAATGATATTTAACAAAAACAGTAAGTGTAAACATGTACATAGCATTAATAGTGTGATCAGTACTGTTCAATGTGCTTTACATTTATTAAACCACAAAATCATCCCAAAAGCCCACTGGGCTAGATTCCATTATTACCACCCCCATTCTACAGAAGAGGAAACTGCAGCAGAATAAGGAAATTTCCCTAAGTTATACACTACAATTGCACCCTGAAATGTCGATATTCCTGTGCAGGGACCATAGTATTAGCACCTTTTCTTCCATCTACTGTAAAGAATGTATTTTCTAATCTTGTCTTTTTGCTTTATGGCTGTTAAGAATTCTGGGTCTTGAACATGGACTTCTAGTAAGACCCTTGAATACTTTGACACTGAGAAAAAGATACGTATCTTTAGCAAATACGTTAAATTAAATATTTTATTTAGTTAGATGCATAATTACAGAAGGCAGACCTCAAGCTGATTCATGATTATCAGTACAGTGTAGTGAGCTGTGTGTGTGATAACATGTTTCCCTAATAAGAAGCTTGTGAAATGCTGTTTCCTTTTTTTAAAAAAATTATGACAACTAGTAACATTATTTTTTTCTATTAAGAGTTTTCTTTTCCATGTCCATTTTTGAAGTCTTTATTGACTTTGTTATGAGGTTGCTTCTGTTTTATGTTTTGGTCTTTTGCTTCTGTTTTATGTTTGGGTGTGAGGCATGTGAGATCTTCTTGACCAGGGATCAAATCCACACTCCCTGCACTGGAAGGCAAAGTCTTAACCACTGGCCCACCAGGGAAGTCCCCTCTTTCCTATTTGGATTATTAACTACATGGTCTGAATAACTGCTCATGCCATGAGCTCCAACTTGCATCTGTAATGCTGATGTCTCAGTGCTGACTTTGAGAAAGGAAACCTAAAAAAAAAGATGTTTTCTACCAAGTGGTCAATGTACCTGTGAATAATGAGCACTGAAGCCGGTCTGAGACATTTCCATCTCAAAAGATGCTGCCGATTGGTCAACTGTAGCTGTAACGGAGGAAGAGAGTCGCCTTTAGCACACACACTTTAGATTTGCAGAAGACAGAAACCTAGTACCATCTGTGGTTTTGACCAGCCAGAACTTCTAGCATCTTTAGAGCATTTTCAGCGCAAAGATTTCTCAACCCCAAAATTCCTAGGCAGGGCTGGGTAGAGGACTGAGAAGGTTAGCGTAAGGGCTGAGTCTCACATTCCTGACTGTTAGTTTCCCCACCCTTGTTGGAGGGGCTAAGAATCACGCTTCTGTTCTTATACTCTGTCTATGTTGGAGCCTATGGAGCTTGGGATCAACATGGTTGAAAGCTCTGTAACACACCCTCATGCCCTGGGTATCCTCCTGAGATTAGGCTAAACTTACTAAAATGTCAGAGGGCCAATAACATTTGATTCACATATTTAAAGAGGTTTCTTGATTCTACCAGCCTCATTGTATTTCCTGGGGTATATCCTCTCAGAATTCCACTGTTTGATAAGGGGTTTAGGGACTCTGGTTTGTATTTGTCCTGATGTCTGACTGTGGGTGTCACTCACAAATCAGGAGGGGTCTTTCTGACAAGACTCCAGGCCACATGCCATCCGACCACACATTTTTTAAGGATCCTGTACCCATTTCGAAGCTCGTTACTGAAACGCAGAAACAATCCAGAGCATTCTTTGGGAGTGTGCTGCTCTCAAAACATTCACCAAGCCAAAGCCACACCCTCCTAAGGGGATTAAGGGAATGCTGATTTATTTGCTTTCAGGAGGGAATTACTGATTTATTTGGCCTTGCTGATAAGTTAAAAATAGCACATAATTCTTTGAAAGTCGATCTACTCTTTCATTGAGGTATGAGAGCAATCCAATTTGTGAACTCAAACTTATTTACTAGTTATTTTACCTGCATAAAGTTGTTAACAAATACATTAGTAATTGCCTTTTAAAGGACTAGATTAAATGGAGAAATCAATCATAGAATTCTACTATGTCATTTTACTCTCACATACAAATTGTCCTCTAATTTAAATGACTAAAATGCATTTTAACTTTAATTTGAAACTTTATTTTGGTTTCACAATGGTGTAAGGTACTTTACACCAAGATCAAAGAATGAAGTAGTGGGGACCTACATATTTCCAGCACCTTCCCCTGCTGCAGTTCTGTTTACAACTGAGAACAGACAGAAGAAAGTTCTGTGGAATTCTGCCTGCTCAGTCTTCATCCTGGTGGAGCACATCACGTACCCTTGAACTTCTTGCTGTCAACTTCTCCCTGGACTTGTTCATGGGCGTGGTTGTGCATTGTTCCCAAGGGCTTGATGGGAAAAGGGGACATTAGTTTACCCATTTTATTGGGCAAAAGCTGGTGTGTTCACCTCTCTAGGAGGCACTGTCCAATGATTTTCACACTTGCTGCTATTTGCCATCTAAAAATAAATGTTGATAGGAAATGGAGATTTCCCAAGTAACAAGGAAAGGTAGCCCTTTTGGATCTCACTATGAAAAAAATCAGACATAAGCTAGTAAAAACACTGCTTTTGGTTACAACTGAAAGTATAATGATAAAGATATGGGAGACATTTTTTAACCTGAGGAGTTCCTTCTAAGATGATTTCTTTTTTAAATATGGAGATACTTCTTGGAGTACATACCTGCTCCAATGTATAATCTTTATCTCATGGTGTGGTTAGGTTAGAAAGTACCTGAAAATATCATTTAAAGCAGATGAATCCCTCCTCCATCCAATACCTCATATAGGCTTCATTCCTATACATCTTAGGTTATATTTACTTACTTAAGATGAGATTTAGAAATGTATTATAACTGTATTATGTATTTAGACTATATTATGCTCAACTAAGTAATTTTTCTTTTAAATGATCTTTGCAGATTGTTTTTATCATACCTGGTCCATGTTATTAAGAACTGAACATGCACAAGGACTTGGAAAACCTAATATAGTTTCTTAAGGCCAGCCAAAGTCATAATCCAGCATATTAGTAAATGATACTTGGATAGCTGTTGTGACACCAAGGCCACTTAAAAGTGACTTGTTCACAAAACACAGGAGAGCCAAGTTCATTAGAAGCAGCTGTGACTTTAGACTAATAAGATGAGTGTTCTGTTTCTAAAGGCACAGGGTAAAGAAGCCAGGGCAGAAGGAAACCAGAAAAATTCAGTCTGGGTGGGCTGTAGATCCCCATCATCTCTGAAACAAACTTCCTCCTGATGGGTTCCAGTCCAGTCATGAAATCAACAGGGTGAGTCATAATCACATTTTTTTTTTTAAACTGAAAGATAACAGAGTAGAATGGAAGTGATGAAACTATCAGAGTGCATCACATATAATAAGGGTTTTGGGGGAAATTGTTTTTTCATATGTATACATATGTGTGCACTGGGTCACAAAGCAAAATGTATTGATTTGCATGAGTCACTATCAAAAAAACTTTGAAAGCCATTACCCTAAACCTTCTTCTTTCCTTTCCCTACTTTTAAATATTCTCTGTCCGTCACTTTCCCCAGCCACTTAATGCTCAGTTAAAATGGTCGACAATTTTTCAGTGATGTCTCTTTCTCATTTTGTCTTTCTATTTCCCATTATCAGGTCATATCAGGGAGATGGAGAAGGTGCTTGTAAGTTTCTGTGTTTAAGGTGAGAAACAACAGTCCTCAGCATGGCTTGTCCTCACAAGGACAGAGTCAACAGGATTCAGACAGAGCAGAACAGCAGAACAGTTTGGAGGTTTCTCATCCTAGGTTGAGAAACAAAGACACGTTCTCTGACTCTCCAGATCATCAGAGAATGTGGACAAGAGACTTTTTCAGTGTGCCTGGCATAACAATTCTGAAGACTTCTTTTTTTTTTTTTTCTCGGGGAAAATCTAGTTCCAAAGTCATTTGCTCCTTGACATCTCTGCCTCAGGCAGAGGAGGGAATGCCATGACTTGTTAATCCCAATAGCCAGTTGCCATCAAAAAATCAAAAAGAGAATTTACAGAGAAGCAGCATGACTCAGACAAATACAGGGAACCAATATTTCGCTGCCATGGGTCTTGAGGCAGAGCTCCATGAAGACCTTTCAAAAGGGCAAGGAGCAAAACTGAGAAAATAAGTGAAGGAAGGAGATGTGTAAGAACTGTCCCGCAGAAGCCCAAAATGAGAAATAAAAACAAAACTTGAGCTAGTGTCTCCATTTTCTAAACTTGTGTCACAGAAAAGGAATAAAACACACGGGCACATTTTTGTTTTTGCGTGTCTGTTGACTATTGTCTTCATCTGGCCCTCACGTCAGTACTGCCATTACCTCACAAAGAGAGCTGCCAGCAAACAGTGCTATAGGACAGATTTATAGAGAAAGGGAATTGTTCCATGGTGGCTACCGTACACAGTAAAAACACATTAGCCATGTGGTAAAAACAAATACAAAAACCCATTGAGTCTGAATTGCAGACAGAACATTCAGGCTTATGAGAAAAAGTCATACCTTCCAGGGCAAAGATTCTTTCTCCCAGAGCTTCGACAATAGTGACTAGTGCCAATTCATCAGAGACATTGAAGAAATGCTTTTCAGTGGGCTCACTTGCTATTGATTTTATTTCCTCCACAAACTTTTCAGTGCTCAAATTTCCTCGGTTATAGCTGCCAAGAATCTAAATCATCAAAAACAGCAAGAATATCTTTTAAATTCTAGATGTTAAACAAGAATCTCGAACATTTTGTCAATAAGCAAGGAAGTATATGTTAGTATATACTTCTTTGTTGTCTAGTAGCTAAGTTGTGTCTAAATCTTTTAGTGACGCCATGGATGGTAGCACTCCAGGTTCCTCTGTCCTTGGGGTTTTCCAGGCAAGAAAAACAGTGGGTTCCCATTCCCTTCTTCAGGGGATTCTCCTGACCCAGGGACTCTTTACTGTTGACCCACCAGGGAAGCTCATATAGTACTGTGGCATAACGCAATTTTTATGTACTTCCACATTCTTAGAAGGGTAATTTTCAGAATCTGTAGATTCTTTAATATTAACTGTTTTATATTAATTCTCTAATATATACTGTAATTGCTGTAGAAAAATTTAAAGGGTAATCCTGTATGCTTACTAAAGTTTCTTCTCTGCCATTCCTGTGTCCCTCTTTACTAACAGCTATATCTTTAAAAGTAATGTTACAGTTTCTGAGTGTCTCTGATATTATTTCAGTCAGTGACATCACCATTTGCTAGCAAAAGCTAACAGCCAGTGAATTGCTTGATCTCAAACAGGCAGTTCTTCCTGAAACTCTTACCAAGGGGAAGTCAGACATGTATATTTTTTAAACAGATGTTGGACTAAGTAGTAATCTAATTTGGCAATCTAAGAAAATAAACAATTGGGACATTCCTGTTCGAAACAAAATGCTTAAGACAGAAACATTCTTTTTAACAGAGAAGAGACAGAGGCAGGAATTATCTGCTATCAGTTCAGTTCAGCTGCTCAGTCATGTCTGACTCTTTGCGACCCCATGAATTGCAGCATGCAAGGCCTCCCTGTCCATCACCAACTCCCAGAATTCACTCAAACTCACATCCATTGAGTCGGTGATGCCATCCAGCCATCTCACCCTCTGTCGTCCCCTTCTCCTCCTGCCCCCAATCCCTCCCAGCATCAGAGTCTTTTCCAATGAGTCAACTCTTTGCATGAGGTGTCCGAAGTACTGGAGTTTCAGCTTTAGCATCATTCCTTCCAAAGAAATCCCAGGGTTGATCTCCTTCAGAATGGACTGGTTGGATCTCCTTGCAGTCCAAGGGGCTCTCAAGAGTCTTCTCCAACACCACAGTTCAAACACATCAATTCTTCAGCGCTCAGCTTTCTTCACAGTCCAACTCTTGCATCCATACATGACCACTGGAAAAACCATAGCCTTGACTAGACGGACCAAAGTTATATCTCTGCTTTTGAATATGCTGTCTAGGTTGGTCATAACTTTCCTTCCAAGGAGTAACTGTCTTTTAATTTCATGGCTGCAATCCCTATCTGCAGTGATTTTGCAGCCCCCCAAAATAAAGTCTGCCACTGTTTCCACTGTTTCCCCATCTATTTCCCATGAAGTGATGGGACCAGATGCCATGATCTTCGTTTCCTGAATATTGAGCTTTAAGCCAACTTTTTCACTCTCCACTTTCACTTTATCAAGAGGCTTTTCAGTTCCTCTTCACTTTCTGCCATAAGGGTGGTGTCATCTGCATATCTGAGATTATTGATATTTCTCCCAGCAATCTTGATTCCAGCTTGTGCTTCTTCCAGCATTTCTCATGATGTACTCTGCATAGAAGTTAAATAAGCAGGGTGACAACATACAGCCTTGACGTACTCCTTTTCCTATTTGGAACCAGTCTGTTGTTCCGTGTCCAGTTCTAACTGTTGCTTCCTGACCTGCATATAGGCTTCTTAAGAGGCAGGTCAGGTGGTCTGGTATTCCCATCTCTTTCAGAATTTTCCAGTTTATTGTGATCCACACAGTCAAAGGCTTTGGCATAGTCAATAAAGCAGAAATAGATGTTTTTCTGGAACTCTCTTGCTTTTTCGATGATCCAGCGGATGTTAGCAATTTGATCTCTGGTTCCTCTAGTTAACTGTAATTATTTAGATTTTCTATCAGGTTTCCTGAAACATTTAGTTTTAAATTTTTTAAAGTAAGGTTTATTGAGATATAGTTTATATATAATAAAAATCACCCTCTTTAGATGTACAATTCTGTGAATTTTGACAAACCTAAACAGTTGTGTTCCTACTGCACTGAGATTAGACTGTTTCCAGCGCTCCAGCTGCCTCTTGCCCCTGTGTAGCCAGTCTCCTCTTCTAACTCTGTGCAAACACTGATCAATTTTCTGTCCTTACAGCTTTGTTTTTTCTAGAATGCCAATGGTAAGGAATCAAATAGTATGCTGCCTTTTGTGTCTGGGTTCTTTTATTTTGCATAAAGCTTTCGAGAGTCATCCATGTAATCACATGTATCATCATTCAGTCCTTCTGATTGTTGAGTAGGACTCTACTGTCTAGATACACAAGTCATTTGTTGAGGACATCTGAGTTGTTTTCAGTTTCAAGTGATTATGAATAAAGCTGCTCTAAGTATTTGTGCTTAGAAATACTATCTGTTTTCTTTTTTCCTGAGTAAAGATCTAGGGATGAAGGCACTGTGTTCTACAGTAAAAGTATATTTAACTTTATAAGAAACTGCCACAATATTTACCAGAACAACTGTTCCATTCTTCCATTTCACCTTTCCCACCAATAACGTGTGAGAAACTCAGCTGCTTTGCATCCATGACAAATCTTGGTATCACCAAGTGTTTTAGCAATTCTATTGGTGTGTAGGGGCTTCCTTGATGGCTCAGTAGTAAAGAATCTGCCTCCTACTGCAGGCAATGCTGGCCCGATCCTTTGGTTGGGAAGATCCCCTGGAGAAGGAAATGGCAACCCACCCCAGTATTCTTGACTGGCAAATCCCATGGATGGAGGAGCCTGGAGTGCTACTGTCCATGGAGTCACCAAGACCATCAGACAGGACTTAGCAACTCAACAACGACAATATGTGGATGAATACAGCTGTCAGAACTCATCAGATTGGTTACTTTGTGCACAGTATTCACACTGAAGTTTTGCATTGCATGTGCTTTATCTGTTTTGAAAAATGTAATGATCTATAATGTCATGCAATGATATGGATGAGTCTTTACAATTTAATATTCAGGTTTAAAAATTTTGAAAGATTGTATGTTTTAGCTTTTACAAAGTTAAAAACAAGACAACCTTTTTCAAATTAATTTTTTTCCCAGATATGCATAGTTTCCAAAGACTATTTAGGAAAAAAATCAAGAGATTGTCAGTATAGGATTTGGGCTGATGGTTACTAGGTGGAGGAAGGCAGGTGATGAATGTGATAAGGCAGGTGGTAAGTTGTCAGAGGACCAAACTAGCTCTTGGTTTGGGTAGTACATTCATGGTTATTACAATGTTATTAAAATAAGTATGCAGGTACAATAATAGACACAGAAACAAACAAAGTGGGCCATGCTTTGACAATGATGAGAATGTCTCCTGAACCAAAGTTCATGATTCATTCAGTTCTGTGCTCCAGAAATCCAGAATGCAAAGGTAACACTCATGAGCTCCGTGCTATTGCTTGATTTTTTTTTTTTTAAATATCTGACTCCTTAGGGAGAAGAAGAATTATGACCCTCATGACCAGGAAGTTATCAGAATTTTCTAGCTTCACTTTATCTTTAAACAGTAGACATGGATTTGTCTTTAACAACAGAGACCTCCACGGTGTTTCCAAAGTCCTGTTACAGAGAAGAGTTGAGTCTACAATTACAGTTCGGCATCGAGGACCGGGTGGATCTTGGACATGTAGGCAGGTGGGCACAGGTGGAGGCATCCGTGCTGGCTGCCCGGCCCCTGCCTCCCCTCCTCTGAACACATGGCTCCCCCACCTCTCCTCAGCCGCCTGTTCTCAGCCTCCACATGTATTTCCTTACTGTTAGGTTTAAAATGTTAGATTTAAAAACTGACTTTTATTAAGATGGGTATAGCTTTTCACTCGTAGAAGGAAAATAACTAAAATGATTGTTTGAAGTGTTGTTGTTTATGATCTTCGACATACTTGTTTATTTGTATCATAAAACGCACAACCGTTTAGATCAACTCAATTTCTCTGCTGCTGCAAAGTCACTTCAGTTGTGTCTGACTCTGTGTGACCCCATAGACGGCAGCCCACCAGGCTCCCCCATCCCTGGGATTCTCCAACCAAGACCACTGGAGTGGTTGCCATTTCCTTCTCCAATGCATGAAAGTGAAAAGTGAAAGTGAAGTCGCTCAGTCCTGTCTGACTCTTCGCGACTCCATGGACTGCAGCCTACCAGGCTTCTCCGCCCATGGGATTTTCCAGGCAAGAGCACTGGAGTGGGCTGCCATTGCACCCTAAATGTTAACATGAGAAAAGGAGTTGGGTACCAAGTAGGCAGGCAGGCAGTGCATCATAGTTCTCAAATTTTCCTTCCTAGTGAGAAGGGGCGGGGGCGGGGGGGCTTCATTGCTGCTTCTTTCTCCCTGCTGGAGGGCCCAGAGGGAGTATACTACACACTGTACCCGGGGGCTTCCTGTGCTCCAGGACCACCAGGGCATTTCTCCAGTTCCCTTGTCAGTTACCTAGCTCCTACACTTGTAAAATGCCCTTGGAGGCAAAATGCCTTACTGTCTGTGACTAACTCTGAACTGCTTTGAAGAAAGCACACCATTTAGGAAAACTAGAGCTAGCCCTAAGGTAAATGGGCACAATTATTCTTGACCACTACGTCCAGATTTATGGAGGAGCTTCCAAATCACACCAGAACACAAAAACTTAGCTCCTGTTTATTTGGCTGAAGAGCAAATGCCAAACATCAGAAGTGGTCTACATTTTAACAGAGACCACTAGTGCTTTTCCCACTTTGGGATATTTGACGGGTAAGAGAATGAAATGGAAACGGTAGTAGAGAGTTGGTCAAATGCTCTTCCTGCAGGTGGGTGTTTCACCACAGCTGGGTGTACATGCCCCAGAGTAAGATGGAAAAGGCAGAGTCTCTGAGGTCCACAGTATTTATTACATCCATGGTGTGGGTTTCAGGATCTCTGGCCCTTGCTCAACACCTCATTCTCCACTTGGTCTTCTCTGGACACACTGGTAGACCTCTCTTTTGTTGGCAGTTTTGCTATGCATGAATTTGTTTTAGATTTATAAAAATTCTGTATCGTGTGAAGCCCTCCAAGTCCCCACTGATTTACCTAATTTTTTCTGTAAGTCATTATCTTACCTCCTTGGTTCCTATTTAACATGTTTTAGATTTACTATTGAATGGACATATTAGCTTCCATTTCACTTATAAACTGATGTAGTTAAAGATACACATAAAACATTGTCTTGAATCATATATAATTGAGGCTCTTAGTTGCAATGTAAATGTTATCAGACATTTAGTGCTTTATGTCACAGGACAGAGACAAGTGGGTAAAGTTCAGTGGAGAAGATGCCCAAGTAACAAGAATAAAAATAAAATGTATACATGTAATATGGCAGTATATATTTAGAAGAAAATATAAGAAGAGAATTCCCACAGAAATTATAAGATAAAAGAATTCTCACAGAATCCACAGGAATTACTGTGACTTGCAGCTAGTTTGAACTATTTTTGCATCACAGAATAAAAATGAAAACAGAGAGAAATGTATTTTGGTCCTTTACCCAAGGATCTGGTAGCTGGTAAAAACATTCTTTTATATGAATCAGAAGAGATACAAAATAATATTTATAAATTACTCCTGTTCACATAATATGTCAAGCCCAGGCATTTGGTATTCTGCTAATATTTACCTGGAATAGACAGTCAGAATTGAAGCTCCCTTGAGGCAGATGTGTCAAATGTAAAGCATAACGCTCATTTACATGTAGCACAGTGCCTTTTGTGTGCCAGTGAAAGAGATTCTAAGATATTTTCTAACTTCCTTATTTTCATTTGAATGCTGCAGGTGATCCAATTTTACAGCCATTATAATCCCCGCCATCACCATTTAAGGTTAGAATTTGAATATAAAGCAGGCTCCTGCTAATAATGTCTAATATATTCTTGAGTGACAGAACAGAGACCATGCAGAAGGGTCCTCAAACCAGCTCAGCGCCCTCACCAAATCTGAGTGTTTCCCAGGAAGTGTTTGCAGTTTTATCAGAGTGTTTATCTTTTCAGTAGTCAATCTTTTGGACTGGTTGTCTGCCCCCAAAACACATCTCTGAGTTGTTCAGGATCAAATGGTGAGGGAAAAAAGAGGGAGAAGGAGGAAGAGTCCAGGCCATAACAGGGCTAGACCCCCAAGAATATTTGATCTTATCGTGAAGAGGTGTGGAGAAATTCCTGAACCCTTTCCATGTAAATACACAAGGAGAAGAATTAAAATAACTGTCTTATTTCCTAGTTTGGTATAAATTAAAAAACACATATTAGGTTCACTTGGAAAATATATGAATTGGGAAAATAACAAATAATTGTTGCTAAACTGAAATTTCCCTATACTTTTGTTTATACCATTTCAAAGTGCAATTTGATACTAATTCATTGATTAAAATGGGGAAGAGACTCATGATTTTATGGTTCTCCAGGAAGGTTAATGCAATCATGAGACCTCTTTTTGACCATATAAGAGGCAAAATGTGAATTATCAACCAAGGATCCAACCAAGGGAAACAGATTTAAGTGCAAGAAATACTGAATATGCAGTCAGGTATAATGCAAGAGTGATATAAAATTCACATAAAATTAAGAAACAATGAAATGATAGATACTTTAATTCCACTGAAGTTTTCCTAATGCTAATGCTGCTGATGATTAATTCAGCTCATAGCCTGCATCTATAGTACCTGCAATGCTAGACTATATCCTCTGGGAGGAAACTGAACAAATGATGGCATCTCTGGTACCTGGTTGTGTGGGACAAACTGGGCATGTGCTGGCTTTGCATACTAAAGAGACCAGGCATAGTCTCTACCTGTGGACAGTATCTCTGAGTGAAGACTGGGCCATGAGGAATTATCCTCAACACTGGAAAAGATCAAAATAGCTGCAGTGTATGAGGAAACAGACAGAACAGGCTCCATCTGGAAAGCAGGACTCCATCTTGGGCCGGAATGTGGACTCTGAGCTATATGCCCAGGATCTATGGAAACGACATACCAACTGGAAAACCAGGCCCCCTGGATGGAACCCCAGGGCTCATACCTAGACTCTCCATTGCCTAAAAGAATACCCTAATTATCTGTGTAACCAAATAGAATCATAAATTCTATTATGCTTATTGAGGTATGACCACAGGCCTATTGATAATTGTCCACTGTTAACTACCTAGGCTTAAGGCATATGAATCACGGGTTAACTTTGATTCTATCTTTCCCTTCCTTTGTTCAGACTAGTTTCAGGGAATTTGGGGAGGTGGGATTGGGCACGTACACTTAGGGTATATGGGCTTCCCTGGTGGCTCAGAGGGTAAAGCGTCTGCCTACAATGTGGGAGACCCGGGTTCGATCCCTGGGTTGGGAAGATCCCTTGGAGAAGGAAATCGCAACCCACTCTAGTACTCATGCCTGGAAAATCCCATGGACTGAGAAGTCTGGTAGGCTACAGTCCATGGGGTTGCAAAGAGTTGGACATGACTGAGCGACTTCACGTCACTTAGGGTATATAAGGTTTTCACAAAAACTGGTTGGGGTCCTTGGCTAAGAGGAGACTCTGCCTTGGGCCTGCCGGTGTAATAAACTGCACTTCACTATCTGCATTGTCCTTCTGAGTGAGTTTGTTTCCCAGAATGTGTGGCTACAACATTTGGTGCGTGGGCTGGGAAACCCCTCACTTTGAGGAGACAAGTCTCATTTGAGGCCACCCTGAAGCTCTGTGGCTTGAATCTCCTACAGGGTGGAAGGTGCCTCGCCCCTCTGGAAGAATTCAGCCTTTCAACACCCAGTTTCTTCGTTTTGGCAGGTAGTGAATGGCAGCAAGGAGAAGGCAATGGCACCCCACTCCAGTACTCTTGCCTGGAAAATCCCATGGACGGAGGAGCCTAGTGGGCTGCAGTCCATGGGGTCGCTAAGAGTCAGGCACGACTGAGCAACTTCACTTTCACTTTTCACTTTCATGCATTGGAGAAGGAAATGGCAACCCACTCCAGTGTTCTTGCCTGGAAAATCCCAGGGATGGGGCAGCCTGATGGGCTGCTGTCTCTGGGGTTGCACAGAGTCGGACACGACTGAAGCGACTTAGCAGCAGCAGTAGCAGCAGAATGGCAGCAAGGGAACTGAGCGCTCAGGTGAGGAGGAGCCCACCTGTCAGGGTGGAAAAGGGGGTCTGATCACCCCCCTGGGAGGGACAGGAAGGAGTGGGGACCCACAGGAGCCTGGAATAGACAGGCAGCAATTGCTTGGTACACAGGTTGACGAGTGTGTTAAGGCTTAGGAAGGAAATTTGTGAATGTCATTTAGGAGGTGGTGTCCGTGCCATCTTAGGGAAAATTATTACCAAGCAATCACCAGGGGATTGTTAGGAGAAGAAACTTGGTCTTTGTGTGCACATATTCTGCCCTTCCCAAGGAGGTGTCCCATCTGTGTGAAACTCTTGACTGCCTCAGAATTGTCAGGCTAGAAGGCAGGGGATACATAAGTGAGTATGAACTGGCCTTTCTGAAGATGGCTTGGGATGTGGGATATTTAACCCATCTGTGTTTTTATCCGCACCTGATCAAACCCACCAAGGCAGAACGGACTTTAAAAGTTAAGGGAGAAACAGTCTTGGACCACATGGTGTTCTGGTTCGGCCGTGACAACTGGCAGGTGAAGACACACCGATCCCCCTTCTCCCTCTGGGATCTGGCAGGTAAGGCTCTTCTCACCCCAATTAGGAAGGAGGCGGAATGACAATATAAATGTTTCACTGAATAGAAATAACAGAAGTACATAGGGTACCAAGAACTTTGTAGTCAGAATGAAAAGGAAAAGTAGAAAAAGGTCTGAGAAGGTAAGCAAGATGGGAGGAAGTGAATTTACGGCAACTGTGCATGATTAAAAATTTAAAGAAGGGATCTGGAGGAGACTATGGGGTGAAGATGAAGCCTAACTGCCTCCACAGACTCTGTGAGGTCAAAGCCCCCTGTGGGAGTAGGATGGCCACCAGAGGACACCATGAACTTAAAAAACAGTGGAAGCAGTCTATACAGTAGTCACAGGAGAGCCAGGACACCCGGATCAATATCCATACACTGACTCATGGCTAGGGTTAGCTCAAGATGCTCCTACTTGGACGAGGTTCTGTATCCAGAAGGGAAGGGCAAAAATATTAATGGCACAAAAATTGACTGATGATAAAAAAGTAAATTCTACAGGATTTGGACAGTGCCGACCTGACCCCTCCCCCATACTGGATAATGACGCTCCTGCCTCAGTGCTCCACCAGGACCGGAGGCCGCCTTGATGCCCGATCCAGGGCCAGGTGAAGTTCCTGCAGCAGCCGCTGCTCCTCCGCCAGCTCTTCCCGAGGTCGTAGAGCCGCCACCTCGGGAGGCTCCAATCCCAGTGACAGAAGCCTCTGGCCCACACTTCCAGGATCCAGCTCTAGCCGAACCACCCAAGCTATACCTGCCTCTCCCAGTGAGTCATTGATAAGAAGGGGAGGGAGATGCTGGAATTAAGCACAGACTTCGCTCTGCCAGAGAGCTGGAGGGAACGAAAGTGAACAGAGAAGAGACTTACAATGCTAGCTGCTGCTCTGGGAAGGTCTATCTTGGGCCCTCCAGAAAACCTCCTCTGCCCCAGGGACAGGACAGTCCTTCAACCGGTCCCAACGGAGGCCCCGGGCCCTGTTACAGCCAAACCAGTGTGCCTGGTGCCGAGGTTTTGGCCACTGGAAGAATGAATGCTCTAAGGCAAGGAAGGAGAAGGAAGATCCCGCCGTTGTGGGGCTTGCTGGCTTGGAAATTAAATAGGGTTGTTGGGGCTCAGAGATATTAGGTCCCTGAGAGCCCATGGTAACCTTCAAAGTGGGGTACCAAACATTCTTGAGTGCCCAGTACCCCTGTTGGGAAAGAGACTTGCTCTCCATACTAGGAGCACAAGTGACTTTCTCCCTGGAGGAGAGGCCCACCTTCTGGATGGACACTATAATTTATTTGCTCTCTCTCTCAATAACCCCCCAAGATAAGTGGAGGTTGCATGAGCCTCCGAAGGAAGAACCAGGTGGGCTGGAAGAGCATGAGAGAGTTAACTCAATTATTCCCTGAGGTCTGGGTGGAAGATACCCCCCTACCCCCAACCAGGCTGGCATACTACCCCACATCAATAGATTGAAACAAGCGGGCATTCTGGTAGAGTGCTAGTCGGCTTGGAATATGCCAATCCTGCCAGTCAAAAAGGAAGGAGGACAGGACTATAGGCCTGATCTCAGGCTAGTCAACCAGGCTACTGTGACTTTACACCCCACTGTTCCAAACCGTTATACCTTACTTAGCCTCCTCCCGCCGAGGACTAAAGTTTATACTCGCCTAGATCTCAAGGATGCCTTCTTCTGCGTATGCCTCACCCCAGCATCACAGCCCATCTTTGCCTTTGAATGGGAAGATCCAGTCGGGGGCACCAAACAACAACTCACCTGGACTCCCCCACAAGGGTTTAAGAATTTCCCAACCATCTTTGGGAAAGCCTTGGCTTCTTGGTGGACTCATTCCACCTGGAAAAATTACAGATGTTGGCTCCTATGATACTTGGATGACCTGCTGCTGGCTGCCAAGACCAGGAAAAAATGCTGGGAAGGGACAAAAACACTGCTCCAGCTGCTGATGGAGGCAGGTTACCGGGGGTCGAAGAAGAAGGCACAGATCTGCAAGGAGGAGGTAAGGTATCTGGGGTTTGTCTTAAAGGACACAAGGTTCCAGACCCTAATTGGGTCTTATATGCTGATGACACTAGCGTGATAAAACAAGGACAATGGCTGTTAGGTTAGCCAAAGTGGAATTATTGGTACCGGAGGAGCTGGCACACACTCTAGTAAGCCACACACACCAAGCGACCCACCTAGGCCATGCTGCCTGCTCACAGGTTAATGCTGCCTCTCGGCACAGACAAAAACCTCCGGAGCTTCAGCTGAAAGGCACGCTGCCCTTAGAACACCTGGGAGTGGACTTCACTGAAATGAAACCTCACCGATGCTACTGTTACCTGCTGGTTATGGTATGTACGTTCTCGGGATGGGTAGAAGCTTTTCCTACCTGGACTGAAAGAGCATCAGAAGTAGCCTGGTGCCTGCTTAGGGAAATAGTTCCCAGATTTGGATTTCCTACCAGCACTGGGTCAGACAATGGCGTTGCTTTCATAGCTGATTTAGTACAACAAGCAAGCAAAACTGTAAACATCAAATAAAAACTGCACACTGCATATAGGCCCAGAGTTCTGAGATGGTGGAATGAACCAACCGGACACTTAAAGAGACTCTCCAAGTGGATCATAGAGACTGACTGCTCCTGGGTGGACTTGCTTCTGACGGCTCTGCTCAGACTCAGGATGACCCCATGGTCCCAAGGCTATTCTCCAAACAAAATTGTGTATGGGAGGCCCCCTCCCATAATAAAACAGAGGTCAACAAATTTGCCTCAGGTAAGGGGAGATGAGATTTCACAGCAGATGGAACTGGGTAAGGTAATAAATCGGGTAACTAAGTTTGTACAAGAAAGGGTGTTTGTACAAGAAAGGGTGCCCTTGGGGAACAGATTCACGAATTTGTGCCTGGGGATCAGGTGTGGGTCAAGGACTGGAAACATGACTCCTTGGCCCCACACTGAAAGGGTCCATATACTGTTCTAACCACTCCCACGGCAGTTAAAGTTGCAGGTGTCACTCGCTGGATCCTCCACAGGAGTGTGAAGAGAGCATACCACGCAGATCCGGAGGACGCCGAGTGGACTATGCAAAAGGACCCCACTGGTGTCTACGAAACCAAGATCATTTAAAGAAGAAAAAGAGGTGAAGCTACAATTAACTGCTGCTACAAGGCTTGCTGGTATCATCTTGAGACTAACCATAGTTTCAGCACAAGGAGGGACCTGTGCTATAGTTAATGTTGAACGTTGTGTACTTATTCCTGCTTTTTCTGGCAACATATCAGCCACCCTAGATGACATGAAAGGTCAGGTAAAAGCTATGTCTGATGATGATCTTTCTTTTTGGACTTTGGTCTGATTTTGGGTGAAGGGTGATTAGTAGAAAACTGTATTTACCATTGTTATAGTTGCCTTGATAGTTCTGCTTTGTGGATCCTGCATTTTATAATGTATTATGAAGTTTGTAACCCAGAGGTTGGTGTCATTCTCCCAAATTGGCAGTCAGAGAGTCAGGGTGCAATATATCCCTATGAATGATGCTCATACTATGAGTTAAGAGCATCAGGAGAGGGGAATGTAGGAGGAAACAGACAGAACAGGCTCCATCTGGAAAGCAGGACTCCATCTTGGGCTGGACTGTGGACTTTGAGTTATATGCCCAGGATCTATGGAAACGACATACCAACTGGAAAACCAGGCCCCCTGGATGGAACCCCAGGGCTCATACCTAGACTCTCCATTGCCTAAAAGAATACCCTAATTATCTGTGTAACCAAATAGAATCATAAATTCTATTATGCTTATTGGGGTATGCCCACAGGCCTATTGATAATTGTCTATTGTTAACTACCTAGGCTTAAAGCGTATGAATCACGGGTTAACTTTGATTCTATCCTTCCCTTCCTTTGTTCAGACTAGTTTCAAGGAATCTGGGGAGGTGGGTTTGGGCACGTACACTTAGGGTGTATAAGGTTTTCACAAAAACTGGCTGGGGTCCGTGGCTAAGAGGAGACTCTGCCTTGGGCTGCCGGTGTAATAAACTGCACCCCACTGTCTGCATTGTCCTGAGTGAGTCTGTTTCCTGGAACGCGTGGCTACAGCAGTAGTAGCAGGAGAAGTAATGATGGGTTGAATAATAATTGGCAAATGATAACTTAAAGAAGTAACAACAAGAGGAGTGAGAAATGATGGAATGTTGTATTTTTTTTTTAAATCTTATACCCTACATGAAAAAGAAAATGTTGCAACTGTTTATAACCTATCACCTTGGTTATAAAATAAGAAATAGGCACCTTGCCTCAGGGAAGCAGTGACTCAATTGTGTGTCCTGGGGCTGCATCAAGGATGAATCTCTCTTTCCTCCCTACCTACAGTTGGCTGGGGTGTCTTTCACTGTTCACACTTTTGAAAGGAAAAAGGGAAATATCACTGACTAAATGCTCAAAAACAAATTGTGGGTAATAGCTGTTACTGGGAGTTGGTGATGGGCAGGAAAGGCTGGCATGCTGCTGTCCACGGGGTCACAAAGAGTTGGACATGACTGAGCCACTGAACTGAATGAACTGAACTATAAATAAAAAGGATTTTGTTGAAAAGCAGTTTTGGTTGAACTTTTAGAGTTCTGAAATCTTTCATTCTCTATTAAAAAAAAAAATCAATTTAAGAAACCACCCTCCCCCAAGGCTGAAGGAATATGTTCTCCATCCATCCCTCCATCTTTTCCCTTTTTCTTCCTCTTTCCCCTCCCTATTTCTGTCACTTTCTTTCTCTCTCCCTCCCTCGCTTGCTTCTTCTTATGCATTTTCTCCCTTCTCCCTCCTCAGCCCTCCTCCTTTTCTCCCGTCCTCTCCTGCAGTGATTGTTTGCTGAGCCTCCAGTTGTCGGACACTATGTTGAAGACACAAAAGGGGCAAGTCCTAATCCTGCCTCCGCAGAGTTTACTTCCAAATGGAGACACTTCTGTTTTCCAACCTTGCTTGCATAACTCTCATAAAATAATCACGATATGCACACACCAGAGCCGGAAAGCCATCTCTAGCCCCGTACTTACAGCTATGGAAAACCGCTGAATGCTTTCATCCTCACAGTCCTGGATGACCTTATTCAGCCGGTGGTTGTCATGGGACTCGCCATCCGTCACAATCACCATGACTTTTTTAACCCCTCTTCGGGCACCCCGGGCTTCAGTGAAAGCCTCTTTCCTGAAATAATCACAGACAAAAGAGGAGCAATTCAAACATCAGCCCAAGTTTAGGCAAAGTGATCAACAAAATGGAAACACTACCAGCTCCAGGGAGCCCATTAACATTGACTCCCATTGTTCAAGCCAGGAGCCGTGATGCTCATTGTTTGTAATAGGTTGAGATTTATTCCAGATGATGGAGAGGTTACCATTTTGCTAATCACCATTTATCCCTTGTGGGATATTTTGTTTATCCAAAAGGCAGCAGTCCTTCATTCTTTGGAAATTTCAAAGGGAAGGTGTTGACTGGAGCATACAGAAGGTTTAGAGAAGGTCAGATTTGAAATACTCTCCCAGCCCCACCTTTCCTTGTCTCACTTGACAGTCCTCTTTCTGTCTGCTTTTGGCAGAAGCTTTTGCTTTAGCTCTCACTTCCCACACCTAGTCTGACATTCACAGAAGAGTGTGGCCATCTTCTGAGCTACAGAGTGGGTGTGGAAGAAAACAGAGTATCAGCATGGCTATGAGTGCTTGAGAGTGCACTTGGATATGGGGTAAAATTTAGACATAGGAATTAGACTGCAGATGGCAGTGGTCTGAGTCAGAGACAGAGTTGGATTCATGGGGCAAAGAGGGTTTGGCTAGCTATGAAAGGTTTGGTCTGAATTAAGTTTGAGGACAAAGACTGCTGGGGATGAGGTAGGAGGAGGTGGTATGGAGAGAAAAAAGTTGCGCTAACTTCAAAAAAGGAATTTTGATTTAATTCAACAAGTATTTATGGAAAGTGATGGAAGATAGGGGAAACTGACAGTTTTTGTTTGCTTTGTATCTGCGGCACACTTTCCCTTTATTAATTTCTTTTACTCACTTCACATTCCCCTCTGGAGTCTTGCACAAGAAGAGTACACTTTACTTAGGACTAAAACAATGAATGGATTTCATATAATACTTTCTTAGATTTTGGCATAAAATGTACCAATCATTGTACTGAATAGTCTATTTAAATATTTTACTTTGGTCAAAAGAAAATAAGAAAACAAAAGAAAGATAAATATTTCACTTTGGTCACGAGGACAAACAGCTGCAGTTTAGAATACACCAAAGAAACTCCTCTGGTTTTAGCCTCCCAATGGTTTGCCACGGTAAACATTAGTTCTACTGTAGATATACAGTAAATGCACAGTAGCGGGTATCTTGTGAGGAGGGAGAGAGGATTCTGGTGATGTGAGCAAAACAATGTCATCTGTCTTGTTTTCCCTTTAAAAGGACTTACAGCAAATATGACAAGATGTTAAGAACTGTTGATTTTGTTTGATGTGTACATAGAATTTTGTTGTACTGTTTTTTTTTTAAATTTTCAATTTTTCCTACAATTTTCAAAAGAGAAAAAGAAGCTTTTTTTTTTTTTTAATATTGACCACTGGGGAACTGTGTATCTCTGCCCTCTATACCAGACAAACAGATTTTTTTACTTCTTTCTATGTATAAAGGTGAAAAATAGATGTTAAAGTCTAGTCTTTAAATGAAATCTGGACATGGATATGATGAGATATCAATCCTGTTTACAATTCTGATTACTTTTCAGCAGGTGTCCCCAGCCTCCAGGATCAAATGCTTGATGATACGAGGTGGAGCTAATATAATAATAACAGAAATAAGGTGCACAATAAATGTAATGCACTTGAGTGACCCTGAAACCATCTTCCTCCTGCCCAGTCTGTGGAAAATTGTTTTCCATAAAACCAGTCCCTGGTGCTGAAAAGGCTGGGGACCATTATCTTAGAAGATTTCCAAAAATCTCCTGACTCTCTTGAAGATCAAGGCTATAACTGAATGAACATCAGCTGAAGGTGATGATTAAAAGACGTTCCTTAAAGAAAATCTGGTAGCTCTGAAACCAGGACTGGCTTTCTATGGGTAGCAGTGGCAGAGCTCATGTGTATACCCTTTATGTTTCAAATATCTCCTGCAAATTGTGTTTGACCCCCATTTACCACAATCCATTATTCTCTCTTTAAAGTAAGCATTGAACAGTCTGCATGGTTTTATACATTAATATACCCCAAGAGAATCCCTTTCTTTGGGACAGGAGAATCCAGGCTTTATGAGTAAATAATGTGAAGCAACGGAAAGAAAGACAATTTGGGGTAGGGATAAGGGGACACAAAAATATGTTTAACTAGGAAACACTGAAAATGGAAGTACGGATTCTAAATATTTAGAAATACTGTTTGAACTGATCCTGCCTGAAAGGAATAAAGAACAATTAAACATGCAAAACTAATGTATAGGAAGAGTACTTAGCAATATCATTATGGAGTTTTATTTATATACAAAATTCAGTAAACTCTATGTCCCACAGCTAGACCCTCTGTGAAAACACAGAGGCAAAAGCCATATAGGGACATGGTATTTAGAGTGGTATTTATGCAGGAGCAAATGCAGTCAGAATATTTGTCAGTGAGTTTTCAAAGATGAATATTCATTCTTAAGTGGTTTCCTTTGGAGGACACAGCTCCCTACAGGCTCAGAGTTTCAAAGAACAGTTTGATTTACTTTGAATGTACAGCCACATTTAGTCAATTATTTAAGAATGCGCACTCAGCACACCTAAACAAGTGCACTTCTGTGCATGCAAACTGGTGATCCTGTGGGCAGGTAAATGGAAAATTACCCCGTTTGTGGTTATTTTTCTCACGGGCCCCATATTAACTATAACCACATGCTTTTGTAACATTTATGAGTGTGAAGTGGAACATGAAGTTTAAAATTTTTGAAGATCAAATCCATTTTTTGGAGTATCCATATTAACCATTTTAGCCCTCTTAGAACATGGATCTTAACTGGCAGATAGAATGAGAGGACGGGTTTTTCAGAGGCAGGTGAGTCCAGAAGTTGAAGGCTCTTAAGAGAAGGATCCTTAACATTAGTCATACTGCTCATTAGATTTCCTGTGATTTTGGTACTGTTTAGTTTTTGTTCGGAAGCTTTCATGGTGATTAAGGGGGAGGAATAAGCAGAAGAGCTGAGTGGGATCAGAAAAAATACAGAAAAGAGGATGCCCTACACTGTAAGGAAAGGACAGTTCTGTAGATTCTTGTAGAATGCAACTCAGCCAGAATGGATTATGTGTGCTCCATGGAGGAGACTGCAGAAGGGAGGAAAGGAGGAATGTCAATTAGAGGGAATTTGGGGAAAGTGAGGAAGGAAAAGAGAGGGTACCAATGATGAAATCCTTTCCCCTTTTCAACCTTTTCACTGAAAATGTTTCAAATAAGACGTTTAATTTGCCTTCTTAAAAACTCTTATTTGAGAGCTTCAACAACCCTACATTTGTAAATTTAAATCTGTGTTGCTGCTGCTGCTGCTAAGTCGCTTCACTCGTGTCCGACTCTGTGCGACCCCATAGACGGCAGCCCACCAGGCTCCCGCATCCCTGGGATTCTCCAGGCAAGAACACTGGAGTGGGTTGCCATTTCCTTCTCCAATGCATGAAAGTGAAAAGTGAAAGTGAAGTTGCTCAGTCGTGCCCGACTCTTAGCGACCCCATGGACTGCAGCCTACCGGGCTCCTCCACCCATGGGATTTTCTAGGCAAGAGTACTGGAGTGGGGTGCCATTGCCAGGTGGTGCTAGTGGTAAAGAATCCGCCTGCAATGCAGGAGACCTGAGACTAGGGTTCAATCCCTAAGATCTGGTTGGGAAGGTCCCCTGGAGAAGGAAATGGCACCCCACTCCAGTATTCTTGCCTGGAGAATCCCACAGACGGAGGAGCCTGGCAGGCTACAGTCAGCAAATAGTTGGACACAACTGAGTGTCTGAACACACATACCTTGCTGTGTCTATTCCGAGGGCTGTCATGGTCTGCCGGCCACCTCTCTGGACTATTCCTTTTGCTGCAACAAGCACCTCTTCTGTCGATGAGTACTTATTGAGGTTGAACTCATGAGTTACATTTTCTCCATACTGTACAATTCCAACCTGAAATACCAAGTCACTGTGTTATCCATCTAGCCGACTTCCATTTTAATTGTCTACAGTTTAAACACATGGATCAGATGTAATAATACAAGTTAGTCTTTCCGAAGGGTTTAAAACTCTACCAGTACACAAATCCTGCTACTTTGACAGCAATAATCATTGCCATTTGTGAATATTCATATCCCAAAGGACACAAATGAGAGTGCTTTATTAAACCTCTCAAATGATTGGTTTCTCTCTTCAACAGTGTTTACTGAACGACTTTGGCAGGCTTTGAGATAGAACATGAAACTGACATGGTCTCTGCCTTCATGGAGCTTCTAAACTAGAGGCAGAGAGAGAGATTAAACACAAGAATTATTCAAACACAGCTTCACCTGCAAACTGTGAAAAAGGCTGTACTAACAGAAAAGCTATTACTGGCAAGTATAACCTAGAAGCGTAATTTAAAAGAGGGGCTCAGGGAAGCCCTTTCAGAAGTGATATTTGAGACTTAAAAGATATATGCTAGGAGGGTAGAGGCCCGTCCTGGATGGCAAGTGTGAGGGTGGATGGGGTCTGCACTAAAGGAACTGTGCCTGGGAAGAAACTGAGATGGCAAAGAGGTAGATGCTCTGAGAACAGAAATGAAGTCAATGAGTCTGGACCGAGCTAGGAGGAAAGAGGGGAGCGAGATGAAGTTGGACAAATGATCAGGGATGCTTTTGGCAAGGACACATGTGTGCTTCCTGTTTCAAGTAGCTCAGCTATAGCTTCATGGCTCCTAAATTAGCCCTTCCCTTTCTCGTTCTCCGTCTTCTCTCTCTCTCTCTTACTGCCATACTCCTTTCATTTCTTCTTTCCCACAGGTGGGTAATGCAAGCAGTTAACTGCAAAGCCACCGTGAACTAAAAAGACTTTGAAGGTTAAGTGCAACTGATTCACTTCCTCTTGCCCATTTTCTTAATCCCTTTTCTGCACCCTCCTTTGAAGGTTGGTGTGAACCAATAAACTAACCTATATCAAGAACTGTGCCTGAAGTTACTCTTTGTTTAACCTTCCTACCCACAAATTAGGGACTCAGATATTTCTTTACCCAAAGAACTGTCTTTTTCTGAAAATAAATTTTTTTAAAAATTTCTGACTGTGCTAGGTCTTCATTGCTGCAAGGGCTTTCCTCTAGCTGTGATAGATGGGGGTGTGCGGGTTCTCACAGTGGTAGCTTCTCTTGTTGAGGAGCACAGGCTCCAGGGTGTGTGCACTTCAGTAGCTGCAGCTCCCAGGCTCCAGAGCACAGGCTCAGCAGATGTGGAACATGGGGCTCATTGCTCTGCTGTATGTGGAATCATCCTGGATCAGGGATGGAAGCCACGTCTCCCATATTGGCAGGTGGGTTCTTTACCACTGAGCCACCAACTTTGAATAGACTTTAAATTACTTTCCCAATGACCCTAACAGCTTTTAACCAGGAATCCAGGAAAATACTGAATAATTATTAAGGAAAACCATGTAGGTTTGCCATTGTCTTTGTGTGTCTAAATGCTCAGTGTAAGTAAAATTATTTTGTTATTTAGATATAATCATTGTGCCTAATTTACAGTCCCATGGTGAACAGAAGTTATTGAAAAGTACTAGGATTTAGTTGGGCAGTGCTGTGTTGCTGTAGAAGTTAACTGCTCATCCATTCAGGGCGTCTTACAGAGTTGGTTTTGTTTTTATTTCTCTTTGTTTAGATTTGATTAAGCAGGAGACTAAAGAACTTTGAAAACTGTCACTCCTGTTATTATTCTTAAATATTTTACTACTTGGATGACTCTATCAAACACCCTGGTCTCTTATTTATTTAACTTCCTTGGCTTTAGTAATCTTTTCCTCTAGCTCACCTGTCATCTGCTTCCAAGGTCTTCGCCTTGACCTTGTCATCTGGAAAAACTGCAGCACCTCAATCTCAATGTCAAGTGTTCTTCTCTCTGACCATTAACTTTGGCTCATTTACCTAGTATATCTAATTCATCAATTCCTTGACCACATTAAGACTTCCAATTAATTCATATATGTTACTTTATTTTTGTATCCAACCTAGATTCCATGATCCATCAGCATAATCATTTACTTGCAAACATTTATCTCCTTTAGCCTTTTGCCCCCTGCATTAACTAATTTGGCTAAGTTCCAACTGTGGTTAAGTCCAAATATCTCCTCTATGAGTGACCCTGTGACACTGAATGCTGTTAGACAAAAACCACGTACCTCGTAGACTGGTTTCACTTTAAAGTTTTGCTCATGAATCTCAAATGAGGTTGCACACAGCACTGCCCAACAATCCTAGTACTTTTTAACAGTGAGTGTGCTCCCTTCAGTCAAATCCTGGTGATAAGGTGCTAACTCCTCAGGAAAAAGACGGCATCTCCTTTGCACATGGGGAGGAGTTCACGTGAGAAGAGAAGGAAATCATGCCAACTAAATAAGGCTGCTTTATGATGTAACACTTAACATTTATAACATACTTTTCATATCTTAGAGAACATACTATGAGCTATTGTATTATTGGGGAAAATTGGGAAAACAGCTTGGTAAGTCAGATATCAATGTTTTATGTCTTATATCTATCCTATCTATCTCTCGATCTCTCTGTCTACTTAACATATATCTCACTTTTATAAGCTCATTCTTCTGTAAATGTTGGGATATAAGAGAACTTGTAACGACTCATTCCCTCACCCTTTGTGTACACTTTGCTTCTCACAGCTGTACCCGAGACTTTCATCAGATGACTGTCCTTGGACTGCTGGAGCTGCTTTGCCCCACAGGTCCCAAGAGGCAGCAGTATCTGGAGTTTTCTCCTGCCTCATCCCTTGCTCTGCTCCACAGGCAAGGCCTGAGTGCTGGCAATGCAGGATTGGCCCCTTGACTTAACCTGGGGCCCCTTCCAGACCCAGCTGAAGCCTCAGCTTCACCGGAGGCCACATGCTTGCTTGCCCTCCACGGCTGCTCTGTTTTGCTCCCCCAAATCCCTTCCTATTTTCTTTTGGAAGCACTTCCTTTGTAAACTGCTGTCACTTGACTCCTGCTCTCAGAGTTTGCATCTGGGGGATTGGGTCTAGGGCCGTTATTATCTACACTTCTGCATTCTTTCTTCAGCCCAGGCCAGACATCGCTGACTGCCCTGAACCTGGACCATGGCAGTCATGGGCTCTACACTGCTGACCTCCTTCCCTCCATTTCCACTGTCTTCAGATCCTTCTACATAGTGATGGTAGATGAACTGTGTTAAGAGTCTGCTTTTATCACATGCCTTCGTTATTCAAAAACTCCAATAACTCTTCATTGCCTACATCAATGACTTCGAAATATACTTTAAAAGAGAACTGTAATTCTAATTAAAATAGAAAATAGATACAACTTCAAGCTGCTTCTTGAAATACTAGGCCTATAGGTTAAAATTCAGTTTTCCCCCACTGAGTTTCAGCCACCCAACCATCTGGCCCTACCTTCTCTTGTCATCCTCATTTTCCAGATTCTACCCAGACCAAATGCCCTTCTGTATCCCTGCAACTAAGCTAAGTCCCACCCATTTGGTAAGATTCAAGTTTCACTTTCTATGCAACTTTGTCCACCTAGTTGCCAATAGAGCCCATAGTGATCTTCCCTTTCTCCAAACTCTGAAGCAAACTTGTCTGTGCTGCTCTTGTGAGCATAGCAGTCTTCTCAGCTTTTGTACACGATTTATCTCTCAACGACATTAAAGTTCGGAAGGGGCAGGCGGGGTAAAGAGCAGGACTGCATCATAGCTGTTGGTATTCTCTTATCCTGGACCACTATTTTGCTTTGCTCACAGTTGACCCTCATGCATTCTTCCTAGATGAGTGTACCACTTCACATAGGCAAGTAGAAAACTGAGATAGGAGG
The DNA here is from genome assembly GCF_032405125.1 of Capricornis sumatraensis. NCBI lineage: Eukaryota > Metazoa > Chordata > Mammalia > Artiodactyla > Bovidae > Capricornis > Capricornis sumatraensis. The sequence continues at coordinate 33,024,248 of NC_091086.1, forward strand.
GAAATAATGATAAGCAGAAAAAGAGAGATATGAAGAAGCGTGGGAAATTAGTAGAGCTGGCAGTGGGAACTCACATCTCAGGAGAATGACATTCAGTGTAGGTCTCTGGATGATACGGGGGTTCTTATTTTCTTAGGAATCAGATAGAATAAGGTTTCTTCTGTGTTTTCCTCAGAAAAGGGTGCCATTTACTAATTTTCATCACAGGAAAATAGTCACATCACTAAATGTATGTAATGCTTTGTGTGAGACTCACTTTAACAGGAGTGATTTAAATTCCAGCTTAGTTTATAAATTTAATGCAGGTGAAACAGATCTGTACTAGCATAATGGGTATAGGTTCATATATAACCAAGTCAAATAAATATGAGAATTAAATAATGAGAGAAAAAGTGATGAACACACATGGTGAGGGAATGAATAGAAGAGAGAATCACAAGCATATTTATTGTCTCACAGATAAGCCCTCAGGGAAGGAGGATCCAGCTTCCTAAACAAGCTGCCCAGGTCAAGAACAGACAGCTAGTTATAAAAGTAGAATGTGAGAAAGCAAAGCAGTCTTGAGCCTGGAAGTTCTGTCAAGGATGATCATTAAAGACATTTAAATCATTTCAGAAATTGAAGAAAAAGATAAAAAACCAATAATCATCATGTTTGACTTGAAGCAGCCAATTGTTTTGGAATGGTCCAATACAGACCATACAATTGATCCAATACAGACCATATCATTCCAATTGTATTGGAATGGTCCAATACAGACCCTCCCAGAGGATGGAGCTAAGCAGAGAACTGGAGAGGAGTAGCAAAGAGAGAACGATTCTAGGCACTTTTACTAAATGAAAAAAAAGGAGGCAGAGACGGCAGCTAAAAGGCACATCTGGGTTAGCTGTGGGCCTTCTTTAAGGGAGAATGGGAAGAGTAGCCTATGGCATCAGTATAAGATAAGTGGGTGAAGATAGTAAAATTAGATTCTTTTTTAAAAAGATTTTTGATATGGACCATTTTAAAAGTCTTATGGAATCTGTTACAACATTGTCCTGTTTTCTATGAGGTTCTTTTTTGGCTGCTAGGTATGGGGGATCTTAGGTCCTCACCAAGGGATCGAACCCACACCCCCTGCATTGGAAGGTGAAGTTTTAACCACTGGACTGCCAGATAAACCCCAACAATAAACTCTTACAAAGTGAGGGATGAGTAACAATAGAGGAACAGTTACTTTTCAGAGACAACTGTCAGGGACACATTTAGCTCCTGGGGAGATACAGTTTGAACTTCTTGATTAAGTAGTTATAATTGCAAGTTGATTCACTATAGCATAAACGAGGCACACAACTGGCTGAGAATCCTGCTACATGAGCAAGAGGAACACTTAGGACCTCCCACTTCACATTAAAATTTACATTCATGATTCAGATAAACCCACACTGGGAATACTAACTTTCTAAGTTGCTAGGTACAATTTTTTTAAAAGTCCATAATCACATACTTTCAGAAAGCAATCATTAAAACAAAGTTTAACAGTTTTTCTGTCTCTGTCTGCCTCCCTCTGTTGCAAGTGAAAAAGGCCACAAATTTCAAATAACATAAAAGAGCAAGGCTTTCCCTTACTCCTGAATTGCTCTGCACTGACAAAAGTGGATTATTCTGAAAGTGCTCTCAGAGTTTTTAATATGAAAACATGCGTTGTGAATCACAAATTGGAAGACCTGATGTATTTTATTCTTAAATAAGGGAATTTATTTTTTATGTGGAACATGTTCCACATCTCAAACAACATAGCTTGGAAAATATTATTTTATTCAAATTGTGAATTACCTGCTTATAAAGATCAATTCATTGTTCTGCTTCATTCATGCCTGTTATATTTATGTCACACTGTCATGGATTGCTTCCCAGGTGGTGCTAGCAGTAAGGAACTCACCTGCCAATGCAGGTAGACATAAGAGATGCAGGTTCAATCCCTGGGTGGGAAGATCCCTGGAGAAGGAAATGGAAACCCATTCCAGTATTCTTGCCTGGGAAATTCCATGGACAGAGGAGCCTGGTGGGCTACAGTCCATGGGATCACAAAGAGTTGGACATGACTGAAGTGACTTAGCAAACAGTCATGCATTGCAGTTTTCCAAATATAGGCCTTGACTTTAAGTTGGAAGTTTTTCAGGATTAGGGACAAAATTTCAGAGTTTGTTATTTATATTGCTATACACCTAGCATAATACTTGATCAATAAGATACTTTGTAAACATCTGCTGAATTAAAATGAATTATCCAAATGGCTTCCTTTCTTTTAAGAGTAGAGCAAGAAGGGAAGTGAATGTGAGGAATATGGAAGGAATGATGCTGTTAAAAATCACAAAAATTACCATTTTTTTCTCATAAAAAGTCACAAAAGAATGACAAGAGAGTTTAAGAAAGAGAAATGTTTAAAGTAGTTATTATATATACTACATCAAGGAGTTATGAAGGAATGGAATTATCTCCTCCTTTAGAATTCTACTGTTACCTTGTATTGTTAAGTTAGAGTTATAACGCCAGTGCCTAAATTGTAATGCCCAGCATGAGTTTAGTTTCTGGGCTTTCATTCAACAGTTAATACTATCTAATCAATGGCCTCTTTAGGGGAATAATGACAGGGAAGCACCATAAAGTTTTCTGTGTGTTTGCAGGATGTACAACTGCTTTACATAGTAAGTCCTCAGTCTTTGGGTCTGGTCATTTTATGTTTTCTTTTACCAAACTACAGTGCAAAAGCCCTGCCTTACAACATGCTTCTACTGTAATTAATTAGAGTATGAATTCAAGTTAACTGTCAACACAAACCATTCTGAGACCATGTTAACTGCAACTGGGCTTAACCTTTGTCTCTACGGAGAGGCATATGAACAGGACTGGCTCACAGGTAAATGAAATGAATTCTCAGAAACACAATAAAGTTGGTTATATGATAGGTCTTTAGTTGGTCTCTTGCTTGATGGAAGGTGATGCAATGAAATTGACTTATACTCAAAAATATGAGGCTAGAAGGTGTTAAGAGGGGGAAGACTATGGGAGAAATTGAGACCAGAGGTGAATGGGGCTACATGTGTTGAACACCTGAAAAGAAAAGCCTAAAACACAATGTTCAAAGAATATTCAAACTATCACACAATTGCACTCATTTCACATGATAGCAAAGTAATGCTTAAAATTCTCCAGGCCAGGAGTCAACAGTATGTGAATGAACCAAGAACTCCTAGATATTCAAGCTGGATTTAGAAAAGGCAGAGGAACCAGAGATCCAATTGCCAGCATCCGCTGGATCACTGAAAAAGCAAGAGAATTCCAGAAAAATATCTGCTTCATTGACTATGCAAAAGCCTTGGATTGTGTGGATCACGACAAATTGTGGAAAATTCTTAAAGAGATGGGAATACCAGACCACCTTATCTACTTCCTGAGAAACCCTTATGCAGGTCAAGAAGCAACAGTTAGAACCAGGCATAAAACAACAGACTGGTTCCAAACTGAGAAAGGAGTATGTCAAGGCTGTATATTGTCACTCTGTTTATTTAACTTATATGCAGAGTACATCATGCAAAATGCTAGATGAAGCAAAGCTGGAATCAAGACTGCAGGGAGAAATATCAATAACCTCAGATATGCAGATAACACCACCCTTATGGCAGAAAATGAGGAGGAACTAAAGAGCCTTTTGATGAAGGTGAAAAAGGAGAGATAAAAAGCTGGCTTAAAACTGAACATTCAAAAAAGGAAGATCATGGCATCTGGTCCCATCACTTTATGCTAAATAGAAGGGAAAACAATGGAAACACTGACAGATGGTGACTGCAGCCATGAAATTAAAAGATGCTCGCTCCTTGGAAGAAAAGCTATGACCAACCTAGACAGCATATTAAAAAAGAGAGACATTACTTTGTCAATAAAGGTCCATCTAGTCAAAGCTATGGTTTTTCCAGTAGTCATGTATGAATGTGAGAGTTGAACCATAAAGAAAGTTGAGTGCTGAAGAACTGATGCTTTTGAACTGTGGTACTGGAGAAGACTCTTGAGAGTTCCTTGGACAGCAAGGAGATCTTACCAGTCAATCTTAAAGGAAATCAGTCCTGAATATTCACTGGAAGGACTGATGCTGAAGCTGAAGTTCCAATACTTTGGCCACCTAATGCAAAGAGCTGACTCATTAGAAAAGACCCTGATGCTGGGAAAGGTTGAAGGCAGGAGGAGAAGGGGATGACAGAGGATGAGATGGTTGGATGGCATCACTGACTCAATGGACATGAGTTTGAGCAAGCTCTGGGAGACGGTGAAGACAGGGTAGCTTGGTGTGCTGCAGTCCATGGGGTCACAATAAATTGGACATGACTGAGCATCTGAACAACCACAAAAACACAATGTACATCAGTGTCTTGGCAGGAGAGAGCCCCCACAATCAAGTCTCTTCTAGCTCAATGACTTCATGAAGCTGAGTGGCAGAGTGAGAGATGGTGGTCACTACAATAATGATTTTTAACACAAAGAGAAATTTAAAAATTCCAGAAATTACATTTTTCCAACATAAATGACTTGCCTCCTATTTGCTAGGCAACGCACAAGCTCTGAACTGTATTCTGTAAATAGAAGGATTAATGCACAACACTGTCATTATGGAATTCACATTCCACCAGGAGAGATAGAATCATGAAACAAAAAGCGATGCTTCTGAGTGAGGAGAGCAGTTGATTAATGGTGTGCAAATGCTGTGGGGATGTGGAAGGGAAGGGAGTTTTGGGCGGAATAGCCATAGAGAAAGTCATATTTGAATTGAGTCTCAGAAGTTCGCCTAGCACATGGGGACTGGGGTGGAGAAGGGCTTCCCAGGCAGAGAGAATCCTGTGAACACAGAGCAATGTGTTTAGGGAAGGCCAAGGCAGGAGTGACTGCAGGGCAGGAAGAGACGGAGGCAGTGCACAGCAGTAGGTGACAAGTGACTTATAATTCACTGGAGAGCTTGAGTATTATTCAGCAGACAGATAGGAGACAGGAGATTTTTATCCAGGGAAATGTCATGATCTGAACTTTACATGGGAAAAGTAATTCAGATGAGTGATGGATGGAGATAGGGGACAGCCGAGACAAGGAGGCTAGAGAAAGAGATTCACCTCATTCACAGTACAACCTGAGACCAGGGTTTGGCTGCATGCCTCAGACAGCCTTCTCAGACCTCAAAACAATGCATCAGCCCTCATATTTAAGGCTCCTAGGAAGCGGCCATAAAATGTGTAGTAAAAAGAAAGATAAATAATATTCCTAAAATTTAATTAATTTCCCCCTTTCATTTTGCCTGGTTTAATGTTATGCTTCACTCTTGATGGGAACAATCTAGACATTGTTCCATTAGTATATTTCACTTTTATATCAAGCCTCACAATTTACTGGTTTTATTTAGGGTAATGCACTTGTATATGGCATATTTATATCATTCTCATTTATTATTAAAAGCAATGTTATGTTTAGGTATTGAGGATCAATAAGACCTCCATAACGTTTATACCATCATATCTTTTATGGCAAGCTCAGAGTGCTTCAGGTTTGTTTTTATAGGTGGTTTTTTAAAAGGTGATTTTATAGCCTTTACTCTGTCTTAGATAAAAATTTGGCTTGCAAAAGTTCCTTGACTATGTTTGCAAAAGTCTTAATGGGACCACACAGAGACATGGGAGAAATTTTGAGTAACTATTTAGGGTTGATGTTTTTGTCATTTGCATTGCATTTTCCTAATGTATACTAATTGTCATATGGAAACTTTAACACAAGTTTTAAAATTTATTTTCTTCCCTCCCTTTCTTCCTTCCTTCTTTTTTTTTTCTTTTTTCTTTTTTTTGTGGAGGAGAAAATTACTTCCAGAAATGGTTCATATCTTTGAGACTACCTTCCAATAATTGCAATTACTACATGAAAAATCTATGACCGTAGAAAGTAGGCCATAATACTCGACCTTGATCAAGTGAATAACTGTAATTAATATAACAAACAGGAACTCACAAGGTATAATTAGAATGTAAATTTGGGGGGGCCCATGATCCCTGTAAAACTTATTTAGGGTTAAATTCTTCTGCTCTCACTGGATGGAAAAATAAATGTCTTATGGCTTTTCTTATTTTTAGTTTTAAAATATCTGTTTTTTAAAAAAGCTCTATATTTTAATTTAGGCTGTACAACATGAAATTGCTGTATTTGTAAGTCAAAAATGATCAAATGGCTTGAGGAGAGTGGATACATGTATATGTATGACTGGGTCCTTTTGCCGTGTACCTGAAACTGTCACAACATTGTTATCAGCTATACTCCAATATAAAATAAAAAGTTAAAAACATGATCAAATAGCAACAATTTCATACGGTTCAATCTACATTAAAACAAAATCAAGACAAAACATCAAGTTGACTTATAATTAAATCTTCTCTCCTCCTCCTTTTAAGGGAGGAGAGAAGCATGCAGTTGAGGAAGGGGCATGACTGGCTGTTTCTCTGTTTGTCTGCTCCCACCCTTTAGATTGCTAACTATAATTTCTGACATGGACAGAGGGAGGGAAAATAAATAAATAAAGGGCACTGAAATTCTACTGGTGCCGATCCAAGATGGATCAGGTTCTAATAACAGGCATTACCTCTTTAGTGGGCTCTTTGGAGATTTCCCTTCACCTGCATCCTCGCCTGAGTGAATGCATCTCACTACTGTGATCCCTAGGAATTGGGGATAGCGTCAGCTGTTCTGTGCAGAGGCTTCCACTCACTTCCAGGCGATTCTATGGACAGGAGCAAAAATGACTCCATGACAAGCTATGAGAAACATATGTTATTTGTACTGACAACTTTAGGTGTGAGGCCAATTCTAGCATTGTGACTTGCCTGTCAGCAGCCAGACATGTCTTGCCCTTTAGTGTAGGAGTCAGGCACTCAGCAATTGTGTGTCCCAGCTTTCCCAAGCTCACTGTATGATCCCACCAAAGACTCTCTCACCAGGCTCTTTCTATAGGGACCCTCTTCACAAATTTGGCCAACTCTATTTTTAGTGCCTTTATACCCTTGATATGGATGAGGAATCTGAGTCCCATATCTAGCTCTTAACTTTTCAGTTTTGCAACTTCTTCTGGGTAATACCTCTCAAAATTCATTTTTGTAGCTTCCCCTTTCAGGAATGGAGAGATAGGGAGGCTAAGTAACGGGGAGGGAAAATTTCAGAAGCTAATTCTGTGAATCTTAGGGCAGGATTGGGTGCTTCAAATGAAAAGAAAAGAAAAAAAAACTGAAGACAAAAAAACTATTTAAATTATGTTAGCAACCAACCAGGAGAAAAAATGATTCCTAAAGCAAATTGTTTGTCTTCAGAGAGAATTACTGTAAGACCACATGAAACAAAAGCACACTTTTTAGTATACATTTCTTTGAAATGAAAGTATCTTTTTAAATTACTATGGATGAATTTCTTATCTGACTGCACTAAAGGAAGATCAAACTTTAAAGAGCATTTAAATATATTGTACTTAAAACCCTATTAGAGTTTGGCAAAAGTGATGGCTTAGTGAATGTCCTTCTCAAACCCTTTTGTTTAGAGAATTACTTATGAAACTAGTCATTAATACAGCTTAAGCCAACATAGAAAAAGATTAGAAATCACTGAACTATAAACACTAAAACCCAACATATAAATAATATACTTAGAAGACTATTAAAATGCCAGCTAATGAAAAAGTCTCATTAAATGTTCATCTATCAGAGAAAAATGCAAAAATGCATTCAGTATGATACACACACTTATTCAACAGGTGCTCATTAAAGGTGCTAAAAGCCCAGCAAAGCACTGGGCTGACCACTAACAGGATAAAAAGAGATTTAAAGGCTTCAGTCTTGAGGTCTCTGTAATCTGGAGCATGCAGTAAGTACAGACACTCACATATCAACACAATAATTCATTAGTCCATGGTTTCTCAGCTTTAACCTGTTAAAAATTATGTGGGTTGCTTACTTAAAATGTAGGCTCTGTAGCCTCACTCTCAGAGATTCTGATTGTTAAAGTCTGGGGTACAATCCAAGTACCTCTGGGATTCAGAAGTGGGAATTCCATGAGCCACACTTGGAGAAACATTGTTATACAGAAGCTCCACGAAGGCAGTGGCAGTGTCTGTCTGTTTTTCCATGATTATCCAAACCCTCACACAGAGCCTAGTACATAGTAAACCCTCAGGAGAAACCTCCAAATAAAGGAATGAATGAGTCTGGCTAAACTCCACCATGAACGATGCAAGCAAAATATGACATGAAAACTCAGCAACTTAAGTAGCTCCTCCCTCAGTAGGAAGCAGGTTCCCTTGAGTGAAATCTGAAGATACCACAAATGACCCAGTGCATAGGGCTGCATTCTGAAACCTTTCTCTTTGTGGACTGGGGTCCTGGAACCGAGGAAATGTGGCCTGACTCTTCTCAGCAAGTGTGTGTCCCTTCCATTCATTGGTAGCATCTGGACCCCAGGGTTCACCCCCATTCCTCTGAATAGAGCCACTGTTCCCTCCCAGAGAGACATATAACTCCACGAAGCCCACTCTGGCAGGCTGGAATTCAAATGGTGCTGGACAGAACAGCTCTTCTATTGGGACTCTCATGACTGAAATGTAAAATTAATTATAGCTCTCATAGATGGAAACATCAGAACTGCAGCAGAGTTCGTTGAGCATATAAGCAATTGATTGTTAGCTGTTTACAAAACTGAGTTGCAGGCACCAATCCTCACTGAAGCAGTGCTTATTCCTCTAAAATAGCCTTGTAGGTTTTCTTCCTAAAGTTGTGGAGCAACTTCAACCATGTCACAGCTGCACTAATTTTCACAAATCGCTACAAAGAAATAAAATTTTTACAGTGAAATAGATCAATGTAAAAGTAAAATCAAATATTCAGATGACCCCCAAATACTACAGATTTTTAAAATACTCCATTTTTTCCCTAAGGGTCCCTGGTGGCTCAGACAGTAAAGAATCTGCCTGCGATGCAAAAGACCCAGGTTCAATCCCTGGGTCAGGAAAATTCCCTGGAGAAGGAAATGGCTACCCAATCCAATATTCTTGCCAGAAGAACTCCATGGACAGAGGAGCCTGGCGGGTTACAGTCCATAGGGTCACAAACGAGTCAGACCCAACTTAGCGACTAACACAAAAATACTCCAAGACTGTCATTAGTTTTTGGAAAGAAAGGATGGATAAGAAGGTAAAACAGGATGGATAAAACAAGTGGAAGGGAGAAAGCTCATTGTTGGGAATGTGGTAATAGAGAGGAGAGCTGTGATTAGCAGTTTAAATTCAGGTATGTCAGAGCAGGCAATTTTATATGGAATAAAAAGTTCATCCTGAATTTCAGCTTTATTGGTGAATTTGTATTCCGAATATAATCTTATTAAAAATCTCTGCATATGTATCTTAAGGACAACAGAAATCAAAACATGAAGTCACATACCTGTGTCTGTTTAGGACCAATATCCATTCTTTTAAGAAGGTCATTTAAAAAAGCTGTAACACTTTCCCAGGGGTAAATGCTGTTAGAACCATCCAGCACGATGACTATGTCTAGCTGAGTGCTACATTCTGCAAGAAAAATAGTCAGTCATGCACATCTGGCATCTGTCTTTAGAGGAATATGAAATGGTTTCATGGTTCAAAGAAGCTCATTTTGGAAGATGATGTTCTTCAGGGCTTCCCTGGTGGTCCAGTGGTTAAGAATCTGCCTTGCAATGCAGGGGACGGGTTCAATCCCTGGTCCGGGAAGATCCCACATGCCACAGAGCAGCTAAGCCAATGAGCTAAAACTACTGAGCCCTCATTCTGCAACTACTTAAGCAGAGCCCACCCACCACAACTTGAGAGTAGCTGCCACTCGCCACAGCCAGAGAAAGCCCGCATGCAGCAACTAAGACCCAGCACAGTCCAAAGTAAGTACATAAAATAAACACATAAATAAATCTTTTTTTAAAAAGATGATGTTCTACAAAATGGACACATTACTTTTAAAACCAGAAAAAAAAAGAGTCTTTTAAATAAAAAGTAAAGGTGATAAATATTCACTGCATTCAGTAACAATTGGTTTGGGATTCACATCAAGTAAAATACATCTCTACTTAATTTTAATCAACACTGTACAAGTTATCTTTGGAAATTTTTTCAATATTAATTCTGTATACAGTTCTCATTCCATGTGTATTTCAAATGAGTTTATCTTCTTCAAAGAAATTCACCCTTTAAATAAAAACAATGTGACAGCTTTAGCTATGATGATTAAATATGACTCTGTGAAGGTTACTTACACTAATATCAGTTCCAAAAATAGCAGTGAGGTTTGGTTATATATTGGCAAAGCAAACATTTACCTAAATTGGTAATGCTGGTAGCCAAGAAAATACTTCAAGCTTTTTGGTATGCTCCTGTGTATACATATATCTCATCCATTGCTTATGCTTTTTAAACATTGCAAAAATACTGCATGAAATCTGTACCTTTTACAGGGGCAATGGAGTTCACGACTTGAAATGTGGGGCTGACATCAGAACAGATTCCAGTTGTGTAATGCAAATGTCCACATCGATAGGCATACAAGGGCCCACATGCCTTTTAAAAAATTAAAAAAATTGAAACCATTAGATTAAAAATTACATAACAGATTTTTATGAAGATTTATGATCATAGAATTCCTAGTTCATTAACCATCATTACTCTTCCTTTTCTTACCAGAAACCCTCCTTTTGGGTTGGTGACTAAAGTTGATCCAAATGTCATGTTCTCCTTTACTTCTGTGACATTGGGAATTGATGTATTAACTAAAAATAGAAGAAACTTTTATGAGAGTGGAAAACAAAGTAAAATTAAGTGTCTTCTCATAAAAACCTTCTGTTTGCTTTCTTCATATCATAGGACATTCTTCTTTTGGTTCAACTAAATAATCTTCGAAGTATTATTAAGGAGTATAATAAACAAGCAAAGGCAGAAAACTGGCTTTTGTCTCAGAAGCTTTGTCTGGATCACTGTCACAAATACTTTTGCTGAACTGTAAAAGAATGCACAACTATCAGGGCAATCAGAACTCAGGACAGCCTTTCACATATTTTTTGCTAATTAAAATAAATGAAATATTTAGTCTCAAAATGTAGATACAAAGTAAATTTATACACTTATCTTATATGTTATATCTACATGTTAAAAATGACCAATGACAAAACGATTTCTGGCAAGAAGAAGGAAAATGGGTAGAAGACCAGAAAAGGAAACTCAAACCCAAGATTTTAACCATTACATTCATCATCACAGGGTCATTAACAGGGTTACAAAGAAAACCAAAGCAAGATTAGAGCAGTGGTCAGGATGTTTGGATAAAGACACAATGAAGGGACCCCATTTGACATTACAAATAAGAACATTGGGCCCTAAAACATGCAGACCTGGCCAAAAAGAAGTTCCACTCACATCAAAAAAGGAAAAAAATAAAAAGATTAGACAGGAAAGGCAAAAACTTCTAAACCCTGCTTAACAGAGTGTTAGAATATTTAAAAGTGGCAAAACTCAAGTTCGAGAAAGACTCGTCTCACTGTTGATGCCTATAATTTTTTCTTACTGTAAGTTTACATGGGAAATGGAAGCAGAGATTGATTCCTGAATGGTCACAGTGACATCCTAATCTGAACATAGTCTTTGTCTCGGAATCCAGTCTGGTTGCTTTGAAAGCACCTGGAACTGGTCTTGAATAATCTCGATTAGAGGTTTTAATACTAGGGTCAAGCATTCCTGGGATGTTAGGAACTATAGCAGAAACTTTCCTATTGTTCTTAATCTAGCCAGTCTCCATGTTACCGTTGAAATTCTATTCCAGTTTCCAATAATGGAGGAGTAGCTTCTATCAGAACAACCCTTTTGTAAACAACAACTATAAACTTTAGGAAAAGGAAAAAAAATATGGAACAATCACCCGAAGGTATTGGAAAACAATCCAAACCAGGCAGAAACTGGAAGAGAGTCTATACTTGTGAGGAGGTTAGCACTAGACGAGTTTCCTGTTTTTGTGTTTGTTTGTTTTCCCCAAGGGAAGGCCTGAGCCAGTGGCTAAACCTCAAATAGGATGCACAGTCTTCCTGTCTAAAAGAAACAGAGGACAGAGAATGGGGCAGTGATAGTCATGTCAAGTGAAGGGGGGGGTATTTTGGAAAGGAAAGCCACAAGAGGAGAGTTTCAATATACACAGATATATTCTTTCCAAAGATCTAAATGACCTGAATTGTACATGTGCAGAGTAAACTTCACACAGCCCAGCTAAAAAATTAGAAGAATTGAGTAGAGATTTTAAGGGCTTCCCACTGCTGTTTGGAAATTGACTGCAGCCAAGTCAACTGCCTGCTAAAACAAAAAGTTAAGACTTTTCAAAGACACATAACAAGATCTAGAATCTCCACACTTATAATTCAAAAATTTAATCCAGGATACAATCCAAAGTCACTAAACATAAGAAGAAACAGGAAAATGTAACCTAACTCCAAGAGAAAGGTAATAAATGGAAAGTGACATTGAGATATTCCAGATGTTGGAATTATCAAGTGAGGATATTAAAGCAGCTATTAAAGCTATGCTCTTGAATATTAAAAAAAAAAAAAGGTCATAATGAACAAGCAGGAATTTGAAAAAAAACTGAAAAATACAGCATCTTAAGAAAACCTGCAGAGGTTGAGTCATTTCCAAGGCACTTAATACTGTACAGAACACTGACAGGGTTCTAATTCCTACACAGCTCTAGCAGGACTTTTCTAATCATGTTCTAACTATGGTATTTCAATCAAATACATATATTTCAATATAAATTTACCTTATGCTATTCTCTTTTTTAAAAAATTAAATTTCTCTATTACAATTTCCTTGTGTGCTATTTTCTTAAAAAATACTAAGTTAAATTTTGTGGAGTAAATGTAATGAATAGGTTTATTTAGAAAATTTCTTTTGTGTTACTGCCGAGTTTACAAAGGATTCTGGACAATGGAGGCAGTTAAAAGTTACAGAACTAGTAAGACCTCAGTCTACGGCTATTCTATGATGAATTTCTAAAGCAAATGAAAGGCAGAAGGAATAAAAATATGTGAATGATAAAAACTGAAGAATTTTTATAGATGACTTCTGGTACTTTCTTGACTTGGTTGAAATTTACTTTCAGTGTGAATGCTGGGCATCATTTAGGATCAGACTTAACATTTTGACTTTACATACCTGGGAGATCCAACTTTATGCAAGGTAATGGTTCACTTCGCCCAACTGGACACTTATAGACATCTCCAGTTCTGTTCTTGGGTTGGCCAACTAAAGGAGACCCAATAAGCACCCTGGAAGTTAAAAGAGTCAATTAACATTTTTCAATAATGAGAAACATTTTATTTTTGTTACTGTATGACTAGTTCTAAGATGACTGACAGTAGCTCCATAGACAGAATAGTTAACCTCAGTAATTTAATGTTATTTAAAATAAGCAGAGTGTCTTCTCCAAATTGCAGATTGATTTAATAAAGAAAAAACAATAAAATATACAGGAGAGAGACTTAAGAATATTTTATTTTCTTGTATCATGTTACCTTAATATATTTTTTATCTGGTGGATGAAAGCATAATTATTGGTTAAGCCTGGTGCTGTGTTAGTTTACAAAACACACATGGAAGTATAAATGACTTTTTCCCAAGAGAAACTGATAATTTAGAGAAGTCAGGAAAAAGATACATTAGATCATCAGATTTAATGTTAGTATATGCTTAGTTTGTAAGTACTTAGAAAATAAAGATAGTTATGAGACAGGTTAAAATCACTTATTTTTTTAGACAGAAATATGAAAACATTCTAACAATAATTAATGGAAAAGTATAATCATGATTTATTTTAGTGCTGCAAAAGCCGTTTAACAAAGCCCCCTATAATAACTTCAGGAATACAATGGATGAATGTAATTGAATGTTAAAATACTTGTTGGGATCCACAGCTGCTCATTCATTGCTGGCTAAACAGCTACATCCAAGACACTGATTACTAGCAACCAAGGACTCTAATTATGTACCCTAAGACTGTACTTTGGGTTGACTTAGTCTATATCTTTGTTAATGACTTAAGTGAAGACACAGAAAGCATAAAAGTATTCTTCAAGTAAATCAGTATACCTATGTGGGCATTCAGAAGTGTCCTAACATTTTGGAACAAGAAATTTAAACTAGTAAAATTTAATAAGAACCTATGTAAATAATTTCACTTATCTTGTGTACTATTATCTACATCAGAAGAGAATGTGAGAAATCTGATTTAACAGAAGTTCATGTGAAAAAGTCATGGAAGATTTAGTTGACAGAGAGAAAACAGGAGCCAACAGTGTATTTTAGAGCCAACAAGGCTAATGCGACCTTAGGCTGCACTGCTAGAAATAGATGCCCTGGTCAAGGAAAGTGATAGCCCCTTTGTGCTCTGCACTGTCGGGACATGTCTGGAATCTCCAAATTAAGAGAGACATAGGCACAATGGAATGTATTTAGGAGGCTATGACTTAGACAGTTCACAGCCTGGTAATTTTGTCAGACCAGAGATGCTCAAGGGAAAGTTGGGGAGGTTTAGTGTGGAGAAAAAATATCTGAAGGAGAATTGAAAGGTTGTAAAGGGCTGTAGGTGGATTGGGCATGCCTTTTTAAATTTTTCAAAATTTGAAAGTTTGCCATATATAAAAGGGAAGGGATTTTTAATGGAAATGATTTTTATAACAATTTTAAATATTGAACTGTTGAACAGAATACCTAAAACATGGTTGTGATATAATGCCGTTGCAAAGCCATTTCTGATATACATAAATAACCATAAAAATGTTCAAACCCTTTAACACATAATTTTTACTTCTGGGAATCTATCCTAAAAAATGACCTAAATTTGGGGAAACAAGCTTGATGCATAAAGATAATGCTTATAGGGTATATATAACCATGAAAGATTAAAAGAAATGTGATCAACAGCAAGATTAATTAATTACTGTAGAGTCATTCCATAGAATATTGTGCAGTCATGAAAATAACAATAATTAATAAGACTACATGGTAGGATAAAAAATTATGATTTAATTTAAAATAAAAACCTACCTAATCTATTGAAAACTTATGACAACTTGAAGCAAAAGATACCAAATTATTATATTCAATGTACTTATAAAAGCAATGGTATTAATAATCTGGATTTATTGAATTTACACCATTCTAAGTGTTCTCTATGTCTTAAGTAATTTAATCTCCAGAAAATATAGCATGAACTTTGGTGCCAGACTTCCTGAGTTCAAATCATGGTTTTACCCTTTACTTAGCTGTATGGTTTAGGACAAGCCAGTTTTATTCTCTGTGCCTTAGTTCCTTCATCTGTCAAACGGAAATAGTAAGAGTAGCTACCTGAAACAATCATCAAGAGCATGAAATGATTTACTATATATAAAATGTTTAAAACACTATGTGGCTCATAGCATGTGCTAAGTGTTGGGTTTTTTATTATCACTAACAGTATCTATGTAAAATACAGGTTCAAAGGGAGTACACCAAAAAACAAATTATATTAAGGAAGTTATGATTAGATTTTAGGGAGTTCCCCCCCAATATTTGCAAAAACGTTTGTAATGTGATTGATTAAACTAGTTTTATAGTTAAAAATAGTTTGGAGAAAAGTAGTAGACGTGTTATGAAAGTATTTAAGTTGAAACTAGATAGATTAATTAATGTTTATAAAGAACATCCTACATGCTCAGCATTAACATTAATGCCAGGCCCTCAGAATACAAAATGGATAAGACACCATTTTTTAGGTGGCTTAAAACTTAGCAGAGGAGCAAATATATAGATGTAGGGTCATTCCACAGAATATTGTGTACTGATAAGGGTTACTTCTTTAGGCGTCTGGGCCCAATCTTGTGAGGAGCGTCTCAGAAACCGCATGGAACATATATGAGCATGCCAGGAGCATGGCTGAGGTCCTGACAGTAAATGCTACCAACTCACTAGAGGACAGAGCAAGAAGACGCTGAAGGCTAACATATAGGGGGAAGTAACACAGGATTTTAAGAAACGGAAGAAGAAAGTCGGTAGGAGCAATCAGAGAGGGAAAGAGAGAATCCAAAAACAGTGACATCGCAAAAACCAAAGAAGGCAAGACTATCAAGAATGGGAGCCATAAGTGTTGAGCAGACTTCATTTTAAGTCACTTGGCTAAAAATGAAGGAGAAGGGCCATCTTAATAAACTTGGGCTTCTTTTCTCAAGCAAACCATTCAGGGTTTGAGGGGAGTTTAAATTTATTCTGGAGGAAACCTGATATGGTACAATAATAGTATCCAAGGGTTTGAAAGTGGGGTATATGGTTTGGAATTTTGTGTACCTTGGGATGCGATTTTGTCCCTCCTTGTCCTTCATTAAGGCAGAATCTACTTTTCCTCCTGTTGAAATTGAGACTTCCTTGATAAAAAGAATGAAGCAGAGATGACACTGTGGCTTCTGAGGATAGGCCTTAGGAGATAGTGCGGACTCTATTGCACCATTTTTTGGAGATCTGAGACCACCACGCCATGAAGAAGCCTCGTCTAGCCTAAGGGAGGATGGGAGGCCACGTGGAGGAGAAGTGATGCTGGAGCAGACAGCAAAAACTCCAACAGGGGCCTTAACCCATCAGCATGTTAATAACAAAGGCAGGAGGGAAGAGTGATCATGGATAGCTCAGGCAAATGTGTGGAAACAGGAGCATGTGACCTGAACACGGAAGGTGATGAGGAAGCAGGGGTGACCGAAACAGAGCACAAAGCTTCCTCATAACCTGCAGCAGGAAACTGGACTTCGAAGGGAAGGTTCTGGAGTTTATATCTGAACTCTAGGGCAGTAGAAAGCCCCTAGAGTATGATGATAATTGGAAATAACCTGATATAACAACTAGAGCCATGGCCTATTGCGTATTCTGGATAAGGCAAGACTAGAGTGTGAGAACTCAGCAAGTGGTAGACTGTAGCAATAGGTCAGGACTGAGACAGGGAATTTGAGAGTCAGCATCAGTGATCCTGGGGTAAGCAGGACACAGGACATAAAGCAATTTTGTATATTTTTCTAGGAGCTATTTGTTCTGACACCAAACATGCAACTCTGGAAAGAACGTAGATCTCACCACTTAATCCTAAGAAAGCCTTACTTTTCCCAGGCTGCATATAAATGACAAGAGACTAGAAAAACACCAGTTTAGAGTTTACGGAATTTCAGGAATCTTCAACATTCTTAAGCCCCATTATCTTGCTCTATTTTTTCTCATAGCACTTAGCACGTTCTGACATTCATTCTACCTGCTTATTAGTTTATTATTTATGTTTTGTTTGTTGCTCCCCAGCAGAATGTAAGCTCCACAATAGCAGGAATTTTCATCTATTCATTCACTCATATATCTTGAGTGACTGAAACAGTGCCAGGTAGAAAATAGGCATTCAATAAATATGTATTAAATGAATAAATTATGACTGCATCAAATGCTGTAAGAATGTGAATAAGGAAGACCTGGTCACTCATATGGCCAACAAAAAGGTCCTAATTGTGAAGTTTTTTTTTTTTTTTTTTTTTTTGAGGCTGGATATTTTGCTTAAGCAGAATGCCACCTAGGCCTTTAGGTGTCACAGGAAGCATTTCCATGGGTCAAGAGTCCAGAGAATCCGTGTTGTTATAGAAGAGAACTGGCTTAAGGAAGAATGCTGGGTTCCAAATCCTGGCCCTGTCACATTTGTGTTAAACCTTCGGCAATTCATTCTCCTGAGTCCCAGTTTCCTGTCTAGAAAATAAGGATGCTAACAGTCATATTCACTCAAACACACAAGGTCAATATGAAGACCCAAAGCACAGTTTCATGAACTATGGACATTGTAACTTTAAATTTTAATGCAAGTTTGCTTTAACTCATTAAATTTAATTTATATTAAATTTCTGCTTTTTATATGACATTATGGCAATGATTTGTCTGAAGAGTAAGAGGATTAAAGAATGGATCTCATGTCAGAGAAACACCTGCTAAACTCAAAGATCATCAAATTGAGAGAAAGACCTCTTCTCCATGAAGAAGCTCCAAATATAATAAAATGCAATAAACTGAGAAATGTTTGCTATTCATAATAGTCATTCTTGTCATTATGACTGTTCTTATGTTTATTTGAAAGGTAGCTGTCCTCAGACTGCTGTTTCATATTTATATATTTTTCTTCTTTAAAAGATAAGCTTCCTGGAGATTGTTTCACATTTACATTCTTTCTTTTCATCTAACTCTTTCTTGATCTCCAAGCCAAAGTCTTTACCAGAGTACCAAGTACCTCCTGCCAGCCATGGAAAAAAAAAATCAACAACAGAGTAAGTGTTTGGTTATCTTAGAGAATGAAGTTATTTAGCGGCCTCATGAGCTGCTGTGTTTTTGGTCATGAAAGGTAGTGGGTAGAAATGAGGTGAACCAAAGAAATGACAAGTTTGGCAAAGAGGAAATTTTAACTTCAAAAGATATTATTAACACATGAAAATAAATATTATATTAAAATCCATAAGAGAAAATTTTATAGAACTGTTCGTCTTTTTACCTCAAGCTTGAATAGGCTTGGAAACAGAGAATCAGTCACCTGAGCCCACTAGTAAACCCTACCTGGCACGAAGCAGGGTTCTTTAGGAAAAAGGCACGCAGCCAATACATTTTGATATATGTTGGGTTGGGGATTGGCTAGGGAAGTATTTTCATCATGAGACTCTACTTTGAAAAGACAGGCCAACTGAAGTCACTGAAGCCCCTAAGAATGGATGCTTGGATTAGCGGCCTTCAACCTTTATGGCACCAGGGACCAGTTTCAAGGGAGACAATTTTTCCATAGACCAGGGTGGTGGTAAGGGGATGGTTTCAGTATGATTCTCGTTAGAAGCCACCACCTAGAGCCCTTGGATACACAGTTCACAGCAGGGTTCGCACTCCTATGAGAATCTAATGCCGCTGATCTGACAGGAGGTAGAGCTCAGGTAGTAACTGGAACGTGGGGGACTACAAATACAGATGAAGTTTTGCTGGTTCACCACTCACCCACTGTTCATCTCCTGCTGTGCGACCCAGTTCCTAACAGAAGGCTGGGGACCCCTGGTTTAGATATTACTCAAGGGAGTGAGAGCACATACTGGAAGGAAGGAAGCAAAGAGCAACAGAGAATGGAAAACCCATATCAACATCTCATTTTTTTCCAATCTGTCTGAGACCTTGCCATACTAGAGATCACCACTAACTCTGGAAGGCTTCTGCAATGCTGAGCACATTGGCTTTTCTTCTCTTCAAAGCAAAACTATTAAACCAATTGTATTTTTTGTGAAATTTTCGAAACCACAGTGCAACTATTTGGATGCTCCAGCTCAGGCTAATCATAATAAACAATGGCTGGATTTAATCAGAAGTATAATGTGTTCTGCTACTGAGAAAACATGTGGTTTCTGAGCCAAAGATATAAAGGTTACACTCCACAGGAAACTTCTGAAAGGTGAAGGGAGATAGGCTGCCTTTTCTGTTAGTTTTTCATGCTTCCCAAAGATATAAAGTAATGCTTTTCAAATATACAGACTGCACGTGTTATGGACCAACAACTAACTTAGGCATACTTGATGTAAGATGGATCAGGATGATTTTTTTAAACAAATCTGAGGCTGCAAAGTTTCCAAACATGACCAGTAGATATGATCTATACCAGTGCCCACCTCTGGAGAAAATAACAAAATCCATGTTCTCCCAAATATGTCAGTTATTTTATAGTTCATTTCTGAAAATGTCTGCACCCTGTCTGATTTTATAAACACTTAAGAATATACAAACATATACTAAAATTTATTTTGCATGACCAGTGTCTGGATATTTTTAGAATGGTATGTTGCTATCACGTCATCCTTAAAGATTTGAATATTTAGATATTTGTTCAGTTGAATTTAGTTCAGTTGCTCAGTCATGTCCAACTCTTTGTGACCCCATGGACTACAGCACGCCAGGCCTCCCTGTCCATCACCAACTCCCAGAGTTTACTCAAACTCATGTGCATTGAGTCAGTGATGCCATCCAACCATCTCATCCTCTGTCATCCCTTTCTCATTCCACCTTCGATCTTTTCCAGCATCAGGGTCTTTTCCAATGAGTCAGTTCTTTGCATCAGATGGCCAAAGTATTGGAGTTTCAGCTTCAGCATCATTCCTTCCAAAGAAATCCCAGGGTTGATCTCCTTCAGAATGGACTGGTTGGATCTCCTTGCAGTCCAAGGGACTCTCAAGAGTCTTCTCCAACACCACAGTTCAAAAACATCAATTCTTTGGCACTCAACTTTCTTCACAGTCTAACTCTCACATCCATACATGACCACTGGAAAAACTATAGCCTTGACTAGATGGACCTTCGTTGGCAAAGTAATGTCTCTGCTTTTTAATATGCTGTCTAGGTTGGTCATAACTTTCCTTCCAAGGAGTAAGCTTAGATATTTGTAGTTCATTTAATTTTAAATTCAATTGGCCACACTGTTTTTGTTTCCCTGATTTTCACACCTTTTCCATAAAATCATTGTAAGCATGGAATGTCAGAATGGAATTAAAATATCTGATATCCATATATATGTTCAAATGCTCATGAGCTTTCATTCACATTAAAATATAAAGTCTAAAACTATGGAAATAGTTATTATCAACTTTACTTTTGTAATAGAGCTCTAATAAGAGTCACAGCCCTAGACAGTGAGTGGAGACTTGAGTTCTATTTTTTGCTCTGGCCCCAAATAGCTATATTTCCCTAGGGGAGTTACTTTAAAAACAAACTTTACTGACGTATGAATGACCACTTTAACGTATACGAATTGATGAGTTTGGGGATAAGTATATACCCTTAAATCTATCACCACAATATATACCATAAACATATCCATTACTTCCAAAAGTTTACTCATGCCCTCTTTACTAGTAGTAGTTATTATTACTATTATTTTGTGATAAGAACACCTAACAAAAAATCTACATTCTAAGCAAAATTTTAAGTATAAAATACAGTATTGTTAACTATCTGGAGAAGGAAATGGCAATCCATTCCAGTGTTCTTGCCTGTAAAATCCCATGAACAGAGGTGAGGTGCCTGATGGGCTACAGTCCATGAAGTTGCAAAGAATCAGACATGACTGAGCAGCTAACACAGACTGTTAACGATAGGTGCTATGCTGTATAGTGAATCTCCAGGACTAATTCATTTTGCTTAACTGAAGCTTGTACCCTTCGATTAATGCTTTCCTGTTTTGCCCTTGTTTGAACCCCTGGTAACCACCATTCTGTCCTCTGTTTTTATGAGCTCGATTATTTTAGGTTCCTCATATAAGTGGGATCATGCCGCATTTGTCCTTCATCTGGCTTATTTCACTTAGTAAAACGTCCTCCAGGTTCATCCATATTTTCTTAAATAGAAAGATTTTCTTCTTATTTAAGGCAGAATAATACTCTACTATATATGTAAAACATTAAAAAAAATCTATTCATCTGTCAATGGACATTTAGATTGCTTTCAAGTTGTGCTCTTTGTGAATAATGCTGCAATGAATATGGGAATGCAGATATCTCTTCAAGATCTTGATTTTCATTCCTTTGAATATTTACCCAGAACTGGGTGAAGTGAAGAAGTGAAATCGCTCAGTCATATCCGACTCTTTGTGACCCAATGGACCGAAGCCTACAAGGCTCCTCTGTCCATGGAATTTTCCAGGCAAGAGTACTGGAGTAGGTTGCCATTCCCTTCTCCAGGGGATCTTCCTAACCCAGGGATCTAATCCAGGTCTCCTGCATTGCAGGCAAATTCTTTATCAACTGCACCAGCAGGGAAGCACTTTTATACAAGCTCTACTTAAAAAAACTCACTAAAAATTATATTAACTACAAAGCAAAAGAGCTCTAATATTAATTTTCTATAGTTTTCAAAAGATAAATATGCTTTAAAAAATCATACTAAAGTGAACTTAACCAATATTAAGGGGTTTAAAAGTGTATAAAATTCAGTGAGGTTCATTGTAAATAATAGACTAAATTCAATAGGTAAGTAAAGTACTAAAAATATAAGCCTCATGTTATATTATCTCACATGCTTCCATATACCTTCTGTTGAATTTCAGCTAGACTAAAATGTGGACAAAGAATTCTTGCCAGAATAACATAATAACAAAACAATGACTATATTGAATAAGGCCCTTCCTTGAGGTCAACCCAGGTTTCAACATAATCACTAACCACAGCTCTTAATATTGCCAAGGATTTTTTCCTTTTTCAATTTCTATTACCAAATGATTAGACTACATTTCCTACCATAAGTGATTCGTTCTAAGTCTCATTCATAAAACAAACTGTAACCAAATAATATTTTCCATTACCTTGTAAGAAAACTGCACAACAAGAAAACCCATTGACTTACCATTTTCCTTCTTCGTTTTCATATTGTTGGACCGTATATCCAAACATGTCCTCCACTGGGCCGCTGAAAGTCATTGAGTTTTTCACATCAACATTGAATGACACACAGAAGCCTAGAACAAATTTAAGAGAGGAAACAAACATCCAGTTACACAGAGTTAACTACGATTCCATTATGTTTTGAATTATTAAGGCATTCTTGAGGTTACCATTCAAAGCTGCTGCTTATTAAAAAGAGCAATGATGCTCAAAGAATGGGAACAACCAGAAAGGTCTGCAAAGGTCTGTATTACTAACTGGAAATCAACCTAAGGACTTTAAAGAACATAAGTATTAACATTTGAACAAATTCCATAGTAATTTAGTATCTGTACCATTCCCAGAACCAAAGATTTGAGAATGTGTGGGAAGGAGCTGGCAGAAACTCATATGACTAACGCAGTCACAGATAGTTTTCCAGTAGTTATCCCTAGATCAAACCATGGCCACTAATGAAATGTAAACAGCTTTTTTTTTCCCCATTTTGACTACAGATGATACAAGCATCACCATTTAAAGCCTTGAAAGACGAAGCTTTCTCATTGCTTCTTCAAAAAGGAAGGCAAGCTGTTTCCACCCAGAGATGGCCTCCTATGCAGGCTTGAGGTTTGCTCTGCTTCCATCTCTGAATCAAGCAGGGGGTGGAAGCTTGTACACTGAGGTCTCCTTATTATGTTGATGGTGATAGCCTCACAGGTGGAGAGGCTAAATACGTTGAGATTAAATTAGATGATTCATCTAAAGAGTTTACTCAGTGCCTGGTGTGTTAGTCGCTCAATCGTTCCTGACTCTTTGTGACCCCATGGACTGCAGTCCACCAGGTTCCTCTGTCCATGAGATTTTCCAGGCAGGGATACTGGAGTGGGTTGCCATTTCCTTCTCCAGGGGATCTTCCCAACCCAGGGATAGAACCCGGGTCTCCTGCACTGCAGGCAGAATCTTTACCGACTGAGCTACAAGGAAGATTGCTGCTGCTGCTGTTAAGTCACTTCAGTTGTGTCCAACTCTGTGTGACCCCACAGATGGCAGCCCACCAGGATCCCCTGTCCTTGGGATTCTCCGGGCAAGAACACTGGAGTGGGTTGCCATTTCCTTCTCCAATGCATGGAAGTGAAAAGTGAAAGGGAAGTTGCTCAGTCGTGTCCGACTCTTCGCGACCCCATGGACTGCAGCCTATGAGGCTCCTCCGTCCATGGGATTTGCCAGGCAAGAGTACTGGAGTGGGGTCAATGAAGGTTAAACCTCTTCAGTTTTGTTTGTTTGTTTGTAGTTCAGATAATGGAAATCCTTTATTGGTGAGATTCTTTTCTAAAAGGGTTCTACTGCTGCTACTGCTAAGTCGCTCCAGTCGTGTCCTACTCTGTGAGACTCCACGGAATGTAGCCCATCAGGCTCCTCTGTCCGTGGGATTTTCCAGGCAAGAATACTGGAGTGCCCTCCTCCAGGGGATCTTTCTCGACCCAGGGATCAAACACGCATCCCTATGTCTCCTGCATTGGTAGGCAGTTTCTTTACCACTAGCACCACCTGGGAAGTCCTAAAAGGGTTCTTCAGTTCCGCTGCTGAGTCCTGCCTGACTCTTTGCGACCCCATGGACTGCAGCAGGCCAGGCTTCTGGGTGGTGCCAAATTCTCTCAAATGGATGGTGTCAAATTCCATCTTTGGTACTGGTTTTTAAAGCATACTTGTAAAGTTCCAAAGTATTCCCCTCCTAGATGTAACTAAAAATTCTTCCTGAAGAATATGCTGTTATAAAATCACACAGCATCATAAGGTGTATTGAGATGATTAAATTCACTCTTTTGTGTTTTACAGCTACATGTAGACAGAAAAAATTTTCTTTCTTATTCACTGTATACTCTCCCATAAATATAACAAATTCAGACTCTAATTCATTCCAAGCTCTAATTTATAACTTTCAAATTTTGGTAATATTAAATGCTTATTTGATGCAGAAAATTGTACATAACTTAGAGAAAATTATTCTTCATAAAAAGATATTCTGTATACTTATTTATAAAGTCTTCTTTTGATCTCCTGACCTGGAAGGTCGCCCCACTTCAATATATTAAGGGCTTAACTATTAAGCCCTCTTATTTAAACAAAAAAATCCCTCATAGAAATAATTATTAAATACTACCCACATTGTAACTACAATGTAGTGAGATTTTTTTGAAAAGTACTTAAAGGCAGGGACTCTTATTCATCTTTCTTAACCTTTCTCAAAATCTAGCATGGCTCCTTGTACACAAATGGGCAATAACATATTCATAGAATGAAAGATAACACATTGAAGGAGAAAATGTGCCAGTTGTCAATAGACGTGGACTGGAACTACTATTTCATCTTAGTTAAGGAAGACCAACCTAGATAGCATATTCAAAAGCAGAGACATTACTTTGATGACTAAGGTCCGTCTAGTCAAGGCTATGGTTTTTCCAGTAGACATGTATGGATGTGAGAGTTGGACTGTGAAGAGGCTGACCACCGAAGAATTGATGCGTTTGAACTGTGGTGCTGGAGAAGACTCTTGAGAGTCCCTTGGACTGCAAGGAGATCCAACCAGTCCATTCTGAAAGAGATCAACCCTGGGATTTCTTTGGAAGGAATGATGCTAAAGCTGAAACTCCAGTACTTTGGCCACCTCATGCGAAGAGTTGACTCATTGGAAAAGACTCTGATGCTGGGAGGGATTTGGGGCAGAAGGAGAAGGGGACGACAGAGGATGAGATGGCTGGATGGCATCACTGACTTGATGCACGTGAGTCTGAGTGAACTCTGGGAGTTGGTGATCGACAGGGAGGCCTGGCGTGCTGCGATTCATGGGGGTTGCAAAGAGTTGGACACGACTGAGCGACTGAACTGAACTGAACTGAAAGAAGACTTTCTGGAGATGGAAATTTTCAAGTTAGATTTTTAAGGATAGGGAGAGATACAGCTTGGCAGTGAGGAGAAAATGTGTCCCAGGGATTTGGAAGAGTCTCTGCAAGAAATAAGATACAGGACGGGACAAATATGGTTACAAGATCACAGAGGGAGATTTGCCTGGCTGGTGTGGAAGATGCAGGCAAAGAATGGATGGGTAGCACAGGTCCATTTATGTACATTTCCTGTTCACTCTTCAAGGATGATGGCAGACAGCTGGTTACCATCTTCTGCATAATGGCTTTCCATGTATTTGAAGACAGTTTTAAGCACTGTTCACTCTACTCCAAACTAAATAGTACATGTTCCGATTCTTTCCTCACAGTTTTTTTGAACACTTTCAACAGATTATTTTTGATATGAGAGACACAAAAAATAGTACTCTAAACAGCAGGATTTCTCAGCTTTGACATTATTGACATTCTGGCTCAGAAAATGCTTTGTTACGAGGTCCTGCCTGTGCAGGGTAAGGTGTTTGACAGCATCCCTGGTCCCTGGCCGTATGATGTTAGCAGTCCGCCCTGAGTGGTGAAGATCAAAAATGTCTCCAGACACACGTGCAAAATCACTGTGAGCTGAAAACCACTGTACTATAGATAAAGAGTAGAAAAGCACTACCAGTGATTTTTATCAAAGAAGGTGCCTGAAAACCAATTATAGTCTGCCGACCAGCAGCTACTACATCACGTGGGAGCTTGCAAGGGATCTAGAATCTCAGGCCCTCTCCAGATTTCCTGAATCAGAATCTACATCCCAACAAATTCCCCAGAAAAAGACTCCTGTTCAGGTCTGAGAAGTACAGGTCTGTAACATGGTACCCCTCTTTCATAATGTTGATGCAGGTAACCGAATTTACCTAAATTGAAACTACTCATCATCCTTTAGGAATACAAAAGGAAAAGGATTTCCTTTAATTAAGGTCAACCTAATTAAAGAAATTAATTTAAGAGGTCAACCCCTCTTGAAAGATTTTCCCTGAAGTTCATCATCTTCAGTATACACGTGCATGCGTGCTAAGTCACTTCAGCGGGGTCTGGTTCTTTGCGACCCCATGGACTGTAGGCTCCTCTGTCCACGTGATCTCTAGGCAAGCATACTGGAGTGGGTTGCCACACTGTCCTCCAGGGGATCTTCCTGACCCAGGAATCGAACTTGTGTCTCATGTCTCCTGCATTGGTAGGCGGGTTCTTTACCACTAGTGCCACCTGGGAAGCCCCATCTTCAGCATAAGCTTCCCAAAGGCTGTTCACAGTGCTTCTCAACATAAGACCAAAAGTTTTGGTTTCCTTCTGGGGACCTGTTTGTTTATTCTACATGTTGTGTGGAATGTCCGGGGGTGTGTGCTGAACTTTTTTTTTTCATTTCCTGTCCTCAGAATTCCACAGGCAATTTGCCCAAAATGATTGTAAATCAGTTTCTTTCATGTTTTCTAAGACACCAAGGAGCCTGAAGCACAGGAGATGACATAAAAAAAAATAGTTTACATCTTGTTCTTTGGATTTAAAGGAGTGCATAAACAATAAAAGTAGCTTCTCGTAAATTTTAGTACAATGTTCACGTTGCTATATTCAGTTGTCTTGGAACTTCATGTACTAGAAGTAAAGCAAAATCACACTTATTTTTAACCAAAGTTTTTTAAAAAACAGCAAACAGACTGGGGTGGCTTCAGGAGCAACATGGGGAGAAAATGATGGAAAAAATACACAGACAATAATCAGAGGTCAAAAGTAAATTCTGATTTCTCATGTACCAACAAGAGAGAATTTTTCCTTTAATATTATTAACAACTATATAGTATATTTATTATGTGTTACACGTCATAAGCTCCATCTCATTTAATTGGCTAACAAGCCTACAATCAAATACCACTATTATCACCATTGGACAGAAGAGGAGAAGGAGGCTTAGGATGATAGAGAAATTTGCCTACATTTCTTCAGGATTCCCAGATCATTTACATTAATCACTTTTTATATCTTAGCACTAAAACTGGGACGAGTTAATAGAAGGTAACATAGAGATGGGTTTTGAAGAGAGGCTACCATGAGTCCATGTAATTGCATCTTCTGAGGAGCAATTTGAGTGGGAGGCTCTTCCACAGTGGCCAGGGCTGGGAGCATGTTCAGAGGCAGGGAGGGAAAGATCGCAATAGAGAGAAGTCATGGCTACAGAGCTAGATAAAACTGCAAAAGGGGTTTCAGCTGAAACTCATAGGTTTCGCTAGAAAAGAAGTAGAAAGGCTCGCTCCCCTTCAAATACGGTGATGTGACTTGTACATCTAAGAGCCGATAACTGAAGAGGATGCTGAGACTGTTGGTATTGAAGCTCTTATAAAAGATCAGTTTGTGCAATTTCTTTACTCCAGGATGGAGTATGATGACAACAAATAAAAGAAAGATGACAAATGAGAGAAAGAGAGGGAGAAGAAACCTTCAGTTGTATCATGTTTTCTGCTTACAAACATTTCCATATAAATAAAGGTATTCAGCTAGTCAGTAAACTAAGATTAGGAGGAGAGCAGTCAATATTCTCTTTTTGTGTGTTGAAAATTGGAGCTCAGAGGGGTTAAGTGATTTGTCCACGGTCAGGTTGTATTAGTGGCAGAGATTAAGACATCAACACTGGTCTTCTGAGGTCAAATCATAGACTTTCTGTGACTACAGTGTGATTGAGTTAGTCAGGTTAATAAAAATAAAAAAATAACAACCTATCTCAACAAAACCCTCATATGGCCCATGAGAGCTCTTAATCACCTTGTAGCTTTGAAGCATTTGAGGATAACAGGCAGGAAATAAAGGGGGCAATTTCTGGGCTTCTCTAGCAGGCACTGACTCCCCGGTGAAGGAAGGTCCCCCTCCTGCACACATCCTCTGAGTTCTCAAAAAAGTCACTGCAGCCTGTTTTATTGTTTGCTTCTAAAAAGTTTGTCTTTCACAGGGTGATCCAGAAATTTTGATCTAGTAATATCTAGATTAGAGTATTTAATAGCCAGAGGGATTCTGAATATTTTAAACTCTAAGCCCAAGGCAAGAGGGTATCAAATAAATGCTGACTAGGAATGTGTATCCAAATGATCTTGCTTTCTTTCAGCAACTTCCTACACATGTTTATCCAATCTAGAAATAACAGAAATCATGCAATTAACATTACCTTATTATTTTTAAAGAATGAAATGATACAGTATTGAGATAGAAAATAATACTAGTGTTATTATATTACAGTTAATTAATGACTTTTAGAGCAAATTCCTTGATAATATAGAAAGATGGTGATCTTTAGAGATACATGAGCCTGGGCTTACACCTAGCCCTTTCACTTATATTATTTATTCAATTATTCATATTTATTAAACTACTCCAAAATATTAATCAAGTCTTTATTTTGGGTTGGATATATGCTAAGCCCTGGAGATAGTTATAAAAAGACAGTGCTCTTGTTTTCACAGATCTTAGAGCTTAGCTGGGAAAAAAATGGCAAGTGAGCCCCAGTTTATCATATTTCAAATAAGGTTATAAATACCTTCCATGTGTTGGCTGCTGTGAGATATACAAAGTATTCACGTAGCAATAGAGAATGCTCAATACTCTACTGCTTTCAGAGGTAGAATTCAAAGAGTCAGTTTACCATCTGGCATTTGAGTTTTCTTTTAGAAGTGGATTTCCCTTCATTCTGATGACCATTTGTATCTTGAAAAGTGATACAGATGTGTTATATCAATGGGGGCAGGACAGTGGGTTCATTGACTCATTTCAATAGCAAATTTCCTGTTTTTTAAACCCAGCTGCAATGACATCTGTAAAGAAAATCTAAGATGAGGGTGTCAGGCCTTCCAAATGGAAGGGCCAGCCGAGGAGGAGCACAGGCGATCCTGTCCTCTCAGTTAGATCTCTTGGATTCTCAGCTCAGTCTCCCAGAAGGTGATGCAGATTGCTGATGTCACCTAGGTTCTGAGTCAACCTCATCCAATGGCAATCTACTCTCCTTTAATCGACTTCAAACATGATACTTGCTTTGCTAAGTCGCTTCAGTCGTGTCTGACTCTGTGCGACCCTATGGACTGTAGCCAGCCAGGCTCCTCTGTCCATGGATTTCTCCAGGCAAGAATACTGGAGTGGGTTTTGCATACAAGTTCCCTTAAAGGTAAAATTTGATCAAGAGTTTAAGTGAATCTGTCCACAAAAGTGATAGAACTACATAATTCTAGTTGAAATCTGAGATAATTATTTTTATAGCATTGCAATCTTGAGGAGAAGCCAAAGAACTCCAGTGGTGAAGAGATGGGAAGTAAAAACAGAATGAAAATAAGACAATATTAAAACCTTGAGCAGAAAGTATAGGATCAGTATGTGTTTGGAAATGTCATCATATTTTCAAACATGGAAAATCTACATTTTTCTGGAAAAAAACACTCTACCCAACTCAGAGTCTCCTTCAAACAAGTGGAACTTGCCTATACATTATGTAAAAAGAAAACCTGGCTCAGTCAATCTCACCATCCAAAGTCCTTTCAACAGAAATGATGTAATATGTCAGCAAGATATCAACCTCCATCAGCAAGTCCAGAAAAAGCCAATCCAAATAAACACCTCGACGTTCAGGCATTTTCCAAGTTTCATCCTGGGAAGCTGCTTTTTAACTTCAGCTTGCTATAGTGAGCAAATTGTTTTGACTTCCAGTACTAATGTCCTGTGGGCCTCCAGTGACTACAAATGGTATTTGAACTTCAAAGTGAGTTATGTGTATAGTGTGGATCTGTATATGACTGGTAGGAAAGAGGCAAGGAGGTCTAATTCTTGGCACACAGTAGGTGTTTAATACAAGTTTGTTAAATGGGACAGGATGGAATAAACAGAGAAATGAAGATTTTTAGTATAAAGGTCACTCTGGCTGTAAGAACTTGTCCCTTTTCAGAAGTGCTACCCAGAATATTAAACTCCAGTGGAGTGTTTTCCAAACATCCTTTGTTAAAAATCCCTCTTATAAATTTTTCTACATAAGTTTGTTCTTCTACAGTGTTTATTTTCCTTTGTAGTATCTACAGACATCTGCTTTTCCCCCCCATATCCTCCCACCACAAATAATTGCCTGCTTTGCCAGCTCCTCTCAGACCCTGCCTTCTGCTGAAAATCTTAAACAGTCTCAGGACTCAATGCTGCCATCCTATCAGCAACATCTTTTGGCTCTGTGTTTTACAGGATAAAAAAGCTGTAGAACCTTAGGGGTCACTGGATCTCACTGTGGGAAACACAACTTGTATGTTTGCGCAAGCAACATGAGCACGGAACTCTGCTTTCCAGCTGTTGGCATCCTGAGAGCTGAACTCATTACCTTTTGTGGCTACACAGCATGGGAGAGTTGCGTATGGAAAGGCATATTGCAGTTCGAAACAGAGTAGGATTGGACCCTACTTAAGTGTTCACCCAGATATATGACATATGAAGTCTTTGGACATGTGAGAATCTGAGGGAATATTGTGTTTTTGTTAATGAAATCCTTTCAGTGAATTTTATTAACTTATAAATAATTTCTTCTCAGTGAAAACAGTAAGTCATTGCCAGTTTTAAAGTTATTTTTGTTAGTATGTACAACAAGTACTTTTCAGGGCCAGAAAAACAAAGAGGAAGTATACACTATAAAATAAATGGTTTTCAGTTTACCTAGTAGCTTTAACTGGCAATTTTCAATTCAAGGCACCAAGAGATTCCATATTGATTCCTTTGTATCATTTAATGGGACAATTTTTCTGGATTGCTTTGTTGTTGGCTTTTGAAAGCCATACACATGTCCAAGTGTGTGAAGCATGGTTACTATTTCAGATACTTTCTTTGTTTCTCTGGGGACAGTGAGTTTATCCTACTTTTTTTTATGCTTATTTGGTTGATGTGTTTAATAATGGGCTTCTGGAGTGGCACCAGTGGTAAAGAATGGGGCCTGCCAATTCAGGAGACGTAAGAGACTTGGGTTTGACCCCTGGGTTGGAAAGATCCCCTGGAGGAGGGCAGAGCAACCCACTCCAGTAGTCTTGCCTGGAGAATCCCATGGACAGAGAAGTCTGGCGGGTTATGGTATATAGGATCGCAAAGAGGTGAACATGACTGAAGCGATAGCACGCACACACACATGCTTAATTACTCCAATGAAAATTAGGCACTTGAAAATCATTCATATACTACTTCATGCATATACTACTTCTTTGCTTTCCTGACTCATCAAACTATCTGTTCTGCATACTAGCAAAAATAACCTTAGGACTAGCAATGCTTTACTGGCTCATATATTTCACTGAGAAGAAATTATATGTGAGTTAACAAAATTCACTGAAAAGGATCCATTAATAAAAGTACAACCTATTATTCAGGTTCCTTCTTCTAAGGCATCAAATGGACAGAATGCATATGTTAGCTGGGTAAGACTGAATTCTGAAACTGAACCAGATAATACAAAAAGAGTGAAAAGTCATCCTCTTTTCTTAATTGTACAATTTGGAGTTTAGAACTAAAATTGTTAAAACACACCTCTGTGTAACAAAAATAACTTAGAAATAAATGTAAAAGAATAATCATAAAAATTTCAAATATATCTTGAAATCATTTATTTAGATTATTAAAATGTAAAGACTGAAAATTTAATGCTTTTTAAAAATATGATTGTTTATAATCTAACAGACATCCTTCACTTAGTGAAATTCCAATGTGAAAAAGTCAATTAAATTAGGCTGTCATTATTTAGATTGGAAAGTAATCACTGGTATTATGAGTCAGCTATAATATTCTTTCAAAGAGAAAGAATGCCTAGACTTTTAAAAATGTTGTGGTTCTTTATGCAAGTTCTTAAGAACAGAATCAACAGATGAAATGAAGTCTAATTACATTTTAGTTTGCTGTGGATCATGAATGGCTATTAAACGTAGCTTGTCTTAAACTCTTAAAAAAAAAAAACCTTGTCATATTGCTCAGAAGCAGGAGGCAAAGTGTGTGTATGTGTGTATATACATAAATACTTGTTTAGAAAAAATTAAGAATTTAAGAATATTTATAATATTCTTTTTGGAATACAATTATATAAATGCTTTCTGGTTTTGACACACAAGTGGTCAATTATTAACATTAATAAATTAAGGGCTTCATGAAGCTAACCAACAAGGTACTGTATATGACATATACAATAAAACACTGTGCAAACTTCAACAGTATATTGCAACCAAACCCAAAATCTGTAAGAAAACAATTATACTACACTTGAAAATCATTCATATATTACTTTATTCATATACTACTTCTATGGTTTCCTGACCCATTAAACTATCTGCTGTGAATACTAGCAAAAATAACCTTAGGAGCTAGCAGTGTTACTGGCTCATATATTTCACTGAGAAGAAACCAGAGTTACCTAGTAGCTTTAACTGGCAACTTTTAATTCAAGATACAAAGAGAGGATGTTACTGATGCTCCTATTCCATTTAACAGGCCAATTTTTCTGGACAGCTCAGCTCTGCCCCTAATAATATGCTACCACTTCAACTAAAATGTTTCTGTATAACTATGTCCCTTCCTAGCTACTTATTATAGCAATTTTCCATTATATCATTCACTACCAAACATTCTCTTCATTCAGTAGCCTCTTGGTACCTCTGTTCAATTTAAAATGTATCTAATTTATCAAGAGGAAATAATGGAAGCTAAACAAATACAACTTGCTATTCACCTGAAAAAATTTGGAAAATAAATCAGAAAATATTTTAATGGATATTGGGATTTGTTTATAAGAGTTGAAAAAAAATCTCAGTAGCCTGGAATGTTGAAATATTTCAGAAGGCAAGTGTCAGCAGAATGCCCATTTTGTTTTCAGTGGAAAGAGATAAATTTTTTGATGCTTTCTTTTTAGTATTGAGATAGCACTAAACTATGTTTTCTTAGCTATGTTATTGCTAAAACCATGATGATCTTTCAGCACTTAGAACATAATAGTTGAGCACTAACATCCTTGGATTCAAACTCTATTCCTATCTAGTGTCTTCATCTTTTATATCCTTTCCATCAGACTATTAGGGTATCTTGAAATCAAAGTACATATAGATGTTATAGTCAATATTATGAAGAACTGTCAGCCAATATTTTCCTTACATGGAAGCATTCTATTACTTAGAATCAAAACTCCAGTACTTGTACTAAGTACTTGTTACACACAAGGATCTTAAAATTTAAGTAGAGGTTACTTCTGGACTAGAGGAAAGGTAAGGAAGAGAATAGGATCCAAAAAAGGATTTTAAAAATGTGGCTTTAGCTGTGTTTTAAGGGAAAATGTTTACTTCTCATCCCTGATGTTTTTTTTCACATGGAGGGAACTTTACAAGCTGCAGTATTTTCTATTTCTACACCTGCCCCACCTTTCACACCTAACTGATTGGTAAGTTTGGAAGGAGAATCTATCTGGGTATCTCTTAGAAGTGAGCCTGCCTACAGAAAAATGAATAAAAACAACCTCCAAAATACTCTGATCTACTCCTCCAGTGTCAGGCTCGGAGCTTGTTTCTGAAGTGTAAGTTGGCTTCATCTAGGGGTCAATGGTGGGAATTTCCTTTACCAGCCTGCTCCATTCTGACTCTCTGTTATTTCCCAGCTGGTTCTGACCTCAAGTGATAAAAAGATTTGCCCATCACTGAGATTTCTCAAAAATCCCAGTGGTGCTTATTTCTTAAGAAAAATAAACATACTGGGAAAATGTTTGTATTTCACAATGCTCTGTATTGGGTACATTTGTATTTGCTATGTTATTCCTCTAATTTCCTTTTTGGCTTGCAATATTTCATGATTTAAAAGAGCTTCTGGATTTTCTCTGTATAATTATACGTTTGAAGTTGTTCTAACAGATACAACAACTCTAATTCTTTGTAATTTCATTTATTTTCTTTTTCTAGTTTCATAGTTCTTAACAAAGAAATTAGAACAAACACAAAGCCATTCTCATTTCTTGGAGCTACAAGAAGGCAAAAACAAAAGAACTTGAATGCATGGGCTTAATTATATTTACTCATTTCCTGCTTCATACAGTCAGAGTAAGGGGTGAGGGGCAGTAGAGGAAGATACAGGAGGCATGCTTAGGATAAGAGGGAAATAAGATAATTTCAGAGGCAGACAAGGTCGAAGTGTGGTAAAGATTCGGCCAAACGTTTGCTGTGAGAACTGCCATATCATACTCATAGTCTGGTGAACATCACTAGGGTCAACTTGGAAGGGTGAAGAAGCCAGATTTGGGAAATGAAATTAACACTAGGATTAACCAACATTCATTGTTTGCTTAAACAAATATACTGGCCTGGAAAGGTACTGACTGCTAGAATTTTCACTAGTTTCTTTCCAGAATTTTCTCAATAACTGTTCACAGTCTAGTTTCTTATTTCTTATCCTAGGGCTGTGCTATTTATATGGATGGATTAGTGCCTCTTCAGAGAATTGCAGATAATTCTCACCACGGAACTGAGAGTTACATTAAGAAAGACACACATGTGCTGCTCCAAGAACTCATAATCCCTTACTCTGTCTGGGAGAAGTTTAACTAAGGAGTATGGAAGTAAGTCAAGAAACACATACTGACTTTCCACTGCCCATCTACTTCACAAACACTAGTCTATCAGGGAAGATGTAAAAGAAAGAGGTCATCATTCTGTTGAGAACTCTTCAGCATGCTAGAGGTGGATTGAATAGCCACTTATGAAAACATAAGCATATAAAGATGAAAGGAAAAAGTGCCAAGGAGTTTTCTAATTATCAGTGAAGTTAAACAGAATATAGAAAGATTAGTGGCAGATGAATGCGAATGCTTATTTGATAGTTTTCCTCAAGTACTGCAACATTAGAAAGCTTGCTGACCTCATCATTTCTCACCATTACATGTATTCTTTCCACTTTCTGGTCTTAAATTATTATTTGGATCTTTAAAGAGGCAGAAATTAATTCAACTGAATCAGTAACATTAACAAAGACTGTGCCCTGCCCTATGTCATCAATGGAATCTATTTCGTCAGAAGAGTTTCTTATAAGACATACATACACACATGCTTGTCTCAAAATTCATCAGTTTATCATTCTTTCTGTTGCTGGAAGTGTGTTTTTATAAACATATATTTGGTTATAATATTGTCTAAACCTGAAGGCAATGGCACCTCACTCCAGTACTCTTGCTTGGAAAATCCTGCGGACCGAGGAGCCTGGTGGGCCGCAGTCCATGGTGTTGTGAAGATTCGGACATGACTGAACGACTTGACTTCCACTTTTCACTTTCCTGCATTGGAGAAGGAAATGGCAACCCACTCCAGTGTGCTTGCCTGGAGAATCCCAGGGATGGGGGAGCCTGGTGGGCTGTGTCTATGGGGTCGCACAGGGTCGGACACGACTGAAGTGACTTAACAGCAGCAGCAGCAAGCCTTGGTTGGTTCTCAGAGCCCAGTAAATGTTGTCCCACTCCCTAAATAGCATTACAGAGCCATTAAAAACAGGTCTCATTCTACCTTTCTGGTCTTATTACCACTTTCCGCTAAGAACTTCAAGTTATGGCTACTTCTTTATATCTACAGTTTCCTGAAACATCTTGCATTCTCCTCTGAATCACTTCTTAGCCTGGGCACTTCTATCCATCTTTCAAAGTCTATCTCAAGGTCACTGCCTCCACTGATACTCATTCTTTCTCTATGTTCCCATAGAACCTTTACAAACTTATCCCATAGGACATATTAATTTATATTACAGTATACCAGTTTATCAGAGAAGGCATAGGCACCCACTCCAGTTCTCGACCTGGAAAATCCCATGGACGGAGGAGCCTGGTAGGCTGCAGTCCATGGGGTCGCTAAGGGTCAGACGCCACTGAGTGACTTCACTTTCACTTTCATGCATTGGAGAAGGAAATGGCAACCCTCTCCAATGTTCTTGCCTTGAGAGTCTCCGGGACAGGGGAGCCTGGTGGGCTGCCATCTGTGGGGTCGCAGAGTCGGACACGACTGAAGTGACTTAGCAGTAGCAGCATACCAGTTTATATGCTCAATTTCCCTGGTGAACTATAACCTCCTTGAAGTTAGGAATTCATATTCTCATCCTCAACGCTGAGCACAATTTCTAGACATGACAAGGATGGCTTGTTGAATGCTAATATCCATTTCTTCCTTTTTCTTGGTAATCAGATCTTTACTCAGCACAGCAGTCCACATGGCTAAAATACAACTTGTAGCTGTGTACAGTTCTGTGACCAACTGCTGGCCAATGACAAGGAAGTGGAAATGTTGTAGGACACATCTAAGGAGCTCCTCGAGCAGAACTAACTTACCTGAAAGATTTACCCTTTTTATAACTTTCTTTTTTGTCCCTCTCCTGTCTCCTTTCCTCAGTTATAAATTCCTGCATAACAGGTAGAGCTCTGTCATGGACTGAACTATCCCCTTCCCAATCTGTATGTATGTTGTAGCCCTAACACTAGTGTGCCTCTATTTGGAGGTAGGGACTTAAAATTTTTTTTTAATTACTTATTTATTTTTGGCTGTGCTGGGTCTTTGTTGGGGTATGGGCTCTTCTCTAGTTGTGGCGAGCGGGGGCTACTCTTTAGTTGAAGTGAAAGGGCTGCTCATTGCAGTGACTTCTCTTGTGGAGCATGGGCTTGAGGCATGTGGGCTCAGGAGTGAGCTCCCAGGCTCTAGGGCACAGGCTCAATAGTTGTGGCACCTGGGCTGAGTTGCTCTGTGGCAGGTAGCATCTTCCAGGATTATGGATAGAACCCATTTCCCCTGCATTGGCAGGCGGATTCTTTACCTAACTGAGCTACCAGGGAAGCCCAGAGATAGGGACTTTAAGGAGGTGACTAAGGTTAAACGAAGTCATAAGGGTGAGGCCCTGATCCAATAGGACTGGTGTCCTGATAAGAAGAGAAAGAGACACCAGAAATTCTCTCTATATATACACGCAGTTAGGAAAGGTCATGTGAGGACAAAACCAGAAGGCAACTATCTACAAGCCAGGAAGAGAGGTATCATCAGAAACCAACCCTGAGGGGCACCATGATCTTGGGATTCTAGCCTCCAGAACTATGAGAAAATAAATTTCTGTTGTTTAAGCCATCCAGTCTGTGGTATTCTGTCATGATAACCTGAGCAGACTAACATAAGCTTCAATTGCCATGTGAGACTATGACTTAAACTTGAACGGAAATGACGTGATGAAGAACTAGTGTGGTATTACGATGACAGTACAGCGACCCACATTGGCACCGAACTGCCCTCATATGGACTTCTTTATGTTGTATGTTATTCTGCAGTGTTCTATGTTACTTAAACCACTCAAAGTCACAGTTCTGTCAGTTACAGGGCAACCTAATAACGAATTCATTGGTACATAATAATTGTTCCGTAAAACCTGTTGACTGAATGACTATATGATATAAATAATATTCTTTTAAAAAAGTTTCTTATGAAGTCTAATTATCATCTCATGCAAATCTGAAATTTTATACCATTTTACCCAACCATTGTTTTTCTTTCTTTTTATTTATCTTTTGGTCTCCATTGGTACAATTCAACTAAACTGTCAATGATCAGAGCACAGATTAAAGTTATATCTTATCATATATTTATCTTAACTTACTTTAAAAATACTACTCTTAAATAAATTTTTGCAACAAAATACTTTGCTCTG
The DNA here is from genome assembly GCF_032405125.1 of Capricornis sumatraensis. Classification (NCBI taxonomy): domain Eukaryota; kingdom Metazoa; phylum Chordata; class Mammalia; order Artiodactyla; family Bovidae; genus Capricornis; species Capricornis sumatraensis. Next base: position 33,062,395 of record NC_091086.1, read on the forward strand.
AACTATAACTTCATGATCACATAAAAAAGAAACTGCAGTACCTACAATAGCCCCCGAAAAGAAGTATTAGTTTATGCTGAATAAGCTTTCAGAAAATTCTTCACTCTAGCCAAGATCATGGTAGTAAAGTTAGATTGGATAACTTAAGAGAAAAGTAAAATGTCTGGGATATATACCTTTACTAGGAAACATTTTCCCAGAAATACTGCCATATTATGGAGCCCATAATATATAATGTTGTAAAGGGCTCATTCAAAGACTTGCAGAGTCTGTAGAGTGCATCTTGTAGAGACTTGTAGAGTGAATCTTATAAAAATGTATGGATAATCAAGTGGTATTAGACCGGATGCACCCTTTTATGAAGCAGTAGTCAGGATCCTGAAGGTTCTATACAGTAGCTTATCTGAGTGAAGGGCCATTTTACTGTCTCTTCAAAGGCTTCCTTTCCTGTCTGGTGCTACAACACAAACACTACAATTTTAAAGCTTTTGACAGCTTACCAAGGCCAAACAAAAATTTTTAAGAGAAAACAACCAAATTAAACTCTTTTGAGCAATGGCATTGGGAAAAAATATATGTGTATGTATACATACATATTGGGCTTCCCTAGTGGCTCAGTAGTAAAGAATCCATCTGCTAATTCAGGAGCCAGGAGTTCGAGCCCTGAATCAGGTAGATTCCCTGGAGATGGAAATGGCAACCCACTCCAGTTTTCTTGCCTGGGAAATCCTATGGACAGAGGAGCCTGGCAGGCTACATTCAAGTCCAAAGAGTTGGACACGACTTAGCAACTGAACAACAACAACATGCATACATATTCTGTTAGAATAAAAAGAGTCTTCTCAATACCTAGAATATTTGTCAGGATTTAATACGCTTCTAGATTTCTGCTGCTGCTGCTGCTGCTAAGTCGCTTCAGTCATGTCTGACTCTGTACGACCCCATAGATGGCAGCCCACCAGGCTCTTCTGTCCCTGGGATTCTCCAGGCAAGAATACTGGAGTGGGTTGCCATTTCCTTCTCCAATGCATGCATGCATGCTAAGTCACTGTAGTCGTGTCCAACTCTGTGCGATCCCATGGACAGCAACCCACCAGGCTCCTCTGTCCACAGGATCTCTAGGCAAGAATACTGGAGTGGGTTGCCATTTCCTTCTAGTCATAATTTTATTCTCTATTCTAACATAGTGTTGGTAATATGTTGTTATACCCTGTAATTCCTCCAAGAGAAATTCGTGTGACTGACCCTAGGTCAGGTCGTTCAGCTGGTAAAGAATCCACCTGCAATGTAGGAGACCCCAGTTTGATTCCTGGTCAGGAAGATCTACTGGAGAAGGGATAGGCTAGACACTCCAGTATTCTTGGGCTTCCCTTATAGCTCAGCTGGTAAAGAATCTGCCTGCAATCCAGGAGACCTGGGTTTAATCCCTGGGTTGGGAAGACACCCTGGAGAAGGGAATAGCTAACCATTCCAGTATTCTGGCCTGGAGAATTCCATGGACTGTATAATCTATGGGGTTGCAAAGAGTTGTATACAACTGAGTTATTTTCACTTCACTTCACTTCACTTCAGGTCAATCTACTGAATTTAGGAGAAGGTACATGGAGAACATCAAATATTAGGAATTATACCTTCCTAATATTTGACTGCTAAAGTGATAAACCATAGGACTTTGTAATTGGAAGGAATAAGATGCTTAGGTGTTGTTTAATTTGGCCTTCCCATTTTACCAGAGGCCAGCAACTATCTACTTTTGGCACCTAACTTACTCCCATCAGGTGTTCCAGAAGGTACTGCCATGTTATTAAGTGATCCTGCCTCCCAGGCCACAGCTGGCTGGTCCAAGAATGAGCATCAAATCTAAAATAAGCCATCAAGTGGATCAATTCCAGGGGTGGAGGAGTACTCAACTCAATCAAAGTACTCAACTCAATCAAAGTACTCAACTCTCTGATCTGATGAAGAAGGTCATGGAACAGGAGGCTCAGGAACAGACACGAGCTTGATTTCTGCCAGAAAGCAGTTTCACAGTGTGAAGCAGTGAAATTGAGATGAAGGAAGAAGTTCTAAAATACAGAAGGGAGTTGAGAGATTGTCTGGCCCAATAAGGGCTTCCCCCGTGGCTCATATAGTAAATAATCTGCCTGCAATGCAGGAGACCTGGGTTTGATCCCTGGATCAGGAAGATCCTCTGGATAAAGGAATGGCTACCCACTCTAGTATTCGTGCCTGGAGAATTCATGGACAGAGGAGCCTGGTGGGCTACAGTCCACGGCGTCACAAGAGTTGGACACAACTGAGTGACCAGCACTGTATACTAGTCCAATAATTGGTTTCCCTGTCACTTTATTGCTGCCCTGTGACTGGGGGAGGGATGGGAAAGAAGAAGTAGTCTGGGGACTTCCCTGGAAGTCCAGTGGTTAAGACTGTGCTTTCAATGCTGGGGGTGCAGGTTAGATCCCTGGTTGGGGAACAAAGATCCCGCATGCCGTGTGGTGTAGCCCCCTAAAACAGAACAAAAGCAAAAAACAAAAAATTTAGAAAAAGAAGAGGGCAGGGTAGCTAAGGAAGGCTATAATGACTTGGTTCAACTAATGTTTCCCTCTTGTTTCTCCAGCCTCTCCTACAGCTATTAAAAAAAAAGAAAAGACTGAGAGTAAGAGAGAAAAAATACTAGGCCTGCTCTGTCACAAGTATGTAAATAAATCTGTATATGTGACTACATTATGAATATGTGATATTCATTCAGCAAACATTAATAAAGGTCTGCCCTGTGCAAGGTAATGTGAAAGAACTATCAGTGATTAAAAGGCAAAATAAACATTAGCCCTGCCTCCAAAGACGTTTAGTCACTTGTGGGACACAAGGCATAATCAAATAAGACAATTAAGAGGTTAAAACCGGGGGTAAAAAAAAAAAAAAACTTCAAGGGCCTTAAGTGATTACTGTAATTCTGACTATTGTAATTTTAATGCCAGTTTTATAAAGCCTAACAATCTTAGCTTTTTTCTTTCCTAGCTAATCATTCAGAAGTTATGTGCTATCTAAAAGAGATTTGGTAATAAACATATATTGGGACATAATTAGGGGTAATCTCTATGTATTATGAAAAAGGATGACACCTCATTGAGACAGGTGATTAAATATACAAAAATCTCCTGAGAGGACTCTACATTTCAAGTTGGAAACTGCTTTCAGAATGTTATGTCTGTGTTAGAAGCACTGCCAGAAAGTGGAAATAAAACAGAATGAAGACATGACACAGAGCTCATGCCGACTTCCATTGCTAGGTCAGATTTAAAGTTGAAATCTTCCATTAGGCAACCCAAGAACAATTCATTTAAATACAAATGAAAGGGCAGAATGGTGATGATGTCACCACGGAATAATTGCTGCTTTGTGTCAGACTGGTCTTATTAGGAGGGCAGAGCTGAATGATCCACAAACTGACACCCCTGCCTGGTGTCTAGAGTGAAAAACTACAGGACTGAGTGATTCTGCTGTATGTCAGTTATTTCACAACCAAATCCTGAAGCATATTTTTCCTTCATGTCTTAAGTGCAACTACTATTTCATATTATGATGAAAGATCAGTAATATAATTTGTGTTGACACTTTCTATAAAGTACTTGCCTTTTAAACCTCTAAAAGTATAAAAAGAGCTTTGTGAAAAAGAAATCCAATTTTTAAAATTTAAGTTTTAACCTTTAACCAACAAGTAGTGATTTTCTGGATGAACTCCAATCAACTTAAAATGACTGCTAGGTTAGTTAAAAAAACACCAGTCAAGTAAAGTAAAGACAAGTTTTCACTCCCTGGTGAAGTAATTAGGACTTATTCAAAAACTTCATGCAATCTTACATATGAAAGCTTCCAAAATTTCTCTTTGAAGACATATTTTACAGAGGGGACAATTTGCAAATGTGGTGGATCAAAGCCTTGTCATTTATTTCTTAACAGATAGCACTACCCAAAAAGAAAAAAAAAAATTGCAAAAATGCACTGGGGTCCAGAAAATGGGCTACTTTGCTTTTAGTCTTCTGAATAAGGCCATTGTCTGAACTGTTACATTAGTATGTTCTCATAGTAAAGCAGCTTTTCACAGAACTACTATACTCTATGGCTTTTCATATTTAGGAACTCAAATAACTTTTAATATATTGGATGAAATGTCATCTTTGAGAAGAAAGGATTGCTTCATTTACATATTTATTTAACTGGACATGAAATGAGGCCTTGACAAAAGCTGGTTATGTCCAACTACATGTTAGACTAAAATATAAATGTCCTGGGGTTAAGTGGCAGGTATCATATTCCTTTTATGACATGAATCTCAGCCGAACTGTCAAACCAGACCAAAGTTGAGGATCACAATGGTCAAAAGGCCCACATCTCAACATTACTGATGGTTAAAGGACAAAAGGAAAAAATGAGTACATACTGGGTAACAGTGTGAACACATAAATATTCTTTCTAGACATTTTAATAGAGGACTGGATTTGACAACACAAAACCCCCCAAACTCTTAAGTATCTTAAAAATATATTTAAAGAAAAGTATGTTCTCTCTATATGGGAAGATGTCACTGTTTTCATGAGCTTCCTCTTAAAGAAGAAAAAATACATCAATGTCCTTTGAAAACTATTTGAAGATGTTATTTTCAGAACTGTATTTAGCAAAAACATTTTCAAAAACTTTTAAGAAGTTTTCCTTTATAGGGTGGCAAGTTTGCATGAATTCTCTTGTTTCACTAAACCTACAGATCTGTTGACACAGAAACTCAGATTGCCACATTTTCCTACAATTACTTACCATATCTTTTCTTTAAATTCTGTTTTTAACAAATTGAAGCATGACATATATTCAGTGTAATGGGTTGAAGTATCTCCCCCAAAATAAGCCCAAGCCCGAAGCGCTGGTATCTGTGAACGCAACTTTATTTGGAAATGAGACTTTTGCAAATGTAATTCAGGGTCTCCAGATGAGAACATCCTGTATTTAGAGTGGATACAAAATTTAATGGGACTTCCCTGGTGGCTCAGATGGTAAAGCCTACAATGCAGGAGACCCAGGTTTAATCCCTGGGTTGGGAAGATCCTCTGGAGAAGGGAATACCCACTCCAGTAATCTTGCCTGGAGAATCCCATGGACAGAGAAGCCTGATGGGCTACAGTCCTTGGGGTCTCAAAGAGTAGGACATGACTGACTCAAATACTCAAAGACCTGAAAACATGTTCACACAAAAGCTTGTATGCAATTGCTCAGAGCAACAATATTCATGAGAGCCAAAGGATGGAAACAATCTTAATATTATATCAACTAATGAACTGATAAAATATGATTTATCCATACAGTGGAATATTTTTCAGCTATAAAAAGGGGAAAAGTACTATAAAAGTACTGATACATGCTGTATCATGAAGAAACCTTGGAAACATTCTAAATGAAAGAAATTAGAGATCATATTGTGTGATTCCATTTATACAAAATATAAAGAATTGACTTCTTATAGAAACAGATTTGCGGTTTCCAGAGCCCGCACAACTTTCTTTCTCGAAAATTTAATGACTGGTATCCTTGTAAGAGAAGGAAGAGGGAGATTTGAGACACTTAGAACCAGAGACAAGAAGAAGATCATGTGAAGACAGAAGTAGAGACTACAGATACGTGTCTACAAGCCATGGTATTCCAAGGAGTTCCAGGAGCCGCCAGAAAGACTAGGAGAGAATCCTAGTCTTCAGAGAGAAACTCGCTCTGCCACCATCTTGACTTTGGACTTTGATCCTCCAGAACTGTGAGGGAATCTTTTCTGTTGTTTGGGGGAATTTGTTACGGCAGCCCTAGGAAACTGATATATTCAGAAAATGGCACATATCCTCATTTTTGACAAATGTACATAAGGGCATAAATGATCACAAAGTGAATTCATCCATGTAACTACCACTTAAGTCTAGAAAAAGACATTTCCTGCACAACCGAAATCTTCATTTCCTTTTTAAAATAAGAAGCAACTCAATAACAAGGAGGAAGACAACCTCATCAGAAAATTGACAAGGGACTTTAAAGGACATTTCTCCAAATAAGCTACATAAACTGCCAATAAGCATGTGAAAAGATGCTCAACGGCATTAATTAGTAAGGAAAAGTAAATCAAAACACAATGAGATACCACTTCTTATCCAACAGGATGGTCATTGAAAAAATGCAAACAAACCAGAAAAATGAGTTTTGGAAAGCATTTGGAGTAATTGGAACACTCATATATTGCTGATGGGAATGTAAAATGGTATAGCTGTTAAGGAAAAGTTTGGTGGTTCCTTAAAAAAGTTAAACAGAGCTACCGTATGACCCAACAATTCCAATCGCAGGTATAATACTCAAAAAAATGAAAACATGTTCACACAAATGCTTGTATGCAGTTGTTCAGAGAAACGCTATTCATGAGGGCCAAAGGATGGAAACAATCTTAATATTATATCAACTAATGAACTAATAAAATATGATTGATCCATATGGTGGAATATTTTTCAGCTATAAAAAGAGGGAAAGTACTATGAAAGTACTGATATGTGCTATATCATGAGTAAACCTTGGAAACATTCTAAATGAAAGAAATTAGACGCCAAAGCTCACAAATTGTGTGATTCCATTTATATGGAATATAAAGAATTGGCCTATTCATAGAAACAGCAGATTTGTGGTTTCCAGAGCCTGAGGGGAGGGAGGGAGGTGAGTGATTGCTCCAGGGATACGGAATATCTCTCTGGGGTGGTGGAAAGTGCTGGAACTTTATTGTTATTGTTTCGCAACATTATAAATGTACTTGATGTCACTGAACTGTAACTTTAAAATGGTTCAATGGTAAATTTTATTTTATATATATTTTGCCATAAATAAGGGCTTCCCTGATGGCTCAGTAGGTTAAGAATCTGCCTGCAATACAGGGGACACATGAGGCTCAGGTTTGATCTCTGGGTCGGGAAGATCCCCTGGAGAAGGAAAGGGCAACCCATTCCACCATTCTTGCCTGAAAAATCCGGTGGAGAGAGGAGCCTGGCGGGCTACAGTCCAAAGGGTCACAAAGAGTCAGATAAGACTGAGTGACTAAGCACGCACCATAAATTGAAAAATCAAAGCAGCTCAATTAGCCACTGCCAAATGAAACAAAATACACTACCTAAGAGTTGGGAATTATGCTTTCTGAGGACTTAAGCACAGGAGACAGCCTCTCAACTCCAAGGAACTGCTCTGAAGAGGTAAGGGAGGGGCTAGGATACACAGGAGTTTTTGCAACAAAACAAGGTAATCCAAACATCAAAAGATTACTGTTAATTAAAGCAAACCAGACATCTCAAGGTAATGAATTTAGTACTTTTTTATGTATGGAAAGATACAAGAGTCTGAGCTCACTGAAATCACTCCTTTGATAGGCACCGTCTAGGGCCTGTATCCTGGTTTTTTTTCCATCCTGGATCCCCTCAAGGTATGCTGCCAGGGGCAGTGGCAGTGGCTGATGGCTTGATGGCCTCAATATCCTTTGTTTACTGATAGAGCAGCTGACTTTTTTTAGTCCACACCACCATAACCATAAACAATGTCTTTTTCAAATTCAATTTTACGTTTTGAGGTAATTGTAGATTCATACGTGTTTAGAAGAAATAATAGAGTTCCTGTGTGTATCTGTGTGTGCGTGCACGCGTGCGCTTAGGTGCCCAGTCATGGTCAACTCTTCTCGATCCTTTGGACTGTGTAGCCTGGCAGGCTCCTCCGACCATGGGATTTTTCAGGCTAGGATGCTGGAGTGGGTTGCTGTTTCCTTCCAGGCACTGGACCTCTGTCTCCTGTGTCTCCTGCATTGCAGACAGATGCTTTACCCTCTGAGCCCTGTACCCTTTGTCAGATTTGTTTTTTAAAGAATACCAGGTCCTTGTTTTTCCTATTTAAACATTTTAAAAAACCTTTCTCTTTGGTGGCTAATATAGGATTGTGTAATTGGGAATTCTGCAAATTGGGCTTCCTGCCACTAGCATTGGGTAAAAGTACAATATGTTTTACTTGGTTACTTATCAGCCCATTAAGAGAAAAAACCTTCCCAGCTATTTTGTCTTTAATGGGAGACAAAAGGAAACATGATGAAGGATAGATACTAAGATTTGGATGAACCACGTACATATTTAAACGTATTTCCATATTTAATTTCTCTGATGTGTGATGTATAATTGTGTATATGTAGAGTTTTTCTTTCTTCTTTTAAACCCATAGAATAAGCATGGTTAGGGCTGAAAGAAATTAGGTCACAGATCATTAAGTATGAGAATATAAAACAAATACAGCACTCTTAAGATAGGATACATTTACTTCAAGCTACAACTTCTCAAACATATGACATACCATCTATGTGGGCAATGTAGAAAACATTTACCTGACTTTGTATACTTGTGAAATAAATTGGTAAGTGCTGATGATATGTTTAATTCATTTATAAGACTACTACTAGCATACAAAAACCTATTCTATTTTCTAAGCATGTGGGAGAAATTAAAAAGAAATGGTAAAAGCACTGTTCCATCTTTCCCCTTGTTTTCCCCTGGTTTACAATTATTTCTCTTCCCTTGTCTGTGTTTCACCATTCTCTGCTCTGTTGTTTTCAGTCTTCATTGGGATATTTAAATGCCCAACCACAGGCTAAACATTGACCAAGTAAATAAACATTAAATGTGTTGTGGCTTTTGCCTAAGTAGGATCATGGAATCAAAACTACAACTAGAAGAGATGTCAGAACGTAGGTGACCTCCATTTTCCTAAAGCAGAAAAAGACTGGGGTGTCAGAGAGAATAAGATAACCTTAAATGTCATTCACTCTAAACACATACATTTAGGATTTATATATCTGTAATCAGGTAATGAGGAGCTTCCCTGGTGGCTCAGTGGTAAAGAATCTGCCTGCCAATGCAGGAGACCTGAGGTCAATCCCTGGGTGGGGAAGATCCCCTGGAGGAGGGCATGGCAACTCACTCCAGTATTCTTGTCTGGAGAACTCCATGGACAGAGGAGCCTGGCGGGCTACAGTCTGTGGGATCGCAAAAAATTCAGACAAAACTTAGTGACTAAACAACACAACAAATCAAGTAATGAAACTGATAGTAATATGAATATTGTAGAGCCTTTTCATTAATTTTGAAAATGATTATCTTTTCCAATATTTTATTCATTAAAAATAATTTGAATTGCCTTCAAACATAGTTATCTTCTTTATTACTGTCTCTGTATCTTAAACAGCTCCATTCTTTCTATAACGGGTTTTTAAAAATCCATGATCATTTGAGAGTGTTAGTTGCTCAACTGTGTCCAGTTCTTTGTGATTCCATGGACTGTAGCCCGCCAGGCTCCTCTGCCCGTGGAATTCTCCAGGCAAGAATACTGGAGTAGGTAACCATTTCCTTCTCCAGGGGATCTTCCCAACCCAGGGAACGGACCCTGGTCTTCTGCACTGCAGGCAGATTCTTTGCTAAGTTACCAGGGAAATCACTTAAAATGTTTAAATATCCCATACATATCAGGTGCCACCATGGTGATCATTCAGTCTATAAATAGCTCCGAGGCTTGTCTAAGATACAGAACCATCTCAGGAAAGTCAGGACACCAGCAAGTCCTCTCTCTCCATAAAGCTCTGTGTACCTGGTTCCTTGGAGCCCTCCTTTGAGCACACACTGAAAATACCCAAGTGTGTCCTTGAGGAGTCTCAGAAGGCTACAGTTGGAAAAGGCCTCATGTAGGCTATGTCATTAGAAAGTATACTTAAATGGTGAAGACACTGAGGCCCAAGCAGTTGAAATCCCTTGGATAGGATACCATGACTAGTTTACTGATGGGACCCAGAGGAGTAAACAATTTCCTTGCTCTTATTTGAATTCCCTGTCAACTGCCTCAGATGAGGAACATGAAGCAATGAGTATCCATCTTCACTATGTACCTGTGGGTGAAGTTATTGGTCATACAAGGCAGAAAGATAAGAGGCAACAGGACTTCTGCAGGCTTGGAGTTGTTTGCACTGGATAGGTCAAGGTCAAGAGTAGAGGCTAGAACAGGGACTGGTGAGGAAATAGAATCAAGCGACAGGCTTCCAGTTGGCAACAGGCGAAGGCCCCTTAGCCAGGAGCCACCCAAGTGTCCTACACCTTGCACAGAGCCGCCAGGGTACTCAGTTGTCAGCTCTTCTAAGAAAGTAGCAATGCCGTTGCCTCTCTGGGATAGAGGCAGTTCTCTGGGCCCCACCCAGCCCAAGCTGAAAAGGGTGCCCCCATCAATGGGAGGAAGTGGGCTGGAGGAGGGCTGGGTTTCATCTTATTTATCTCTGTATCTTCAGTGCCTTGCATAAAATAGATGCTCAAAATATAGTTACTTGAGTAGAACATCTAATTATAATGAGAACTATATCACTAATCTCCCTTAGGCAGAACATCTCCTCTCAGCCTCAAATTCCAAGACTTCAGGTAGAAGCATTCATAGTAATCCAGTGGTATTGTTCTGACATTGAAGTGAGATTCTCTACATGAACTCCATTTGGGAATGCTAGAGCCGTTTCATACATAAAGGATAAAAGGTCAGAAAACTGCCTCCACACGGCAAATTCTCAAATAGGTGCAGTGCCAATTTTGTTACTGACATCCTTTATTCTACAAAATATATGCAGTTGAAGTTGTAAGAACACAGGCCTGGGTTCTACTATAATGTAACATAGTCATTCCTACAGCAACCTCACGTGCTCTACAAAGTCAAATGTAAAAATAAGAGAGCTTGCAGTAAAAATAGATTTTGGACAGCTTACTCAAAAGCTACACATTTTTTTTTTTTGGCCAAAGCACAAACAAAACCGATAGCAACTCAAATAAAAATTATAGCACAAAATTCTTAAGGCATGCTAAATTCCTAACAATTAAATACTACTCTACATATAGGTCTTTCATGGAGGGGAGTAAGAAAATGTTGAAGCTGCAGAGTTATGGCAACAAAGGGAAAATGAACTTAGTGTGGGGCGAGCCAGGTAATAAATTTTTCCAAGAAATCATACATATGGTAAAACTAAGCCAAGAGGAAGCATGTGAGGGGAATGAGCACTGTGTCCATATAGTGTTAGTCCATGTGTGCTGTGCCAGCGTAACTGGCACTCAGGTGCTGGTACTTGGTGGCATACCCATTAAGGTGCTGGGGAAAACTGCATTAGAGTGACATGTTTGAATGACTTCATTGCTCCATTTATCAATTATGTATAAGCTAATCTGCTTACAGCAACAAGCACCCAAATAGAATAGTCTTTCTAATGGATTTCAAAAGGACCACTTTCACTGAGGATGGGGGGAAAAGCTGCCTAAAAGCATTTTTTAACTACTATAGATTCCTGGACTCCACAATAGACTTTCTAGTTCAGTGGCTATACTTTGAGAAACAATACTCCCTAAGCTGTCTAGAAATGAAAACTACAGGCAGTCACTCTTAATCTTCATGCTCTTGATGATACCAAAGTTTACTGAATATGTCTCCATATTCACTGGTATATGCAAAATTACTTTAATATATTAATAAACCAACATTTATTGAGTACACATTGATACTGTGTTCCTGTACTGATTATAACTAGAGAAGTAAGATACACACACACACTTAGAAGGTAGGCTATCACTACAAAGAAATACATAAGTATCAATTTAATAACACAGATATTAAGGATTACATAATTAGACAAGGGGTTAAGGGGTAGAGAATTGTAAACACCACAGACAAGTAGAAAAGCAAGCAGAGAATGTAGCAAGCATTCTATCAGCTTATGCCTTTGTCAAAACCAACTAAATAAATGTGAGATAATAAGTTTCTTATTAGTCCTTATCTGACTGACTTTTCAACTCAGCACAAGAACCAAATTTTTAAAATGTTATTCTGTGTCAAGCCTCACTACGTATCACCAAATATCCATGCGCATCTCCCTGTTTCCTAGTGCTCCTTGCAGTGAGGTGGGAGCCATGTGGGCTGGTTCTGGTCAATGATGAGAAGACGTGATCATGTGTCACCTCCAGCCAAGGCAGTGAAGGGCAGGTGTGCTGTTTCCTAGCAACACCTTTGTCTTTCTTTCTGCTGTGATCTTAGAGGGATGTATCCCCCAGCGCACAGTACAAGCTGCAGTGGGGTCACTGCACCCACCCTGGACTGAGAAATGTGAAAGAAAAGTCAGTGTTAAGACACTGATATTGTGGGGTCTTTTGACAGCTAACTGTATTTACCTTGTTACTTTTACATAAAGCTTCTGATTCACAGATAGTCTCAAAATACAAAAGAATTAGAATTTATAAAATTAGAATCTCTAAATGGTGAGAGATTGGCTGCCTTTCTGATGTGCATGTTAGTCCTGGATGATTGTTAAGGCCCTGAAGATTGAATTGGCCTCTCATTATTATGGCCCAAAGGGAATAATGTGATAGCCTTCTGTAATTCTCAAAGTTCTCTGATGGTCTAGGTATTTCCTTATTTTCAATCTCTTCCTGGATAAAGGAATCACGCATAAACATTCTTAAAATGTATTGTTAAAGGTTAATATGGGATATAGTTATAAAACACAAATCTAAGCCTAACCAGTTTAATCTCTGCAGGAAATTCCTTAGAACACAATGGCTCTGATGCTGTCAGGTAAGCTATGCTTGAATGTACTACTCAGGAAATTCACAAGATATTCTTGTGCAGGAGAAGGAAATCCTGTCCTGGACATTTGTGTAATGGGTTTGAGTCCAACTTTGAAATGTGTCTACCACAGGAAAAGAGTAAAGCCTATTGCGCAAGTACACATGGCTCCAGTTAGCACTTCAAAAAGCAATGGTGAAATGCAAACTGATTCCAGCATAATAACATACCAGCTTCTCAACTGAATCTACTTTAAGAACCACGCTATTTTTTAAAATTCAGCAAGCCATTATGCTTTTTTAAAGAAATAAATTTAGCAAAATAAATATACTAAGGTTAATGATATAAACTGCTGAATTAATAACTTATGAATATGAATATACATATAGTCATACACATTTTTCTCCTTGGATAAGTTATCTTGCTGCTAAGTCGCTTCAGTCATGTCCGACTCTGTGCAACCCCATAGACGGCAGCCCGCCAGGCTCCCCCATCCCTGGGATTCCCCAGGCAAGAACACTGGAGTGGGTTGCCATTTCCTTCTCCAATGCATGAAAGTGAAAACTGAAAGTGAAGTCGCTCAGTCGTATCTGACCCTCAGCGACCCCATGGACTTCAACCTTGGGGATTTTCCAGGCAAGAGTACTGGAGTGGGGTGCCATTGCCTTCTCCATAAGTTATCTTAATTATGCCTAATTTGTAAATGAACTCTATATCATGCTCCAGGCCAAATATCAGCAAATTGTCCTACGGACCAAATTTCCCCCACCGTCAGTTTTTGTAAATAAAGTTTTATTGGAACTCAGTCATGTTCTTTAGTTTACTATTTTCTATGGCTAATTTTGCACTGAAGTGGCAGAATTAAGTAATTCTGATTAAGAATCAGTCCCTTACTCTGACAGAAAACAACAAAATTCTGTAAAGCAATTATCCTTCAATTAAAAAATAAATTAAATTAAAAAAAAAGAATTTAGTTTCTCACTCAGGAGACTATGAGGACTGCAAAGAATAAAACTGTACTATCTCTGTCTCCTTACAGAAAAAAAAGTTGCTGACCTCTGCCACAAATACAGTTGGAACAACTTTTAAAAATATGCACACACATATTTACAAATAGTTTAGATCTTCAAATGTCTGTGCCATCCTAATATCCTATGCTTAAACAAATAAAAGGAAAGAAATAGGGTAAGATTCTGGCAGATGAAATAAATGCTATTCTGATTTTACATAGTTTTTAATCTTCAGTGAATTAAAGCACAGTTCTACAGTTCTGCATATCTGCTACTTACCCTAGAATGATGTCTGTCTTCTCACGCTATTTTAGTTTCTATGAGTAAAATTCATTTCACATTTAATTGAAGAAGAAGCTCTAATGAAGCTTGTGACCAGATCCCCTCTGTGGCCACAGATGTTAACAGTTATTGAATACCTACTACATGAGCTGAGTACTTACAAAAAAGCTCCATAATTTAATGTACCATTCCCATGGACTGTATGTAGCCTGTCAGGCTCCTCTGTCTAGGGGGTCACAAAGAGTTGGACATGACTGAGCGAATAAGCACACAGCACATTTCCAGGTGGCATTATTTTCACTTTATAGAGAGGTTCACAATGGCTTAGTGATGCCCAAGGTTGTAAAATTACCTAGTTATGGAATCTAAGTTTGGACCTAGTTCTCCGGAAACCAAGCTTAGGGTACATTCTACTCCACCCAGTGTATTCAACAGTTCTGGTATATTAAACTCTTACTGACTTTTTGCAAAAAGTAAGAAAGCCAAATAAGGGAAAACAAGTTTTGAAAAGATTAGCATCTTATTAGGTTTGAACCAGACTAAATGTTTAATGGAAAAATTCCTCAGATATGATTTCTTAGTGGATAGCATTTAAAGCTTTAGAATGTGCTGGATTTGAGAGGTTTTAAACTGTTCCAAACTGATTCCAAACTGACACAACTTTACCACCCCAAGTGCTTCCATTTCTTTTAGCTTTTAGGGAGCAAGTTCTGTACAGGCAAAGGAATCCAGCTGCTAGGTGACACTTCTTGAAAATATTACTTCGAAGAAAATCCCCATCTGTTTAGCCAGTCATAATACAGACAGATTTTTACTATTATTATTTTTCCTGTGATTCAGAATAAAAGTGAAAAGGCCTGGGAGGGAATAAACACACCACTTTCCAGAAACGAGGATACTGGAAAAAGCTTTGCCAGTTCTCTGGGAGTGGCTTCAGAGTCCTTTCTCTGTAAGCAGGACCCTGGTCTCAGAGAGATGGCTGGGCAGGTGATGGTGGGCAATGTGCTTAGTCACTCAGTCATGTCCAACTCTTTGCAATCCCGTAGACTGTAGCCTGCCAGGCTCCTCTGTCCATAGGATTTCCCAGGCAAGAATACTGGAGTGAGTTGCCATTCCCTTCTCCAGGGGATCTTCCCGACACAGGGACAGAACTCAGGTCTCCTGCACTGCACAATGGACAAGAATTTGAGCAAGCTCCAGGAGATGGTGAAGGACAGGAAGCCTGGAAATGCTGCAGTCCATGGGGTTGCAAAGGGTTGGACATGACTGAGTGATTGAACAACAACTCCTGCATTGCAGGTGGATTCTTTACCATCTGAGTCACCAGGGAAGGGTCAACTCTTATTTCAGCCTACAAGTGAGCCCTTCCTATGTGATTCACAGAACAGTGCCTTCAATAGCCCCCAGTTTCTCTATCCCTCCCAAGGAATGGCAGTTTCCAGTGTGTTTATGGGGTGGGCTGGAGATGAAAACTTTATACCATGACTTAGGAATGATTCCTTTATATTAATAGAAATAAACACTAACTTCATGGCTTAAGATCCTGCTATGAGTAGCTGATATGTTCAACTGCCTATAAGTCATCATTAATAATCATATTTCCTATAAAGAAATTGTCTTCATTTGAAAACAAGGACATCTATTTTTGCTTCTGCTGGCACTTGGGTTTCTTTTCAGAAGTGAAAACGTGCTCATTGTTCATGGGTATGTTTTGAGTCCCGGGGATAAAAATTTTCAATAGAATCTAAAACAGGTAAAATGTCTTGAGCATTTATTCTGGATCAAGAATTATAAAAAGTGTCAAAAATCTCAATTAAAAAAAACCCTATTGGGTTGACATTTAGTTTAGTGGTGAGGAAATGGAAGTCATCACTGAAATGTCCTTTTGGAGACACTAAACCCAGGAGGTATAATTCCATTGCTTTTATCCTTAACTGTCACCTAACACTGTCTTCCTTTTGTATGTTGTTCCTGCCTTTATGGAGTTTTTGTGACTTAATTTTGGTGATACATTTTAAATTAATCTTAATTTATCAAGATTATAAGCCTACTTGTAATGACCAATTGAATTTTGTAAGAAAACTTCACAGTATCAAATTGCATCATAAACATATAACTACCACTACTGTAAAGACATCTTGTAATTAGGTACCTCCCTGGAGTAACAATGTCAGGTGACTGAACTGAGGAACGTGATGACAGTATTTTAGGATATTAGAATCATCTGGAAGAGATGATAGTTAAGTAGATATTTATTTATATTCAGGCTATTATTGAAAGGTTTAGGTCAATGTTTTTCAAACACAGACGAGATCAGCCCTTCTCCATTCTTTCAACAAAGGCTCTAAAACTAGAGCCAAACCCAGTCCTGGACAGGAATACACCCACCCGTGCTCCTTTCAACCTCCACTCAGCAAAGATCTCTCTGACCGAGGCCAGTCACGGCCAGTGGTACTGAAGAGGGGCGTGGGGTTGCTAGTTGTTGTTGTTCAGTTACCCAGTCGTGTCCGAATCTCTGGACACCTCTTATAGTATTTTGGTCACCTGATGTAAACAGCCAACTCATTGGAAAAAAAACTCTGATGCTGGGAAAGACTGAGGGAAGGAGAAAAGGGTTGCTAGACAGTCAGTTAACTTTGAATTTCAGGTAAGCCATGAATAGTCATTTAGAATAAGTCTGTCATGTTCACTATTCCTCCCAGCCCCTAAATCTGACAACGTTAGGAAGAGAAGCACTTGCTATATGTTTTATATTTTAACATTGGCTCACCAGGTAGCTCAGTGGTAAAGAATCCTCCTGCCAATGCAGGAGATGCAGGTTCAATCCCTGGGTGAGGAAGATCCCCTGGAGGAGGAAATGGCAACCCATTCCAGTATTCTTGCCTGAAAAATCCCATGGACAGGGGAGCCTAGTAGGCTACAGTCCATGGGGTTAAAAAGAACTGGACTTATCATGCATGCACACCTCCAAACTGAGGTTTAACCACAGGAGAGTAAAAACCCTGGTGAGTTTTGTTCTTTAGAATTTTTGTGACCTCCTCTGCTCTGCATTTGGCGCATGCTCAATTACTCAGTCATGGCCGATTCTTTGTGACCCCATGGACTGTAGCCCTCTAGGCACCTCTATCGATGATATTTCCCAGGCAAGAATACTAAGGTGGGTTATCTTATCCTCTTCCGGGGGGTCTTCCTGACCCAAGGATTTAACCTGCATGTCCTGCATTGGCAGGCAGATTCTTTACCACTGCCCGACCTGGTAAGCCCTAGCATTTGGTGTCCAAGAGGATATCCGGTTATGTTTGCTAGTTCCTCCTTTTTCATGCTTCAAGTTTGACAGCTGGATCGGAAAACATTGTTGAAATAAGGACAAGTGTGTGTTTTGAGTAAGGAGGTACAGCATCATCTTCCTCTCTCCTGACTTCCATTTCCTTCCACAGCCAAATGTCAGCTGGAGAAAAGCAGCGATGAGAGCCTCAAGAGGCCCGGGGTGACCTTAAGAAGATTGTGACAGTAGAAGCCAGGTGCTCTCTGACTCTCCTGAACTCGCGCTGTTCTTCAGGACCAATGCTGAATCTCCTGCTCAGAATTTCCCAGTCTAAAAATTTAGTGATCCCTGGACTACTTCAATAAACCACCATTTAAACAATAGAACTGGTTCTTAAGTTCTTACTGGTGAATGAGACATCCATCCCCAAATCAGGAGCCCAAGAGCAAACTGAAGTCAAGAGTTAATGGAAGTAGTTACATAAAAGAAAAAAAAGTGCCAAGTATTGAACTAGTTTTTAAAAAAGAATTTTAAATTTATTTTTAATAGGAGGATAATTGCTTTACAGTGTTGTGTTGGTTTCTGCCATACAACTTCGTAAATCAGCCATAAGTATACTTATATCTCCTCACCCTTGAACCTCCCCCCTACCACCCCCACCCCATTCCACTCCTCTAGGTTGTCACAGAACACCAAACTGAGCTTCCTGTGCTATTTAGCAACTTCCCACTAGCCATCTATTTCACATACGGTAATACATGTTTCAAAGCTACTCTCTCAATTTGTCCCACCCTCTCCTTCCCCACTGTGTCTACAAGTCTGCTCTCTATGACTGTGTCTCTATTCCTGCCCTGCAAATAGGTTCATCAGCACCATTTTTCTAGATTTCATATATATGTGTTAATATACAATATTTATTTTTCTTTTTCAGACTTACTATACTTTGTATAATAGGCTCTAAGTTCATCTACCTCTCTAGAACCGACTCAAATTCATTCCTTTTTATGGCTGTGTAATCCAAGCCAGGTTTCAGCAATACGTGAACTGTGAACTCCCTGATGTTCAAGCCGGTTTTAGAAAAGGCAGAGGAACCAGAGATCAAATTGCCAACATCTGCTGGATCATGGAAAAAGCAAGAGAGTTCCAGAAAAACATCTATTTCTGCTTTATTGACTATGCCAAAGCCTTTGACTGTGTGGATCACAATAAGCTGTGGAAAATTCTGAAAGAGATGGGAATACCAGACCACCTGACCTACCTCTTGAGAAATATGTATGCAGGTCAGGAAGCAGCAGTTAGAACTGGACATGAAACAACAGACTGGTTCCAAATAGGAAAAGGAGTACGTCAAGGCTGTATATTGTCACCTTGCTTATTTAACTTATATGCAGAGTACTTAATGAGAAACGCTGGACTGGAAGAAACACAAGCTGGAATCAAGATTGCCGGGAGAAATATCAATAACCTCAGATATGCAGATGACACCACCCTTATGGCAGAAAGTGAAGAGGAACTAAAAACCCTCTTGATGAAAGTGAAAGAGGAGAGTGAAAAAGTTGCCTTAAAGCTCAACTTTCAGAAAACTAAGCTCATGGCATCTGGTCCCATCACTTCATGGGAAATAGATGGGGAAACAGTGTCAGACTTTATTTTTCTGGGCTCCAAAATCACTGCAGATGGTGACTGCAGCCATGAAATTAAAAGACGCTTACTCCTTGGAAGAAAAGTTATGAGCAACCTAGATAGCATATTCAAAAGCAGAGACATTACTTTGCCGACTAAAGTCCGTCTAGTCAAGGCTATGGTTTTTCCAGTAGTCATGTATGGATGTGAGAGTTGGACTGTGAAGAAGCCTGAGCACTGAAGAATTGATGCTTTTGAACTGTGGTGTAGGAGAAGACTCTTGAGAGGCCCTTGGACTGCAAGGAGATCCAACCAGTCCATTCTGAAGGAGATCAACCCTGGGATTTTTTTGGAAGGAATGATGCTGAATCTGAAACTCCAGTACTTTGGCCACCTCATGCGAAGAGTTGACTCATTGGGACAAGACTTTGATGCTGGCAGGGATTGGGGGCAGGAGAAGAAGGGGACGACAGAGGATGAGATGGCTGAATGGCATCACTGACTCAATGGACATGAGTCTGAGTGAACTCTGGGAGTTGGTGATGGACAGGGAGGCCTGGCGTGCTGCAGTTCATGGGTTTGCAAAGAGTTGGACACAACTGAGCGACTGAACTGAACTGAACTGAATAGTCTGTTATATATATGTACCATAACTATGGTTAGGTAATTTATTTTTTCCTAAGAAGATATGAAACCTGAAAGGGATGCAGGGTTCCTAAAGGTTTCCCTAACTAATTAGCATCTCTGCTGTGATGAAGAATGAAAGAGTCAAAACTTGCTGGATTGGATGAACCAGTGTTGGGACAGCAGGCCCTACAGTCAGACTGACGTAGGTTCCAGGCTCAGCACCACCCCCGCTCCTTCCAGCAGGTGGCTCAGTTGGGGTCTGAACAACGACAGTCTGGCTGCAGGCCCGCGCCCCTAACACAGTATAGAGGCTGCCTTGCATGGGACTTAGTAAATGTTAATTCTCCTATTCCTACTGTTCTAGAATGTTTAGTGGCTATTTTATTTTTGCTCTCCAGCATACACACACTTTTCCTCGCTGGGGAAGGTGTGGCATTTCAGGATACAGAGGAGATGAGGGTAGGAGTATGGACTAGTACTTCATCCTGCCTCCTCATCCACAGAAGGTGAACCTATGAGCTCTGGATGGCTAATCTGATGTTCCTGCACATAAAGAGTATTCTCAGAAGCTCTGTTTGAGTTGTTTTCTAAAAATTGGAGTATAATTGATTTACAGTGTTGTATTAGTTTTTACTGTACAGCAACATGAATCAGCCATATGTATATCTGATTGAGTTTTACATTCAGTGGATTTGTGGTGGCTTTCTGGGGGTGGCAATTCCATCAACTGCTTTGTCCTACACAGACATTTCTGTATTTGACTATAGGGATTTGACTATGTGTTCCTCTTTTTCTTCCTATCTGAGACCTCATCTTTTAAAATATTTCTTTGTTGCTTACATTACCAGAGTTGCTTTCTGTTGTTTGCAAATGACAAAGAAATAGCAAGAGAATTGTGGTTTGTTTATGACTTACATTCAGCTGAAACAGTCAGCCAAAGAAAGCTGAGCAATGGAATAATGATATTCAAATAATCATTAACAGGTACCACAGGAATTAATGTGACTAAATGGAAGGAAAGACAACACCTACCATTCAACCTAAGAAGTAACATTAATTTTACTTGATTGCCTAGGCTTCCCTGATAGCTCAGTTGGTAAAGAATCCACCTGCAATGCAGGAGACCTGGTTTCAATCCCTGGGTTGGGAAGATCGCCTGGAGAAGGGAAAGGCTACCCACTCCATTATTCTGTCCTGGAAAATTCCATGGACTATATAGTCCATGGGGTCACAAAGAGTCAGACACAACTTAGTGGAGAATTCCATGGACTATATAGTCCATGGGGTCACAAAGAGTCAGACACAACTGAGTGACTTTCATTTCACTTACTTGATTGGAAGTTTAATGGTGGGTCATGGCTGATATAAATCCAATCTCAGCACTGCGGGGCTGCACGAGTTTTTGTGGCTCAGAACAGAGTAAGGACTCCCTAGATGGGTGGTTATGGTTCTGTGTGTGCACACAGTGGTGTCCTTGAAGGGGTTGCTCTTCCTGGCACGCACTGAAAAGCACTTTTCTATGTTCCTCTTATTGTATCAGTTACAAAAGTACAGTTCTCTGCTCCATCTGTGCAGTGATGTGAGACACGCATTATGTATCCTAATATAAATAAAAATATTATAAAGATTGAGGATGATCTGGCTACCCTGTCTCTTGCTGAGGGTAACTGAACAGAGTGGGTCTACTTTTTCTGGTGATGGCACCATCTTTGACAGATGGCAGGGATTTATGGTATGAAGAAACTTCAGGCATTTCTTTTGCCCCGTATTCCCATGGCTGATCTGGTGCCCTAGTGGTATATATGTCCAGAAGATGCAATGAGAAGGAGCAATAAAATTCAGTTAAATAGAACTCTTATCAATTTCCAGGCATTTTGCTTAAATCATGTTATTTATTCTTTGCAACTCTATGAGGAATGTTTCAGCATTTTTTCCACTTTAACAGATTAAAGCTCATAAATCTGAATTTGAGGATTATAAAGGTAACATGATTTGCCCAAGGTCACAGAGTCCACCTATGGTAGAGCTAAGATTTTCTAGCTAAGAGCTAATGTTCACTGCTGCCTGTTGACTGAGTGAAAGAAGACATTCAGAAGGTGACCCAGACTCACATAGCATTTTTTCAGGTGATTCCGAACAGTTGTGCTATCTTCCTGTTGCCAATTATTTTAGTTTTCACTTTCTGTACAACATATGATTTTGCTCTCTTGTTCTGTTGTACATAATTCTTGAATCCCAAGATTTATAAGCTCCATCCTCCAAGGAGTTTTTTTTTTTTTTTTGTAACCCTCTTCACTATATCGAGCAATATATGTACATCAATTAATATTTACAAATTATTCACTATCAGTCCTAATGGTGAATTTATTATAGTAAGTAAAAATATTATACCTAAAGGAATAGTCAAATCCCACAATGAGGCATTAAAGAAATATACTCCCCTCATCAACTTTTTAAAGTTGTCTTTTCAGTAGTGGGGATCTATACTTTCACAATTTCTTCTAAGCTCCATCTCTTGCTCTAGCCAGATGCTGACTCGTACTGTGGTCATAGAACACTTTAAGGCCAGCTGGCCTACTAAAGGGCCAAGACAACCTGGTTGCAGGTAAGAAAGACCTGGGGAGCTTTTTCTGAAACATACAGATGCTTGGATTCCTTTCCTCAAATATTCTGACTTAATTACCTGGGGGTGGGGCCCAGTCATCATGTGATTTAAAAACTCCCTAGTTGATTTTATTGTGCTACTTGGTTTGAGAACCACTTGCCAAACTGAAAAAACATTCCAGTAAAAATAAAGACCTGCCTGTGTTTTCTCATTACCTAGTTCTTTGGGACAGCAAGCAAAGTAGATAGGGTAGGAAAAATAACAAGGAGGGAAGTGGCAGGACTGTGCAACTTGGCATGTCATTGGAATGTAGTGAACTATTCAAAAACATTTGTAAAGTTCAACATTTTTGTGTACCTATCCACCGAGTGTTTTAAACAATTGTTTCTCTCCTAATGCTCAAGCTTTAAGGCCCCCAACAACTTTGAAAATATGGGAGTATTTGGCAAAGCATTCTAAAAAATGACCCTCTGCTCTGGAATTTGCTCCTTCTAGCAGGCTGCTCTCTTTAGCAGTCGGCCAAACCCCAAATTTGGCAGCTTGCAGAATATGGTGCAAAATAGATTCTTTTTAAACCTGAGAGTCACTGCAGATTTATTTTGCTGGAAAGATACGATTTTTAAAAATAACAATTACTGCTACCGCACCAGGTAAAGTCAGGGATCTACAAAGGGGGCTAGGAAATCAAGTGCCACATATCTTTGCTCAATCTACTGATGAAGATACGGAGGTTCAAAAGGATGAAATGATTTCAAGTCACACAACCAACTGGTTGGGCCTGGGCACATTCCGATCTGATTCATAGGCCAGTTCTCACGTCTGCCCCACCACTGCCGAGTCCTCTGAGAACAACATAGATGCCTTCTGTGATTCACAGTTATTAAGAAAGGCAGTGTTTTTGCAAATGCTGATATACAACCTTTGGTAACTAAAGCAAATAGTGTATAAATTATGTCGTCATTTTTGGTAAGCAAAATCCTTTTTATACTCTCAAGTATAAAATCTGGTTGTCTGACTGTCTTGATTCTGACAATTAAAGTTTCTAATTCATTTAGAAGGATATATGTGAACCCATGCATCAAATGCAAATCCAAGAGCTTTAACATCTACAACAAATTATTATAAAAAGGCCAGATCTTTCTCCACATTTCCTGTGAACTCATACCATTCCCCACTATATTTTACGGTGACCCAGAGAGAGTCCGAGATAAGGGTGAAAATGATTCCCAGAAAGGCAGGAAAAATTCTAACACTTATTAAGTTCTAGGCAAGGAGTTAGGGCCAGAGTGAGAAATTTCCTACAGTGATAACAGACTCATTTCTTAAAGACACATGACTTCGTTTAATGAGGCAGAGAATGAATTGTGTCTCAGCTCTTCCCACTTCCCCACATTCCGCACTTTGTTCCATTTCCTTTCACCCAGGCTGAGAATATCGCTAAGACACAAAGGGTCAGAGAACTATTCCCAGAGTTCATTCCTCCTCATAAAATATAATTTGTTCTTTCCTCCTTTCTGCAGAAAATTTCCTTCCATCACAACCCGATCCACGATGATCATTTAGTAAAATGTACTACTTCAGAGAGAAGTTGTTATTACCTATGAAGGTTATTTTCCTGAATTTTATATCAAGGATAAAATGGTGAATACAGAGATAGGAAAGACCCCAGGTCTTCCTGCTGTCCAGCCTCAGGGCTTTCTTCAGGCCCAAGTCCGCTCTCAATCGCTTCCCACTTGACCGCCGGCCCAGAAGCCTGTTTCCCCTTCCCTGAGGTGGTCACCACCACCCACTCTACCCTGGACATCCTCTTTTCCAGGAATGGCTGTGGAGCAGGACATCATGTCCTGCTCCCTCCGCTCACTGTCCACTTCCTTGCTGTCCTGCAAAAAGCAGCGAGCTCTCTCTTTTGGTTTAACTATTAAGTGATGAGAGAGAAAGAGGAGATAATAAAAATAAGGACAATACAAAGGTTCTGGAATCTTTCTGTTCTTTTCAGTCATGGTCCTGTCTTTGTTTCTGATTCTACTGATGCCTTTGTCGCTTCTTTTTGAGAGCAGGAGGCAGCATAACCTTTTTGCTCGATGATTTCTCTTCTCAGGTTTGTTGACTCTTTACTGTAAATATTTAACATCTAGAGAGCTTAGAGATTACAGAGGACCACTATTTAGAAGAAAAATATTTTACCAAGTAAATCTGAGAAGAATGCTTTCAGTTCTCTTCGCCTCATTTCTCTAGAGACTAATGCAAGATCAGTGTGAGCTTCTGGAATCTAGCAATTTAAGCTCCGAGAACACCTCCTCAGTGAAGACAGGCTGAATGAACAGGACTGAGTTCCCAGATTCCTGCCCAGTTCTGATTCCTGTACCTATTGCAGTGCTCGGAAAAAACAAAAACAAAAACACTCCTCTAAATTATGCTCATAGGATCAATGAGTTGAAACACAAGATTAAAATGTTTTATATCCACAGAGCAATTTTTCTCATTGGTTTCAAACAAAAAGTTCTAGTTTCTTTCAGTCTGTCCCAATCCTAGACTGGGTTGTCCCCAGAAAGAAAGGAACTATGATCTTCTCTATTTACCTCATGACCTTGGGGGCTGGCACACAGTAGGTGTTAATACTTAGTAAGTGGCTGTCAGAAGAATGAACTGACAACCAATTGGAAGAACCCATTCTTTTGAGTGAACTGGTTCTTAGAAGAATCAAGGCACGAGGCTGAGTCTTTCTCTAGCAGAAGATGAACAAAGAATGGACAAACTGACTTCAAAGCTGGGTTTGAGTCTCAGTGCTGCTGCTGAGAAACTGTCTTGCCTCAAGAGGAAGAATTCTGATAAAGGAGGGTTTAAGGCATTTTAGAATCCCATATTGTTCTTTGTTCACTTAGCCCAACTTCCTCCCAATATACACTGATGACAAGAAAATGAGGAAGAGATTGGAACAGGATGGATCAAACAGGAATGCAGACTCTATGAAAAACTCTTGTCTGTGGGAATTTGAGCAAGTTACCAACCCTCTATAGGCCTCAGCTGTCTCAGTTTACATTCCTATCATGAAATGAGGTAGATCAGATGATATAAAAGTTTCCATACAGCATTGATTAACCTTTTATGATTCAAAGTGATTCAGAGTCATGCATTGCAATGTATTTTCAATCTTCCTCTTCTCTATTTCATTGACCCCCACCTCCAAAAAAAAAAAAAAAAAGTGGCTTCTACAATTGTCAACAATACACTTGGAGAAGAAGAAAAAAATCTTAATTATGGTCATGGGATCAATCAGTTGAACACAAGATTAAAATGTTTTATATCCACAGAGCAATTTTTCACACTAGTTTCAAACAAAAAATTCTAGTAGATGTTTTACACTAGAACTTGATGAAAAATTCCAGACACAAAACTTCTGGAACTTAGACTTGAACTCAGAGAACTTCCTACCTTTGAATAAATTTTAGAACTAAAACCTATTGGAATTTTTTTCCTTAACAAGTATTCATCTTTCAACAATTATTTAAGTTTTCTCATTAAGACTATTATGGTAAAACTCTGGCTATCTGGAAATGTGATCTAAGTATGGCAGATGGATGAAGATTTTTTTGACTATCTTTTAATGATTTTGGAGGACAACAATTTTGAAAGACATTATATTTCCTTGACTTCTGAATGTAATGCATGGAACAGAATTCAATCCTTTCCTCAATATGTACAATAGTTATCATAACACAGTAATATCCTCAGGCCCCTGTGAAAGCCTCTAAGCCCTGGATTTTTTTCTTTTGATGGCAATCCGGAATCCACCTGAGCTGTCATTTCTCACTGCAGTCACCTCCCTGTCAGTTTGGCCACTTGTGGTCATTTCTCCTTGATATCTAATTTGCTGATTAAAGGCATGGACACATTTCTTAATTAATCTTTACATACTCAAGAGTAGCATAATTTCTGCTACTTGAGATGCTACTATGTTAGAATAATGCATACATATTAACAAAGTATGCTTAATACTTTTTAAAAAACAAGCTTGCTACAACTAAATGTGAAATACACAGATGCTGAGTTTGTGAGGCTTGGTTTTAACATGTAGACTTGCAATAGTTTCTGTATACTTTCTAATCCTCAACTATATGCTAGATTAGAATGCCATATGATTGAGTTCTGACTTTTCACCAGAGATGAAAAATAAGTGGTAGGTAAATAAAAAACATACAAAATGATTGTACAAACTTTGACCAATTATAAAATTTAGTGCTATTATTTTCTTCTTTCTATTTCTAGATACATTTGACCTACTCCAAACAGAAAACTGAGGAATGAACTACCATTCTTATATTTTTTTTAGGGAGTTGCTTTACTGGGCACCTTACCACAGCTGCTGGCTATGTGATTTTGGGCAAATTATTTAACCTCTTTTAACTTCAGGGCAACAGAGGATGAGATGGTTGGATGGCATCACCGACTCCATGGAAATAAATCTGAGTAAACTCTGGGAGACAATGAAGGACAGGGAGGCCTAGAGTGCTGCAGTCCATGGGGTTGCAGAGTGGGACACAACTTAGTAACTGAACAACAACTTCAGTTTTCTTATCTGAAAACAGTAATAACAAAGCCTTTCTCCCAGTTATCTTCAAAGATCTAAATAATTCCTTTTAAAGCACTTCCCATAGGTCTGGGCTTTAATAAGCACATGGTGACTTTTAACAAGTTGTTCATTCTTGGAGTTGCGACAGTGGCACCAACCCTGTGCATAGTCAGGCAACGTGGCTGCAAAGACATTGTTCTCCTATATTTGCTGTCCGGCAGATACTGCCTTGCCTCACTACTGGGTGTTTTCAAACCACATGTGGCAGCCTAAATTGAAATGAGCTCTTGGTCCTCTATATCTCCTATGCTATAGAAAAATAGGCATTCTAAAAAATGTGGGAAATGTTAAGGGGTGAAGGAAAGGAAACTTGAAAGAAGATGGGGAATCCAAATTCCTACAATTTATCATAAATGTCATGATCTTAAGCAACTGGCATCTAGAAAATTCCTACATTGACGTCAATTGTGATAGAATTAAAATAGTCCCTGTCAGAAGTAAAAGTGTTAACGTCAAATTTGTATGCAACTAAAGAGTTGCACACAAAAGTGGATTTTCCCTGAGGAAACACTTCTCCTAAATTTAAACGAATGAATTCACAATATTCCAGTTTCATTCCCAGTGTTATTTACTACAACAGAATATACTAACATGTTTCTTAAGATAGAGAAATTAAATACTGCAAAATAAATGGGCTTTCAAATAGTATACTTGGGAAATCTACAAAGAACACATAGTCCCTACAAAGGAAGAATTCTTGCCATATAAAGAAATAACGATGAATGAGATTTTATCTTTTCCACTTCAGCTTAACAAAATATCTTTTGCCAATACTTTTTCATAGTCTTTCTAATTTAACTATATCCTTCCTGAACTTAGCCAATTTCTTTTTTATTTCTAGTTAAGTTTACCTGCTACTTGATAATGTTAAGTAACTCAAGTTGTTCTAGACCATTACTAGAGATTTTATTCTCCAATGTCTTAATGAGATGCATTGCTGACTTTGAATTTTTTCTAAGTAAGGCATCCTTGATACACAAAAATATTATATTTGCATCTCAACTCCATCAGAAATCATTTTGACTTTTCCCTAACACTTTTATTCTGAACTTCTACATTGAGTATTCATCAATAAAACACATAACACATTAAGAAAATCTTGAATAGCACTTTTCTAAATGACTAAATCTCTTAAATTATATAAACTGAATTACAGCACAAAGTTTAAATATGCTGACATTAATTTAAAGAAAACTATTTAGGGCTTTAAAATTTTTATCTGAAATTTATTTTTTTAATTGCTTTTTACATCCCATTTTAAATTCTTTTCACTAATTTGGAGCTCATTTACTGAAAAATGTGTATTGACAAAATTATAGGCTGATCAAAATCAACTTTTAAAACAGATATAAAAACTTTGCAAAATTTATGCCACAATTCTGACAATTGTGGTTCTTCAGGGAATAGAAGAGGAAGTGGTGATGGAAATCAAAGATACGCAAACTCCAGAGGATGGTGAAGGACAGCGAAGCCTGGTGCGCTGCAGTCCAAAGGGTTGCAAAGAGTCAGACACCACTTAGTGACTAAATAACAAGGGCCCTATAGCAGCAACCTTTCGGCCTGAAGGAAACAGAGCTTGCTAATAATTCGTGTACTCTGGGAATCCAGAAACAAACAAAAAAAATCCCTTAATAAATTCAATCACCTTCTAACATTTCTTGTTTAAAAACAAACTTTTCATACGCTAGTTTGATGAGCTAGATGGCTGGGGCTCAGTTGGTGAAGAATCTGCCTGCAGTGCAGGAGACCCAGGTTCGATCCCTGGGTTGGGAAGATCCCCTGGAGAAGGACATGGCAAACCACTCCAGTATCTTTGCCTGGAAAATCCCATGAACAGAGGAGCCTGGTGGGCTGGGGGTCACAAAGAGTTTGGCACGACTGAGCGACTAACACACACGTAGATGGGTAGGGTGGGGGGTGGGGTGGGAGGGAGGTCTAAGAAGGAGGGAATATATGTATACATACAGTTCATTCAGTTTGTTTTGCAACAGAAACTAACACATTGTAAAGCAATTATACTCCAATAAAAATACATATATAAAATTAATTTGGCTTTTGCTCTCCAACTTAGAATTTTCCTTAAAAACTTAAAAAAAAAATCAGCTTTCTATGAAATCAAACTTTAGCTATTCTACATGTATATCTCTAGTACACTAGAGAGATGTGTAAAAGGAAAAATAATGACCTGGCATATTACTTGTTGAAATCTATAAATAGCTGTGGTTTATTATAATACAGTCAGGTAGCATTTAAAGAGATTAAATATTGCTCTTTCCTTATCCTTGGATGCTTGGTCCTTTTTTATTTCTAGTTTCACTAAAATTTCCTAGTTTTCTTTTTTTGATCCATGATTTCACGTCTGCCTATATGCTGACATCTTGTGTATTACTATCCACAGTCAAATCCTTTATCCTGAACTTCAGAGTTGTATGCACAATAGCCTAAGAAACGTTCTTCTGGAGACTCACTCACTCATTCAATTTTTTTTTTTTGTGCATCAACTTTATGTCTGGGTTTGTTCTCAGCATTGGGGATATAGCAATGAACCTAACAGACAATAATCTCTGCCCTCCTAGAGCTTATATCCTAGATAGATGACAAGCAAAGCAACTAAGTGAATTTAAGCATTACAGAGAAAACTTAAGGCAAGGAAGGATAAGGGAAACTTTGAGAAGGTTAGTTTTTCAAAAAAGGCTGCTTTTTCTTTTTTGTCACTAAGGTGACATTTGCACAAAAACCTGAAGGGAGTGAGTAAGCAAGCATATAGCGATGTGGTAGAAAAGCATTCCAAGAGTCCCATAGGCACTTCCAACCAGATTCCAAACTGAACTTACTGCCTCTCTTCCTAGTTTTTCCTGTGTTTGAATTATGCCATCATTTCTCCCACCATTCAAGAAAGAAAAAAAAAAAAACCCTGAGATTTACCCCTAGACTCGACTCCTTCCATAACTCTGAACAATCTTCAAGTCCCATTGATCCTATCTCTTAGTATCTCCTTGTGACTTCTATTCATTGTACTGCCTTGTTTAGGCCATCATTTTCCTGTTAAATTTTTCCAGTAAGTGTTCTCTTAACCTGTCCCCTTGCCTCCAATCTTGCCACCAGTCTTGTCACCTCCAACCCATTCTTGATGTCAGCGATATTTGTGAAATGCAAAGTTTGTCATGCCATCCTGTTTAAACTTTTCAGTGGTTTCTAAGGGTCAAACCTACCCCTTATCATGGCGTGGGGAGAGGGGGGTCAAAGGTGATTAGCACATTTGCCCTGCCTGCGTCCTCTTGCTGATCTTTCCAGGTTTATTATTTTAAGCAAATATGCTGCCTTTGTAAAGTTCCTCTTAAAAGCCACCTCTTACAACAGTGTGTCCTCTTAAACATTCTACAAGTTACTTTTATAACAGTGACTTATGTTTCTTTCCTAAATCCAGCTCAGTACCTGATCCACACAGGCACTAAAAAAATGGATAAAATTAAATGTACTGCCTTTAAGAAGTGGTGAATGTAAGTGTGGTAACCCCATATCTCAGCTCTAGGCACAAGCAGAAGGATTTCTCTCTCCTCAAACCCTAAGAAACATCTTAGAAACCTGTTTCCAACATCCAATTCAACATATTTGGATACTGAACAAAAGTAGCCAGTATTATTTGCTTGGAAAACCATCTGATTTGAAAGTGAAATAATACTTTCCCAAATAAGAGCTTTTTACTCCAGAGGAATTATCATATACACCATTTCATCTGTGTACTTTTTTTTTTTTTTTTAGCAACACAGAGAATTTCAGTTCCAGTATATAGGAATTGCAGAAATTATGAATCACTTCTCTTAAAGAATATGTGAAGCTGAGAGATCTGGTTAAAGGGATTTAAAAAATGTCATCAGTTAGTGACTGAAAATAAGCAGACGTAACAGAAAATTAGCCTCACAAAGCTATTCTAGTCGCACCTGGGAGAAAAATAATTCAACTTGAATATACAAGAGTAATGAAAGTGAAATACAGACAGAAAATTAACAAAATATTTAACATAAACAGGAGACCAGGAAAAAAAAAAAAAAAACAGGAGACCAGGAATAGCAAAATATAATTTGATATGTATCATACCTGCAACAAAAGAAAACAAACTGCAAATTTCTCATTTATTAAGCCTAGCAAGGGTAGCAATCTGTTTACAACAAGCACCTGGGGATAAACAGAACCTTATAGTACAACACTGTATTAATTTGAGGTATGTTATTGACAGTGTTTTCATTTGTTACCATAGTCATTCCTTATTAATGAATAGCAATTGGAATTAAACTGCTGTATATGCTTTCCAAAGACCTACGGTTCATCTGTTTTTTAGAGAACAGTAAAAAATAATTATTTGAACCAATTTATTATGTTCCTATCACTATTTTGATATTTACACCTATGTATCTAGGAAGATATATACTTGATAATGGTCTTGGTAAAACATTTAACTTTAAAAAATACAAATTCTTAAAGATACTTTAATTAGACATAGAAAGAGGCTTTCATTTAGTTTTATAGATAATTGAATATTGGTAGTTAGTTTTCCTGAAAGATCTTAAAACTCAAATCTTTTTCTCTACGGCTGGCAACCCTAGGCAGAGATTAACTGGCACAAGGAGAATAAGCCACTGCCTAAACGTTTTATTGGTTTTTATTACACATGGCAATCAACTGGAGATGCTAATATACAGGCTGCAGTTCAACAGGTCTAAGGAAGAGTCCTGGACTCTAGTTTCTAACAAGCTCTCAGAAGATGCTGCTGGTTCATGGAAACCACACTTTTGAACAGCAAAGCCTGAATCCAGGGTCTCAGCCTTGTTATCTATTGGAAGTCACCCGGGAGCTTTAATAATGATTAAAAAAAATACTCTATCATTTCTAGGACTGCAAAGTTATTTAGTCTGGGGTCCAGTCTGGGTATTGAGTTTTTACAGTTTCCAAGCTAAAATGAGTTCCCAAGCCCACCTGGGCTTCCCTGGAAGCTCACATCGTAAAGAGTCTGCCTGCAAAGATCCCTGGTAAGGAAGATCCTCTGGGAAAGGAAATGGCAACCCACTTCAGTATTCTTGCCTGGAGAATCCCACAGGTGGAGGAGCCTGGCAGACTACATTCCATGGGGTCAGAAAGAGAAGGAAACAACTGAACGACTTCATTCACTTACTTAAGCTAAGATGAAGCTAAATTTGAGAATTTAACATTCTAAAACGTATTGGTTAGATTTACTGTTAGGTTTTTTTTCCCCTGGTTTCTATCACCATGGTTAACAGCTAGAACTAACCTGTACTAGATAGATAATGAGCAAGAGGCCCCAAATCTCCAATTTCTGACTGAAAAAACAATGCAGTATCAATAAGGTTCTAATATTAAGAATCTTAGTGACTTCATATTTACACTCCTACCAAATTATTAGTAACATAAATATCCATAAAATTATAATGAAATGACAATTTAAATCACTTTGATTAGGAAGTAGATATTTTAAAATGTCCTTTTAAAGTATATAGAGGTGTCTATCCCTAACTACAGGCTTCTCTGGTGGCTCAGTGGTAAAGAATCCACCTGCCAACACAGGAGACCCGAGTTTGATCCCTGGATTCAGATGATCTCCTGGAAAAGGAAAACGCAACCCACTCTAGTATTTTTCCCTTGGAAATCCCATGGACAGAGGAACCTGGTGGGCTATAGTCTATGGGGTCACAAGAGTTGGACACCACTTAGAGACTAAACAACCACCACCGCTAACTACAGATAAAAAGGTCAGATTAGTTAGGAAGTTTTTTATAAACAATATACAAACTTGGCACACCAGCAGAAAGGCTCAGAAGACAGAAAGGACAAGCAAATTTAACTTGGTATCCTTATTTGAAGCAGGCACTACTGACCCCGGAGTTACAGACTGACTTATCACTCTTTGTTCGTAGGCCTTTCCTATTATTTCACTAAGTTGAGATGTGAAAAATGTTAAGATGTGATTATATTTCAAGGCCCCCTCCTTAATTCTTAAATTGCACACAAAAAATAATGGAAAATATTTTAAACTCTCAGGTATTTGCATAAAGTCCCTAATTATAGTAAACAGCTGGAGTACAAATCAACTGCCATTTACTAATGATGTGACAGGCTTCCCTGGTGGCTCAGACAATAAAGAATCCGCCTGCAATGTGGGAGACCTGGGTTTGATCCCTGGGTTGGGAGGATTCCTGGAGGGGGGCAGGGCAACCCACTCCAGTATTCTGGACTGGAGAATCCCATGGACAGAGGAGCCTGGTGGGCTATAGTCCATGAGGCTGCAGAGTTGGACACGACTGAGCGACTGAAAACAATGACGTGACAAACTTTCTGAACAGGCTTTCTCACCCCTCCATTAAGAATGTAAATGCACAGACAAATTCATGGCAGCATCAACTTATGATAATCTCCCTAATACATAAACAGTGTGGCAGAGCAAAGAACTTAAGTACAGACTGCACACTATATCTAGGTTTGCCATTAATTAGCTCTTAATAAGCAAATCCCATACTTAGCCTCAGTTTAAAAATAAAAGCACCTTAAGTAGACTATCCTGAGAATCTTTAGTAGATCAAAGCTCTACAACCTAAAAGTAACTAATTAGGCGCTCCTCTAAAGTAAATATGATTTATTCCAAACTAGCAAGAAAAACCCAGCTTATTACTTTTAACAAGGTTGGTTTAACAAGTTTCTTAAGAAAAATAGATTCTAACTTTAGCCTCAGGGAAGTCTTCTAATTACTAAGCAATGATTTAAAATAGCAAGTAAATTAAAAAATTAAGAAAAATTGGAATGTGGGGGAGATGGCAAGTAAAAGCATCATATAACGTAGTGTAAGAATACACCGTGCCAAATTAAACAATGTAAAGTGAAGATAATGAGATATTAAAAAGCTTTTCCTAAGGAAAACTACTTCAAAGCATGCTGTATGGAATTTTTATGTTCCATCCCAAAGAATATATAGGCATTCTTTTTAAATATACAAAATGTTTCTAAGAGCTGCGAATAACTCATAATTCCAAAATAAAATTATCCCAATTAATAATATATGGAGATTATGTCTTTTTATTGTTCAGTTTGAAAACATGTCTTGCCAACCACAAATCACCTAGAGTGACCAAATACATGAAAAATCCCTGTAAGAACCAAAGTGCTATTTTTGCAGCTTTCTTCACAGGATGCTGAGAAAATGTAACAGTGAAGGAGTGAGAAACAGGTTGTCTCAATTATTGGTTGCAATCATTCATCTTCTTCAGAACTGGAATCATTCTCTTGGTCAGAGAGTTCAGGGACAGGGAAGCGGAGGATGGCAGCTATTCCAGTCAACTGGCTGAGCTGTTCCCCAGACACGTGAAGACTAGAGAATATCCTAACGGTGCCTGCGTTCTCTTTCACGCTGTCCACCAGCCGCACATACCGGCTGCGTGTGGCTACATCCTGGTGCCTGAACAGCTCATCGCTGATGAGCAATGTGTCAATTGCCATGGCCTCATTGGCCTTCTCCACCTGCTTGAGTCCATAAAATGCTCGGTCAGGTTCGTGTTGCAACATTTTATAGAAATCATCCAAGGCCTTTACTTCCCCAGCGGCTTTCGTGTCTGAAAGGCGGCTAGCTACTGTAGGGTCACAAAGAGCCTCTTTCAGGGAGTACTTGTGTCCAGAGGAGGCATGTACCTAGAATCACAATTATAAAAGTTAGTCAAAAGAATCTCTTAGGGTATCCATTAAACTGCCCACAATGACCTCAAGCCAAAAACACTACTAAGGTTTTATATGTTTAAGAATTTAAACCAAGTTTATTACATAAAATCTCTAGCTGCTTAACAGGTTTCTTTTCACCGCATTATCCAATTCACAATCCTAGCCAAGTTAAACCTTTTTTCCTCTTGTACTATTCTGAGTTCTAAAACGTTAGCAGTAGTTTAAGCAAACCCCTCTGCCCATCCATGTTTAATTATCCCTGGGTAAGACTGTTTTACCTGAAGGAATTTGGACCGGTTTTCCAGGAGCACTTTGTTGTCGGTCTTCACTGCCTGTTGAAACATGTAGTCGCAGAACTGCTCCCTCACAAATCCTGGGCTGGCCACTAGGACGCACTTTACAACATCGAAGTGTATGTGGCGCTGGATGGCCTGGACCACCTGTTCATAGAACCGCTCCAAGGCCCGGTCGTGCTGCGAGCAGTTGCCTTTCCGTTTCCGAGGGATGTTCACTTCCACCTTGGCCCGAGTGAGGGTCATGCTGGGAGTGACTAAGCAGATATGGGCGAGGCCTTCCTGCATAACCACAGCCGCCACATCGGCGCTCCAGGCTGGGTCACAGGCTTGCTCGATGCGCTCCAGGACCACACTGTCCCACTGTTTTTTGGCCAGGGTGAACTGGCGGTTGGGCTCCAGCTCGATGGTGTGGTAAGCCCCCATCTTGACATACTCATTCTCTTGGATGTTGGTCCCCTTGACCCGCAGCTGGCATGCTTGGGAGTCGAAGTCGATGGCCTCCACACAGAGAGTGAGGGTCGTGCGGACCCGGTTGCTCCCCACGCTGCCGGTGGAGGACTCGGTCTGCACCTTGCGGATGGTGGAAGCGCGCAGGCTGTCGCCCACCTGCACTAGATTGTAGGTGTGCCACATGTCCTCGGGTTCCTCGGGAACCAGGGTCACCTGGCCCGCATTGTCTTTCTCAATGTCCTTCCTCACGAGCTTCATGACCCTGGCGGGGG
This sequence comes from Capricornis sumatraensis, assembly GCF_032405125.1. Classification (NCBI taxonomy): domain Eukaryota; kingdom Metazoa; phylum Chordata; class Mammalia; order Artiodactyla; family Bovidae; genus Capricornis; species Capricornis sumatraensis. Next base: position 33,097,843 of record NC_091086.1, read on the forward strand.
ATCACTGCCAAAACAAGAGGAACCGAGGGGGTCCCCACGGGAAAAGGGGTCGGGAAGGGAAAGAAATTCTAGGCCGGGAAGGGGGCGGGGCCCGGTTCCTACCGGCACCTGCCTCGCGAGAAGGAAACACGTTATATCCGACTCTAGCGGCCGCGGGGTGGGGCACTTACTCTAGCCCTTCCTTTTCGTAGTCTTGAGGCGCGCCGCGCAAAATCGGCTCGAGAGACACCGCTGCGAACACCTTTCTCTCCGCGGTTCCGGCTGCTGTACTGAGCAAGACTGATGCAACGAGGGCGCATGCGCAGCCCGCGTCCTGCCTCCCAGCGCGCGGCTTACGTCCCCAAGGAGGAGGCGGGGCCGCAGCTTGCGCGTGCGCAGGCGCGCTAAGCCCGGAGGTGTTTCCCGAAAAATAAACCACCTAAGGAAAGCACACGGAGTCTTTGGTGGCGAGTGTTTGGTATTAGTGCTGAACTTGGACTTCCTAAGTTTTTTCTTCCACCCCTGTTTGTGAAGATTCTGGGGAGTTGTGAGTGCAAATATATATTATATATATATATTTTAAGCTGTGTGCTGCACCTTCTCCCTATGGGTAATTCTAGTTACGAAAAAGTAATAATTTATGGAAAAGTAAAAGGGCTCTGAAAAGTGCAGACTTGGCACCAAGGGCCAAACTACGCCCCACCTTGCTCCTGCCTCATCCGCACTCAGACGGTGCACGCTTTCTGGAGCTGCTCAGTCCAGAAGCTGTTTCTTAAGAACGTCTGGTCACGGGGCATCTGCACTGAGTAACGTGCCCGCTGCCTTCTGCTTTCAGTTGACCACGATCTGATTAACCCAGATGTTAGAACACTGATCCCAGAGAGAGAAGAAACCATCTGTGGAATTTACCCCTGGATGGACCTCTCAGTTGCTTTGATCTGATGTCCTGAGGACCCCAGAAGCCAAGGTTGGCAGTCTCAGCTTTCCTCTGCTCAGCAGCCTGTGAAATGTTTACGGTAGAGGTTGGGTCTCAACAGTTTAGGAACGGATCTTCATTGTCAAAGCTGAGCTGAGACCCTGGGGAAGTGGAGGAAGGACTGATTTACCCTGACTGAACAGCGGCAGAATTCAGTTGGGAAAAAAAAAAAAAAAAAATCCTTAAGTCACTTAACATTTTGGGATGAAGGAGAGGCGGGGGTAGTTTGAAAGGTGGGAATTGCCTCTTAAAAGGACCAGTGAATCGAAAAAGCCACCAAAGTTTTGAGAGTTAAGATGGCTTGGAGGGCAGAGGGCACAAATCTTCCCCATTCGCCTTCATATGTTATTGGGTAAGGCATTGGAAGGGAAACTTAACCACCCTAAAATGTAAGACTGGGATGAAAGAGCATAATATGACTTTGGCACAAATCTTGATACCCAAATCTCTATTAACTTCCTCAAAGGTTGTCAGGGGCGGGGGAACACAAAGGCCCCCTCCAAAACTCTAGTGCAAATTAGAACAGGTTTTTTTTTTGGTGGCATCTCCTATTCCTTGCCCTTTCTGTACTGTACCTCCTTCTTTCGCCACCTTCTATCATACTGAGTGCCCTCCCAAAGTTCCTAACGCAGACTGCCTTCTTCTTCCAGAACTCAACAACTTTACATTGAGCAAGGAGCTGAATACACTAAAGTGTGAGTATGGCTTTTGTCTCCAACAGACATGTATCTTTCTAAAAGGTGCTTGTTAAGCTTGAAGAATTCTTAACTGGTAGTGTGTGTGTGTGAGAGAGAGAGAGAGAGAGAAAGAGAGAGAGAGAGAGAGAGAGAGGTGGCGGGTAAAGAAGGAGGAGGAGATGCTTTGAGATGCTCCTTGGTCACTTTCTTAAGTATAATCATTCCCCCTCTTGAAAATCTGCCAAGGATCAAAACCCACAGTGATAGGTACTCAGGGCCCTTAATACATATTAGGTTTTTAGTGAAGAGCTATCACTTCTTGAATATTCACCAGGTACTCCCTATGCTTTTTCCAGTTCTTACCTATAAGGTAAATATTTGTTATTCTCATACATGAATGAAGAAAATGAATTAGAGAGGTTAAGGGATGTATTCAAGTCACATAACCAGTATTCAAATCCAAGCCTGCTTAATTCCACACTCATTCCACCAACACAAATCTAAATTTATGGACGCTTGAAATCATCCCCTAAACTCTGAAGGTTATGTGTAGTTGTTCAGTTGCTCAGTCATGTCCGACTTTTTGGGACCCCATGGACTGCAGCACACCAGGCTTCCCTCTCATCCACTATCTCCTGGAGTTTGCTCAAATTTATGTTCATTAAGTCACTGATGCTATCTAACCATCTCATCCTCTCCTGTCATTTCCCCTTAACTCTCACCTTTATCAGTTAAACCAAGACTCACAGCTTAGGAGTCAACCTGGGGCATTGAAAGGAGGGTTTCTTCCTTGCTCTTTTATTACTAAAACAAAAAAGTCCTTATATTCTTTTCAACATAATTTTCCTTCTGCTTGGTCTTGGTCACCATTGTAATTCTCGAGAAAGATCAAATATCCTACCTTAGAAAAATAAATATATATTTCTACATTGCAAATCAATGATAAACCTCTGTTGACTGTTGATTTTGTGATTTTTCTTCTTTCTTTTTAATTATGAGACACACTGGTTTGGGTTGTCTTTTAAAATATAAATGTGCTTCAGTGATTGAACATACTACAAAACTTTCACAGAAATGTTTTTTGATCTGAAATGTCCATAACAAAATTTTTTTTTAGTAATTTGAGCTTGTTGAATGGTCAGATGTTTTTCTCCCAGATTTTGTGTTATAACTTAGTCTTTCTAGGTCAGTCATCACAGTTCTGAGTTATTTGGGGGTTCTCATTCTCTGTTAAAATCCAAATTCCATGAAATTCAAGGCTTTCAAGACATGACTTTACAAATTTTATTTCCTGTATCCCCTTCAGCCCCCTAAATTCCTCAATGGGAGCAGTCTTTGTTCCCTGTACATCCTGGCAACTTTCTACTTTGCTGCCTTAGCTCTTATCTTTTAAAATGTCACTTTCTTTCACCCCTACTTCCATAAATCCATTTCAGCTTACTTATCATTAAGCTTCAATGTTACCTTCAAGTTGAAACCATGCATTCTATTAGTTGGGTACATTTCTTTCTTACTGAAATCTGGATGGGTACATCCTTGCATCCCTCCACTCTCCCATGAAAAGTCCCCTTGCACCTAGTAGGCACTCATATATGGATGACGAGCTGAGTGGATCAGATAAAAAATGTAGTAACTATATTTAACATTATTACAGATACTTCTTAAGATACTGATATTATTAACTATAGCTCACCTGGCTTACAAAGTAGTTCCCTTTATTTTCAGATTTCAACGGTTACAGTAGTTATATGACATATAGCCAGTATAGAGTGTTTTCAGTCTTTAAATAAGCAAAATCATGAGGAAAAAAAACGCCAACATTTAACTATGCTACTTTAAATCCTAATTTTGTACTTATTTATTGGCTCTTTGAAGATAGAAATTTTTGTATCAGTAACTTTAATTATATCTATTTTTCCTATAAACTTTTATTTATATTAATCTCTCCAGAAGAAAGAGAAGTCAGTGTTGTTGCTTCCAAAAGCTTTCAATTTGTTGTTTTTGATATACTTCCAGTGTCTCAGTTGGGCTAGAAGTCAAATATCCTGGATTGTAATTCTTACACTGTCAATTGTTTTTACTATAATTTCTGGCACCACTTAATCTCCTTGAAACTGAACTTCTTTTACTTAGGAACTGAGGAAGTTGAATTCAGTAATTAAAATTGTTTTAACTGTAAAACCTATTCTGCAATGGTATTTTTAAAAAATTAAAACACTACCCATAATCTCACCCTGACACACTTATTTTCAGTTTTGAATCTGATTCTTCTAAGGCCGATTTTAGTGGTAAAAGATCAATACTAATTTTAATGTTTACATGTCAAGAGTTAGCAGACCTGAGTTACGGTCTTTTCTAGCTCGATTTTAGCAACTTTAGATAAGTTCCCAACCTCTATAAACCTAAACTTTTTCACTGTAAATTATAAATAAGATTGTCTGCCTCTCTCATTCACTATCCCTTAGAAGGTTTTAATGAGATTATGATACTTTGAAAACTGTGAAATTGGCTTCCTTGGTGGCTCAGAGGGTAAAGCGTAGGCCTGCAATGCAGGAGACCTGGGTTCGATCCCTGGGTCGGGAAGATCCCCTGGAGAGGGAAATGGCAACCCACTCCAGTATTCTTGCCTGGAGAATCTCATGGACAGAGGAGCCTGGTGGGCTACAGTCCACGGGGTTGCAAAGAGTCAGACATGACTGAGCGACTTCACTTTCACTTTCATAGACATGTAAGGTATTGTTGTAAATCTCTAAGAATACCTGGCTTGAAACTAGAGATTTGGATTGGACAAAGCAAGGAGTAAGGGCTCACTTTAACATGATCACAATTATTCAGCCTTGAAAAATAACTGGTTCAGTAGGGTTGAATGATGGATGATCTGTTGGGTGCATTTATATATACTACTTACTACCTCCTTTCCAGGGAAACCTTAGGTTACTCTTACTGCATGAGCTGGCTCATGTACCTCGTGATGAACTGATTACAATCCTTCCTGTTATAATAATAACATTAGAAATGATTTGTGTGATAGCAGCAGGGCTAATGGGCTGTCTTGTTTGAAGATCCTGTACTTAGCACAGTGACCCTTAAATAGGAGAGGCTGTATACATTTTCTTGTAACCATCTTATATTTTTTGCAAAGGTTACTTTCCAACAACACAAAACTAATATTTTCCTTTCTCTGCTTTGGGGGCTTTTCCCATTATTACTTTTTTGCTTGTCTATTACTTCTCTCAGACTCCGAGCTTCGTAAGGGCAGACACTACCTTTTATTGTGTTCCTTTGTATCACTTTTCATGTGTTCCTGGAACCCAGCACAACTGGTATATTATCATAATTATATGAAAGAATGAGTGTTATTAGCTCTACTTTAATTCAGAGTTTTTAACTTGTCTATCACTGACATCTTAAAATTATGAAATCACATTCTGTTTTATAATGTTACTGATAATTTGAAAGGAAGATTTCTCTTAAGATAAATTTTTGTAAACCTATTTCATTTTTTTGAGCTATCTATGCATGGATAAGAAAATGATTAATTTTAAATATATCTTAGTGAGAAAAAGGTCCTAAAATGTTTTAAAATCTTGTATGATGACAATTGGTGTTATTACACTTGGTTTGGAAAATGATCTTTACAGAATAAACAACCAGCACTCTTATTATAAATTTCTAGTGATGATTGCAATAGTTATTTAAGAGAGAATGTGCTAACCTTAGATTGTACAAAGATGCCTATGTGAAGTCCACAAGCAAAGTTAGTGGTTGACTGGGAGGCTTATTCAGCTAATTCAAGTAAAATGGTAAAAGCGAAAAGGGGAAAGTGTTTTGTTTTGCTTTAAGGAACTTGCTTTACTCCCTATTTAAATTTCCTGTGATTAAAAATACTTACTTGCAGTTGTCACAAAACAATATAAAGCCTCCTACTAAATAAATAATCTTATCAACAAAAGTATGTGGGAGGGTATATTCCTGTTTGTATGAATCTCTATATAATATAGGATTATTTTATTAAAATATTACAATAAAATATGTAATTTTAGGAACTGGTCAATACCTTTGAATTTTCAAACTGTCGTACTTGGCAAACTAAAAGTATATAGTTAAAAAGAAAATTTTGAAAAGCATATTTGTAAGTTGTATTAGGAATATAGTATTTATAATAAAATATGCAGACCATTCATCTTAATCATTTGAGGTTCTAATGTGATTGATTTAGGTATCCTATTCAAATTTAAGAATTTTCATTTATTTCAGCAGATCTCAAATAGTTCATACCAAAAAAAATATGTCTTCACTGCTTTTAGTATCTGAATTATAATGATTTTTCAAAGATTTCTCACTTATTTTGTTTATAGAGCTCTACTATTTTTATAAAGCAATATTAATGTTTTTGCACATAAAGTGAATTCTTAATTCCAACCAGTGCATATATTTTAATTGCCTTTTAAGATTTAGTTGACTTTTTAATTTTCCTTTTAAGTTAGAAAAGATATTTGATAAAAAATTAGGTCCCGTCAAATATACTTGGTCCTGGCACTAACCACTGATATGAAAGAATATTAGAGATATTAAAGCCTGCCAAAACTGGAGTTATTGATCCTGTGACCTGGAACATTTTTGAAGTATTTTATTGTCACTTTTCTCCCTAAGCTTCCTCTTAAAGGTATTCAGAGAAAGCTCTGTTATTGGGATCTGGTGAGGCTGCAGGTGTCAGAGGAGTGATTATTCTTTGAATCAAACTTGGCCCTGGAAGAGAACTAAAAGGAGGACAGTGTTCATATCTTTGTGTCTAGGAGTGTGTTTGGAATCTTATGATGCAGTTTTTAAAAATGTGATAGAAAATTGCATGTAGATATGCTGCATGTTATTTATTATAATTTTCAGATGTATATATTTCAACATTTTAACCTCTCTCGAAACTAGGAGGCATCTGTAGGTTCAGCAATTATAACTGGATTGGCAGCACTTTTCTTTCTTAATAGTACCTAAAATACCGGTGCATCAGTCACTTGATGGTGATTCCCATTCAACTAGATATAAATATGGATAGATAGAATATTCCTGATATAACTAAAAGAGACAGCTTGGCTCCTTTATTATTTTATGAGTTTGTAGTCGGTTCTTTGGTGACTCATTCAGTAGCAAATTTTCAAGTACCTATTATTCATAGACGGTAGGGATAATAAACAAAGACCTTATTCTCAACAGAGCATACACTAATCTGGGAAACAGACAACTTGATGTTTAATTTTAATATGCTGTATATTATAGAAGTAAAGGCGCTAGAGGCATACAAGTATCTGGGGGAGGGGGTTCAGTCTACTCCAGTGGCTTCATGGAAATAACATTCACATGGGGACTTGAGGATCCGTAGCAGTGTAGGTAAAGAATAGCATTTTGATGTCTCGTTTTCTGAATATATTTAAAACATGAGCTCCTTTATTTTATAAATTAGTTAAGGGGCATATTAAAATTCAGCAAGTTCTACATCTAATGGGGTGTTTGTTGGGTTGAGGTGTTAGAACCCAGGCAGAGGAGCATCCATCTAAGGAAGTAAGATCAACAGTTACAAGTTGTGGCCCTCGAGCTCATGCATCAAAATAACAGCATGAGAGCAGGGAAGAAAAGTAGGCAAACTAGTTTGGCATGTATATTTTATTGCTACCACTACTGCCCATTTATTAAACAAACGAACAAAAGTCCTCTGAATTTATTGCTGACTTTACAGACTTCTTAATGACTTAAATATTTTCGCTATTTTCAGCAGCTTCTGACAATCCATTGTATGTCATTGGAGGTCATTTCTTTGTTATAAGTAAGTGGCTGACTTCCTTCCATATCCAGCCATTAGCTCACTGGACTTCTTTTAGAATAGGAAATCTTGCCTGTGAAAAAAGTCATAAAAGAAGACTCCTGCTTGTAGTCTAGCTGAAATGTTTCTAGGGAGGAGAGATACACAACTCAATTAGGGATAATTCTGTACTTGTATTTTTAATAACCGGAGATTATATTTTTTTGATTCATAATTTGAGTTATTTTGAGTAATTTTGAGTTATAATGAGTCTTATTTGAGTTATAATTAATGTAGGAAGGGACATCATCTAATTTCACTATATACCTAAAAGTCATGGAAAACAGACCCACTTCATCGTTAATCAGATCCTTATCAAGGTCTTTTAGACAGTGCGACTTGGATTTAACATTTAGAGGGTTGAGCAAGAGGGAAATGGATTTATATTTAGACAGCCAATTGTTGTTGTTATTCAGTCCCGAAGTCATGTCCGACTCTGTGACTCCATGGACTGCAGTATGCCAGGCTCCCCTGTCCTTCACTATCTCCTCGAGTTTGCTCAGATTCATGGGCACTAAGTTGATGATGCTACCTAACCATCTCATCCTCTGTCGCCCCCTTCTCCTTTTGCCTTCAGTATTTCCCAGCATCATGGTCTTTTCCAAAATGGTACATTATTTCAAGAACGTGAGAGATCTGAATAGAGTATAGGGTTTGCCATTTATTAATTGTGTGACTTTAGTCAAATTAGTCTCTTAGTTTCTTCATCTGTAAAATATGAATAATAGTTCCAGAATTTCCCCTTTTTGAGACTAAAATGTAATTTGTGCAAAATTCTTGGCACAGGGCCTCATATCTAATACATTCTCAAAAAATATGTGCCTTTCAGCAATAAATTGTGCTAGTTCTTCTCCGTTATTGTCTTGATCTTTGTCCCCTGGGAGTTTGAATTTTGCCATTTGGAGATGACCAGTGGGAGAGCTGGGCAAGGCATTAGGGGGCAGGAGGAAAAGGCAGAGTATTCATTGCCCCTGTTTTCTCCCTGCTAAGCTTCAGCTTTGGCACTAGCTGCATTCTGCTTCTTATGGCCACAGCTCCTGTCCAGGGGTCCCCCTCCCATAGCCAGAGTTCACGGTCAAGCTGATGTTGCTACCCCGTCAGGCCTAGGAACAGCAGTGGCTTTTCATCTCATGTTGCTTCAGGTGCTTTGTTCCTACTTGTTGCTGCTTGTTCTACGTGCTCCATCAACTTTTGTCAATTCCTTTCTATGTTTCTGCAAACAGTCCCTTGACTTAAGTCAGTTTTCTTCAGCTAAATCTTTTACATGTGCCACTACTTCTTTTGCTGGGACCTTGACATATTTAAAGTAACAATAAAGACTTTAGAATAGAGAAGGGCATCTTTCTTGATGACTCATGTTTAAATGTTGAGAAAAGTTAATACAAGATAGTCCTAAATATAATGGGAAGTTTACTGAGATGGTTTATTAGAGAGATGGTTGTTGTGATGTAAACCCAGCTTTGAAGACTGGAAAGAGTTTGTTTAGAGGGCAGGGGGTAGTAAGAAAGAAGGGTGGAATGCTTTTCTAGATGCGTAAAATGGTATCATATGGACAGTAGCAAAATAAGCATGAGGACTAATGCGGGAAATGAGGAAATGTGACTCGCTGTCATGACTGGCAGTTTATGTTCAGAAGTTTTGGTTGGCAAATAATGGTCTTTCATATATCTTCATTTCCTAATCCCTGGAACTTGCAAATGTATCACTATATATGGCAAAAAGGATTTGGTATATATGATTAAATTAAGAATCTTGAGCTGGGGAAATTATCCTGGATTATTCGGGGGAGCCCAGCATAATTAGCATTTTTATATGAGGAAGGAAATAGGGTCAGCATCAGAGATGGAGATGTGATGAAGAAGCAGTCACGGGAAAGATCTGAAGATGCTACTTTACTGGCTTTGAAGATGGAGGATGGAGCTACAAGCCAAGGAATGCAGATTGCCTTTAACAATCTGAAAAAGGCAAGGAAATTGATTCTCCCCTAAAACCTCCAGATAAAAGGCAGCCCTGCCAACATCTTGATTTTAGCCCAGAGAGACTTCTGACCCATAGAACTATAAGTGGTAAATTTGTCTTGTTTTAAGCCAGTAAATCTGGGGCAATTTGTTATGACTGCAATAGGAAACTGATAAGAGGCATAGTAGGAGACAGAGGGTACTGGATTAGGGCAGACCCTGAAAGGCTGGTTGAGAATTGTAGATTTTATCTTATGGATAACATAGAGCCACCAAAGATTTTTGGCTAAAGACTAAGGTATGATAAAAACTATGTATTAGGAAGATTAATTAGAGGTTAAGTTCAGACTGAAGACAAGAAGATGAGTTCTACAGTACTATGCATGGGTGGGTATGGTGATAAGACCCTAGATTATGGACTCTATGGATTGATGAGAAGTTTGTAAGGAAGCTGACAACATGATGGCTGACAGGATAACCAGCAAAGGAAAAGAAGACATCAAATTTTAGATCCCTTCTGTTATGGTGTGAAATGGGCATGAATATAACCCATAAGAAGGCTTCCCAGTTGGCTCATTGGTGAACAATCTGCCTGCCAATGCAGGAGACCCAGGTTCTGTCACTGGGTCAGAGGATCCCCTGGAGAAGGAAATGGCAACCCACTCCAGTATTCCTGGCTGGGAAATTCCATGGGCAGAGGAGCCTGGTGGGCTTACAGTCTGTAGGGTCTCAAAGAGTTGGATGCTACTGAAGAGACTTAGCACATATGCATGCATTAGCTCCAACAGTTGCAAAAAACTAACAGTATACAACTTACGGCTGTTTTAAGCATAAGGAAATAAAGTAGTTGAATATATATATATATATACACACACATATATGAAATTGTAATTTGTTTACTTCTTTTTTTTTTGCGTTTCATTCTTTTCAGAGGATTTGCAAACCTTGTTTGATTATTTCTACATTGAAAGTTGCTCAGTTGTGTCTATCTCTTTGCGACCCCATGGAGTATAGCCTGCCAGGGTCCTCTGTCCATGGAATTCTCCAGATCGAACTCAGGTCTCCCCCATTGCAGACGGATTCTTTATTGTCTGAGCCACCAGGGAAACCCAAGAATACTGGAATGGGTCGCCTATCCCTTCTCCAGGGGAACTTCCAGACCCAGGAATTGAACAGGGGTCTCCTGCGTTGTAGGCAGATTCTTTACCAAGTGAGCTACCAGGGAAACCCATTTCTGCTTATTCAGTAAAATGAGAAAAGTACAACTTGAGTACTTAGTAAAACATTCAAATTTTGCAAAACAACAACAACAACAAGATGCAAACAGCCTCCCAAAAAATTGAGTTGGAGAGGACTCATAGGTCAAATAGGCTTCCCTGGTGGCACTAGTGGTAAAGAACCCACCTACCAGTGCAGGAGACAGGGAGAGACTTGGGATGAATCCCTTGGGATGATCCCCTGGAGGAGAGTATGGCAACCCACTCCAGTATTCTTGGAAAATCCCGTGGACAGAGGAGCCTGGCAGGCAACAGTCCGCAGTGTTGCATAGAATTGGACACGATTTAACATGCATGCATACATAGCTCAACATGTGTAAAGGATAGTGACGGTGGCTTACACAGTCAGCCACTCACTGTCTGTAAAGCTGTTCAGAAGTTGACACTATTTGGATTATTGGCCCTTTTCACACAAAGCTTCAGCCATCTGCCTTCTCTTTCTTTCACCCTTGCAACTTTTCCTGCTCAGTCAGTAACTAGTAGAAAAGATCTAACTATCGGTTAATGATTTGGAAAATCTTAGAAAATGTTTTGATTCAACCTTTTTTCCGCCCTTAAATTGAGCATAAGCTTGCATCTCCACTGTGCTTGTCTCCCCCAAAAGATACCTATTTATGCACAAGTAACAGTACTTTACTTTGTATTTTAAAAATTATTCTACTAATTCTCAAAGTAAATGTTCACTACTTCCTCAATTTCAATATGTTCCTTTTCCTGGGTGCTAACACAGAAACATCATTTCAGCACGAGAGACAACTTTGCTTTGCATTCTTCTCTTTCCTCCTTTGTAGCAGAAACTATCTTGAGTACATAACAGCAAGAATAATGTCCACTCTTGAGCAACCTGAAAGTAGAAACTCTATACACAGACACGAAAAAGGAAAGTAGAAGCCATCAGCAAAGTCCTAAAATACCATGTATATTGTAAAAAACAACTTTAATTTGAAAAGTCACTTCCACCTTGTAAAGTTTCCAGCACCGCTCCCCCCATCATTGGGGTGGGTGGGGGGGAGGTTTTGAAACAACTTCAAAAGTAATTGACACCGAAAACCCAACGCAGAAAACTGCTTTCTGAGCTCCAACCTGCCCGGACTATCTGGAGCGCCCGAAAGTGGATCCGCGCTCCCTTCTCACTCCGGGCCGAAGCTCTGCGCGCCTCCCTCCCGGAGTCCCGCGCTCAGGAGATGCTTGGAGAAAAGCAGGGTCACTCACCGGAGAGGAGCCAGCAGTAGGCGACAGCGACCCCTGGGCTGGCGCAGCGCCGGGGGTCCATGACTGGAGTGGGCGCAGCGCCCGGGGCACGCGCGGGATCAGAGGCGAGGACTCGGCGGAACCGCGCGCAGGAGCCGCGTTGCTCGCCGCCGGGGGTCTCAGTCGCTGGCCGGTCGGCCCCGGCGCCCGGGGAGCAGCGGGGCGATTTCCTGTGTTTTCCGCCAGTGCCTCTAAGTTCGGTTCACGCTACTCGCCTCGCAGAATTGCCACATCGTCCCCCGCCTTCGTGCTCTGAAATCCCACTGGCAGCCTCCCAGGCTCTGTCTGAGACATGGACAAATAAAGCCAGCTTCGCGGGTCCTTGTTTAGGCTAAAGTCCATGAGCTGCGAAGCAAACCTTAAAGGGACATCTGCCTTTCATTGAGAGGGTGATCCGGCTCCCGGCGCCAACTCCCTAAGGTGGTAGGAACGCGGGCGAGGGCCGGACCTTGCGGGGGTGTCGTTAGCCCAGTGGCTCCGCCTTCGCACCCCTCGCTTCTCCCTGGGTCTGGGCACCCAGGCGCTTTCAAAGTGCCGGCGCTCTTCGGCTAGTAAGCGGACGGGGGCGGCTTTCCTGAGGTCCGATTGCGTAGAAGGGATCAGTCCGTCTATGAAAGTGAGCGAATTTGGTTGCCGCGCGCCTCTCCTTCGGGCACTTGAACTTCGCTGTCCAGCCCTTTTGCACTCAAAGGAGGTGGGGGCGTCTACCCCGACACGCCCCTCTGAGGGTTTGGCTTTCCATAATCAGGGTTTGCTTCCTTTCTGCTGATTCGTGGTCACAGGGAGGCTTTTCTTCGGGCAAACTGTGATAGCTAGAGGAAAGGAGAGCTAAGACTGGGAGAAAAAGGGAAGGAGAAATGCAAGAGGGAATCTAGAGGGGAAGGAAGGGAGGAAAACAGCCTCGTTAAAAATGGAATGTGTGTGGGCTATTTGTTTAATCTCAATTAGGATGTTTGTACACTGGAAATTGAACCTAAGAAAGAATTTAGGGCACTTTTTTATTTCTTGTTGCTACAGACTTTAATAAATAAGAATGAATTAATTTGGGTACATGTTATTTACTCCACTTAGGAGTTTGCAGTGCTTCCCTTGTCGAGTTGTACATCCTCTAAGTCAAGAGCCACATCTACATGGTACCTTCGCCAAATACTTGCTGTATTTAAATCAGCTATGTTTTAATGGTTTTGAGAATTTCAAAGAAGGGGAAGTAATGGATGAGTAGACTTGTGTTTACAGGTATAGTGTGTGTGTGTGTGTGTGTGTGTGTGTGTGTGCGCACTCTCAGTGGCTCAGTCGTTTCTGACTGTGACCCCAAGGACTGTAACCCGATAAGTTCTTCTGTTCATGGAATTTTCCAGGCAAGAATACTGAAGTAGGTTGCCATTTCCTCCTCCAGAGGATCTTCTTGACCCAGGGATCAAACTCCCGTCTCCTGCACTGGCAGGTGGATTCTTTACCACTGACCTACCTGGGAATCCCCTTATAGGTGGTCAGTCAGTTCAATTCAGTCGCTCAGTCATGTCTGACTCTTTGCGACCCCATGAATCGCAGCACGTCAGGACTCCCTGTCCATCACCAACTCCTGGAGTTCACTCAGACTTGAGTCCATCGAGTCAGTGATGCCATCCAGCCATCTCATCCTCGGTCGTCCCCTTCTCCTCCTGCCCCAAATCCCTCCCAGCGTCAGGGTCTTTTCCAATGAGTCTTTCGCATGAGGTGGCCAAAGTACTGGAGTTTCAGCTTCAGTATCATTCCTTCCAAAGAACACCCAGGACTGATCTCCTTTAGGATGGACTGGTTGGATCTCCTTGCAGTCCAAGGGACTCTCAAGAGTCTTCTCCAACACCACAGTTCAAAAGCATCAATTCTTCGGTGCTCAGCTTTCTTCACAGTCCAACTCTCACATCCATACATGACCACAGGAAAAACCATAGCCTTGACTAGACGGACCTTTGTTGGCAAAGTAATATCTCTGCTTTTTAATATGCTATCTAGGTTGGTCATAACTTTCCTTCCAAGGAGTAAGCGTCTTTTAATTTCATGGCTGCAATCACCATCTGCAGCGATTTTGGAGCCCCCCAAAAAGACTCAATTATATGCACCTCTACTGGACTGGGTTCAATTTAACTACTAATTGAATATTTCTGTCTAGCAGGACTAGAGTTAGGTAGGACAAGAGTGCCACCCAAAGGAGGACTCATTGCCTGGAATACAGTACAGGTGACACAGTACAGAGAATCCAAGGAAGGGCAGGGAGAAAGCCACAAGGATGATTGAATAGGCTGCCAAATAGAAGATCGCAAGAGTAAATGTTGGAGAAGATGAAATTTAAGAAGTTTAATGAAGATAAAAAATTGGGTGGGTAGAGGTGAGATGTTGATGTCCATCACATCTCAGAAAGGGACCTATCAGCCAGAGAATTCCTCTTCTAATTTATGAATGTGAAGTGATTCACTCCTTAGTAAGTATATTTAAAAATCCTGTAAGTCTGTAAAAAATTACATTGTGTTGGGCCATAGTTAAACCTACTAGGCAGTACTTGGGCTCCTTTGCATGCAAGCCTGCTAAGTCGCTTCATTCATGTCCAATTCTTTGCAACCCTGTGGACTGTAGCCCGCCCAACTCCTCTGTCTGTTAGATTTTCCAGGCAAGAATGCTGGAATGGGTTGTCATGCGTTCTCCAGGGGATCTTCCAGACCCGGGGATCAAACTCAACTCCCTTAAGTCTCCTGCGTGGCAGGCGGGTCCTTACCACTAGCACCACTTGGGAAGCTACTTTGCCTTCATTCAATGCTCTCAATATCACACTTTGACTTTCCAATCTCTCATTTTTGTTAACTTGATATTATCAACCTACTTCCTTCCTCTTTCTGGAAAAGTTCTGCCACAGAATGCCTTTCCTGTGTATATCTCATCTCTCTGTATAGTTTCACCTGCATCTTAGGCTTCTCATCATGACCCAAAGGGCTTTGCACTATAATCGGTAAATTCTAGTTAATTGATTTCTGCTTAGACTTTAAGGCTTCCCCGTGGCTCAGACGGTAAATAATCTGCCTGCAATGTGGGAGACCCAAGTTTGATCCCTGGATTAGGAAGATCCCCTGGAGAAGGGAATGGCAGCATATTCCAGTGTTCTTGCCTGGAGAATTCCACGGACAGAGGAGCCTGGTGGGCTACAGTGCATGGAGTCGCAAACCATTGGAGATGACTGAACAACTGACACTTTCAGTTTCACTTAGATATTAAAAATCATAATAAATATTTTCCCAAAAATATTTTTCCAAATTGCTCAGTTTTCAAAAATAGATAATAGTATATGTAGCCTGTATAATCAAAGCTATGGTTTTTCCAGTGGTCATGTACAGATGTGAGAGTTGGATCATAAAGAAGGCTGAGCTCCATAGAATTGATGCTTTCAAAGTGTGGGGCTGGAGAAGATTCTTGAGAGCCCCCTGGACTGCAAGAAGATCAAACCAGTCAATCCTAAAGGAAATCAATTCTGAATATTCATTGGAAGGACTGTTGCTGAAGCTGAAGCTCCAATACTTTGGCCACCTGATGCAAAGAGCTGACTCATTGGAAAAGACCCTGATGCTGGGAAAGATTTAAGACAAAAGGAGAAGGGGGCAGCAGAGGATGGGATGGTTAGAGTTCGTTACCGACTCAATGGATGTGAATTTGAGCAAACTATGAGAGATAGTGGAGGATAGAAGAGACTGGTGTGCTACAGTCCAAGAGGTTTCAAAGAGTCAGACATGATTTAGTGACTGAACAGCAACAAAATATTTGTGTGTATGTGTGCATATAGGTATACAAACACATATATACACATGCATGTACGTGTAAGGAATTGTAGAAAATTGCAATATATTCAATTAGAAAAAAATGGAAAGAGAAATTCTAAAATTATAACTAAGTCTATAGTTACTGAGAACTTTACCTTTCTTTGCGGGTGGTGGGGGGGAGTTGTTAATAAATACTTTGAATGTAAATATTTTAAAAATCTCCTCTAGGATTTACAGAATAATGGTGATAAACAGCACTACCAGTCCTGTGGTTTTTGAAGTTAATTTTCATATGTGTTATGAATCTTGTAGCTGTGTTTATCAGTTTTCTTCATGTCAGGTTAATACAGTGCAGAGAGTGAGAAAACAGCTATTGCTGGAGAAGTTAATTTAGAATAAGTGTTCATTTTCTAAATTTCAATACTTCTAAACAAAAATCAATGTCAGAAAAGCTACTTTCTTAACCAGTTTTATCCTAACAGAAAGACATGCCACTGAGTGAATTGAGGCTTAGAGAAGATAAAAGTGGTGGTCACAAACTAGTAATTATATGAGGTTACTTGGTGGCTAATGTTAAATAAACTCCTCCCTGGGGACTCAGAAGGTAAAGAATCTGCCTACAATGCAGGAGACCTGGGTTTGATCCCTGGGTCAGGAATATTCTCTGGAGAAGAGAATGGCTACCCACTCTAGTATTCTTGCCTGGAGAATTTCATGTAAAGAGGAGCCTGGCAGACTACAAACTCATGGGGTCACAAAGAATTAGACACACTGAGTGACTAACGCTTTCACTTTTCTCAATGTTAAACTCTAGACTTTATGTTATATACTTTTCTAAGTGAGAAAATATGATCAGATCTCTTAGAGTTTGGAAATATTGGTGAAAATAAAAAATACAGTAAGAAGTTAAAGGCTGAATTGATTAAGAATTTGGAAAGTAGAGTCTGTGAAATGAAGCAAAAGTAATTGGGGTTGCCGACTAATAATTTCAAAAAAGAAAGATACTTCATTCCAAAGTATTCTCCTTGGAGCTTATCTAACGTATGAGTAAGATTACTGTAGGTTCTGGAGTTAAGACTGCATGGATTCAAGTCCTGGAACTACCATCTGGGAGCTGTATTATACAGGAAGAATTATTTGATTTCTCTAAGGCTCAGTTTTCTCAGAAGGAAAATGTGGATGAAAATATTGCTTATCCTTGAAGACTGTCTGTTGTGAAGATTAAATGAGACATGCCTGAAAAAGCATTTAGCACAATGCCTAGTTTTAAAGTAAATGTGTAATAGAAATGAATCATTCTTCTCAGTGGTAGAAGAATTAGTATTAGACAGACATTGGAAACATAGGTCAGGGCCTCTGTGTGGTGGGCCCTATAGGAAGTGATGTCATTGGATGGGCATCAGAAGGGAACTTTAGTGTTTAGCTAAAATATTACCATCAACTCCTATTATTATTTCTAAAATGTTCACCTTTAGAATATTTACTTTTGGATGAGGAAATTATCTTGAAAATATAAAAATTGTAAAACCTGTAAAATGGGCATACATTAAGACAGCAGAGCCCTTTATGGCATTAGCAAGGATTTGCTTTTCAAATTACCTAGCTGTCAAAAAATTTTTTAACAAGAAAAGAAAAATTTCCCTAAGGGGTTAGGAATAAAAGAGAGTCTAGGGTTCTGCTTCTGGTGTATGCCAGGGTTCTTTGGTAGTAAGATCATGGATTTTCAAGGCCACAACATAAAAAAGTTATCCCCCTCTGGGTACGAGAGTAGTGTCAATTTTACTCAATAATAAATAACTTTTAAACTATTATATGTTAAAGTAAAATTTTTATAGGAAAATACAAAATAATGTGTTTCGAAAAGTTAGAGGTTTCAAATACATTTTAAAGTAGCTTCAAGGGTGCTTTCATTCTCCCTCTTTGAGGATTTAGGGGAAGGTGTTTGTTTTTATAAAGATTTCATGATGATTCAGATTTTAAAATTTTACTATGTATGTGTTTAGAATAATGCAGTCCAAAACAGAGATACTAATTCACGGGGCTAACCCATATGGGGAGCTTAATCTAGTTCAATGAATTTTGAGTTCCTGCTATGTATCAGACTCCAGGGTTATGTTCTGCTGAGGCAAAAATGGGTAGAACAGTTGTTTTTTTTTTACTGAAAATCTGCTGTCCATTAACTTCTTCCACTTGTAACTAGGAACAGAAAGTAAGCAGTTTTGTCCTCAATTCTAACATTGGTATGTTTCATTTTAAGCTTGTTAAATTAAGCAATTTTGTGAAATTATCATATTCATTGTTGCTACCTTGACTTAAGAACCCATGATACTTCTTCCATGACCAAAATAAAGTCATGTTTATGATGACAGTGATGTGGGACTTGAACTTCACCACCAGCCAACCTTTTTTGGTCTTGTTATTGTGTAATGTTCTTGTGTGAATGTTTTTGCACTTAAAATATAAAAAGGTGTTCCTCCCACTCTATTTCCTGGATAAGTCTGTGCCAGAAATCTGGTCCAAAGGCATTTGGGCAATGGGTACTTATGAAAAAAGATCTGACTTTAGAATCCTGGTGAGGGACAGTTCTTAACACTGCAGTAAACTTCTCTAAAACTTGGCAGACTTCAACATGAGAGAGACAGTAAGACTACAGTGAAGGGAGTGAGGACCAGGGTGGTGCCCTGGCAAGATATTTAATTTGTGGCACTCTCTTACTCAGTATAACCACCACTCATGAGCAGTAACATTTAGCTATGTTGCTGGATCCCTGAATTTGAAATGTGAGCTGATTATATTTTAAGATATTAGGCAATTCTAGAATTATTTGAACAACTTGATTTAATTATTTTCCTTTAACCAGTTTCTAAAAAGTTAAATAAAGTAAATGGGCTCTACAATCCCAGGATTGTAGCAAATAAATGATTAGTTAGTAATCAAGCTAAGAACATAGGTATTTCTTGTAATAGGACTGGTCAGTAGATATCTATGTCTATGCTGAAGTGTGTGTGCTCAGTTCTGTCCAACTCTTCGATACTCCATGGACTGTAGCCTGCCAGGCTCCTCTGTCCATGGAATTTTCCAGGCAAGAATACTGGAATGGGTAGCCATTCCCTTCTCCAGGGGATCCTCCTGACCTAGGGATCAAACCTGTGTCTCTTACACCTCTTGCACTGGCAAGCAGATTCTTTATCACTGTGCCACCTGGGAAGCCCCATATATCTGTATCTATATAAATACATCAAGAGAAAGAAAGTCTATTATTTTGCTCTAAAATAATAACAAGTAGATTATATTGCAACTTATGTGGCTCTTTCTCATTTTTTACTAGACCATAATCTATTATCAAGATAGTCATTTTTATTACCTGCAGACATCTGCCCCCATGTAATTTTCATTCATTCAAACATTTATGAAATTACTTCTGTGCAGCAGCAAGTCTTTTAAGTCCTGCAGATTCAGAGATGTTGAAGTGCATGGCCCCGTCCTCAAGAAAATTCACAAGCTATCTAAATATATGCATAGAGTGATATTTCTGTGGTATCTGATGAACCCTAGAATGGAAGGTATTGTCAACAGAAGGAAAAAGAGTTTCAAAGAGATGGTGGCACTGGAATTTAGCCTTGCAGGAAGTGGGCAGAGGTTTCATAGATGGAGAAAAGGAGATGGGCATTCTAGACACAGGCAGCATGAAATGGATGAATGCAATGAAATAGAAGTTAGGAAAGGCAAGTGAAACTGTGGCCAGATGTGAAAGAATCTTGGAAGGAGGCCATGGAATTTGGATTTCTTATAAGCAAAGAATATTTTCATAGTTCAGAGTGACCATTCAAACATGTTTTTACTGTTTTTGTTTTCTTTTATGCATTTTCTAAGGTGGCTTGATGTGATCTAATTCTGAAATATATTAGAGCAGATGAAATATATTAAAGCCATGAAGCACACTGTGGAACATTTTTTCCCCAGAATTTTTATGCAATGTCTTCTTTAAGGAAATATTATATATTATCAGTAAATGCAGTTACATGCACTCCTAGGATAAAGGTGGAAGATTGAACATTGGTTGAACAAAGCATGGAGAGCCAAGAAGAATATTTGGTTTTTATTTTAAAGTTTGAAGTTGATGAAAAATGAAACTACTTATCATGACGCCTAAAAGAAGTTTTAAACACTCCAATTGGCACCATATATTAGGAACTTAAGTATTAGGAAAGATATACTACCAGTATTGGCCATTTTATTTTGGTCCCAATGTAGACAGATGGAATGAAGGCAGCCATGAACTCCTAATCATTGAAGATTTTGTTCTCTGGGGTGAAGACTGCTTTTAAAGGCCCTGCACTGAAAGAGGAGATGTGGGACTTTTCATGAAAGATAGCCATGACCAGCTGATCGCTCTCCAGGAAAGGAAACTGCAAAGCCAAGAGGATAGAGCCCGAGACTGGGAGTTAGAAGCCACTGAAGTTGCCAGGGTAGAGCAAGCAGGAACAGCCAAGTGTGAGTAGGCAATGAAGACAGCCTCACTGTGGAGCAAGTTTGGAACCGGATGGCTGAGAAAATTTAAAACAAAGGCCATAAATACCAGGATCTGCCCTGGGTTTTCTTTCACGTGTGCCCAAATGTGCTACAAAGGCACAGGTGAAGAGTTTAAAGTACCTACTATGGAGCTATGGCTAAATATATCTGAGCCATAAAACGTAATAGGACAAGTAACTAATATTAAGTGTATTAGTAAAGCTCGTAAAGAAATGATAATGTTAATAAAAGAATTATATCTGTATATTGCAGGAAAGAATTTCATAGTCACAGAAAAAGGTGTATAAAAAAGGAGATTATTTTTATGAGACTAAATTTCTCTCCCAAGCCCTCAAATACAGAGAAGTAATTCAATGTTTTCTTCTTTTTTTTTCTTTCCTGGGAATGACTTTTTAAGATTTTTTTAAAATTTAATGCTTGCAGAGGGGAAAAGAGAAATAGGAAAATATATGACCAAAAGAATGGGATTTCCCTTTCAGAAGAGCTACAGAAGGTTGTTCAACTCCTTGGATGAGAAAAGAGTTATAAAGGATATAAGAATGCAGAAAATTGGTGACTCCTGAAGTGGGAGAACTAGGCCTAGAATAACTGCAAAGAATGTTAATCTCTTATGATCTTATAATTTATTTTTACAATAACCACTCTTCTAGGAATACAGAAGTATAAAATCTTTTGATATAAACTCAATCTACCTAGAGTAACAATATTTAGATTTTCCTTATCATTTTTATAATACTTAGTTTTGAGATTATTATAATTTTACTAGAAGTTAGGGAAAGTAAATCAGAATTTTCTACTTTGTGTTGATCAAAGTTAATTCTTCTGAGTAAAAGTCATATTTTTATTCCATGAAGATGTCTTAATGAAAAATTCATTTCATGTGCACTATATTAATAGATGTATGTGTGCAACATTAAAACAAACAACGGGGGAGAAGTATTTCTAGAATTATAGAGTATCTCCAAAATTCTGCTCCTCCATAAAGGTCATGAGAATACTGGTAAAAATTGTGAAAATAAACTTATTCAGCATTCTGCAGTTAATCAAAGAGTTGTAAATTTAAAAAAAAATTAAGAAAAACAACAGAACCTTCAAAAAACAGCAGATTCTGTGGTGTGTTAATTTTCCCTATTTCCATCCCCTTCCTCCCATCTCTGTGGTACCCTGAAAGCAAATGGCCTCACAACTAGAGTAACTGAAAATTGGCAATCTAGGAGTCAGTGTATGTGGCAAAATAGGTTTGGACCTCCCCAGAATTCCTAACTCAAGAGAATCATTACTATTTGACCTGAAGGCCAGTTTCCTGAGAGGTTCCATTTTCAAAATTTGTCTTTATTTGGTCTGATTCAGAGCTATATCTTTGAAAGTAACCCTATTCCAGGGGCATTTTTTTTAAAGAAGTTCATTGGCCATCATTTTACATTACGGAGGTCTGAAGAAGCAACACCAGATAGGCTAACAAGAGGTTGATGGAAATCCAAAAGAAAAAAAACAGAGAATAAGATGTTCATAGGGAAGTTTGAAAAGGTTCTACATATTTCTGAGAATGTGCATGCTCTGGAAAGACCTGAGAAGCCTCCTTTCTCCGCCTCTGGCTGACTTTGAATCTGTGTGGTCAGGAACTTAAGTCTAAGACAGAATCGGGAACTATATGGTAGAGTTCTGAAGACTCACCCTAACATGCAGAGAGATCCCTTCAGCAAAGGTAGGAGATTTGATGTTTCAAGGTATTAAACAGAAATCTCCATTTAATCATTAAATTTAAAGCAAGTGACTTTAAGCTAACCAAGAAAAGACTTCAGTAGCCATAAAAAATAGACTTTACAGAGTTATTCTAGGAAAGTCACTCAACAAACACACACAGAAGCAGCAGCATCAGTAACAATAGACAACAGTAACATACTCTAGAAAGTCACCCGGTTTTCAGAATCACTGTATTATAATATTTTAAATGTCTGATTTCAACCAAAAAAGACACATAAATACAGGAAATAAACCAGCAACAGAAACCATCCCTTAGGAATCCTAAATGTTGGACTTACTAGAAAAAAAAAAAACCTTCAAATCAGCTATAAAATGTACTCAAAGGAACCATATCTAAAGAATTAAATGAAAGTATGAGAATGATTTCTCATTCAATATAGGTAATCAATAGAGGACAGATATTATTTAAAATTAAGAATTATGAAGGTGGTAAGTATAATAGCTGAAATAGAAGTCACTGAAAGTGCTTAATAGCAGATTTGAACTGGCAGGAGAAAGAATGAGTGACATTAAAGAGTTTTCCAGTTGGAGGGACAGAACAACAACGAATACAAAATAAAGAAAAACAAATAGTGTTTCAGAAACTTGTGAGATGCTGTCAAGTGTGCCAACGTCTCATGATAGAAGTCTTAGAAGAAGAGCAAGAAGAGGCCAGAAAGCATATTTGAAGAAATAATACCTTAAAACTTTCTATATTTGGTGAAAAATGTTAATATTTACATTCAGAGAGTTTAATGAGTCAAAGAAGGAAAAAAACATCTAAGGAGATCTACACCTGGATTCATTAGTCAAACTGTTCAATGCCAAAAAAAAAAAAGAATAATGAAAGCAGTAAGATAAAAGTACTCATCGTATAAGAATACTGGACTGGGTTGCCATTTCCTTCTCCAGGGGGTCTCCCTGACTCAGGGATCAAACCTGCATCTCTAACTCTGGCAGGTGGATTCCTTACCACTTTACTACCAGTGAAGCCCCACTCATAATATATAAGGCATTTTTAAGATTACTAACTTCTCTTCAGAAATCATAAAGGCCAAAATAGAATAGGGTGACATTTTCAAATTTCTGAAAGATTATTAGCCATGTCTAGCAAAACTATCCTCAGAAAAGAGAGAGAAATTTAGATATTCCCCAGTATAGAAATACTGAGATATGCCATTGCTAGCACACCTGCCTGATGAGAAATACTAAAGGAGTCCTTCATTTTACATGAAGACAGTAGACAGTAACTCGAATTCACATGAAGGAATAAAGAACACCAGTAAAGGTGATTCTCTTTGTAACTGTGAAAGAGAATACAAGTGTATTTGGTTTCTTTTCTTTTATTATATTTAAGAGTAACTCTGTAGAATAATAATTATAAAACCATGTTGGTGAGCTTACAGTTAATAAGATGTAATTTGTATAATAATAGTACAAAAGGGGAGGGAATGGAGCTATATTGGAGCAAAGGTTTTGTATACTATTGAAATTAACCCCGACTAGATTGTTTAAAGTTAAGATGCTAATTGAAATTAATCCCTAGAATAACATGAAGAAAACAACTAAAAATATACATAAGAAATAACTGGGGAATTACTATAGTATAGCATAAAAATAGCTATTTAACAAAACAGGAGATATTAATAGGGGAATAAAGGAAGTTTCTATATACCATACACAAAAATTAACTCAAAATGGGTCAGAAACCTAAAAGTAAAAGATAAAACTGTAAAAAACTTCATAGAAATGTAGGAGCAAATCTTAATGACCTTGAATTAGGCAAAGGTTTCTTGGATACTGTACCAATAATACAAGTAATAAAAAAACAGATAAATTGGACTTCATTAAAATGTAAAACCTTAGTGTTTCAAATGACACCATCAGGAATGTAAAAAGAAAAAATATTTGAAAATTAGAAATCTGATAAGGGTCTAATACCTGGAACACATGCTTCTCTGGTGGATCAGTGGTGAAGAGTCGGCCTGCAATGCAGGAGATGTGTATTTGATCCCTGGTTGGGAAGATGCCCTGGAGGAAGAAATGGGAACCCACTCCACTATTCTTGCCTGGGAAACTGCATGGACAGAGGAGCCTGGCAGGCCACAGTCCATAGAGTTGCAAGAGTGGGACATGAATTAGCAATTAAAACCACCACCACCACTCAGAATACATAAGAAACTCTTACAACTCAAAAATTAATAAAACAACAACAAATAACCCAATTTAAAAATGGACAAAAGCTATAAATACAAATTTCTATAAAGAAGAGATAAACATAACCAATTAGTACATGAAAAGTGCTAAATATCATGTTATTGGCAAATTCACATCAAAACTACAATGAAAGAGTACTTCACACCCACTAGGATGGCTATGATAGTAATGGGGCTGGCAAAAATGTGGAAGAATTAGCACTCATAGATTGCACAATGGTACAATCAGTTTAGAAATATCCAAGATAATTGAAAACATATCCCCACAAAAACTTATACACAAATGTTCATAATAGTATTATTCAGAATAACCAAACAGTGATAACAACCAAAATGTCTATCAGCTGATAAATGGATAGATCAAATGTGGTATATCAATATACTGAGACATTCAGTTCAGTTCAGTTCAGTCGCTCAGTCGTGTCCGACTCTTTGCGACCCCATGAATCGCAGCGTGCCAGACCTCCCTGTCCATCACCAACTCCCAGAGTTCACTCAGACTCACGTTCATTGAGTCAGTGATGCCATCCAGCCATCTCATCCTCGGTCGTCCCCTTCTCCTGCCCCCAGTCCCTCCCAGCATCAAAGTCTTCTCCAATGAGTCAACTCTTCGCATGAGGTGGCCAAAGTACTGGAGTTTCAGCTTTAGCATCATTCCTTCCAAAGAAATCCCCGGGTTGATTTCCTTTAGAATGGACTGGTTGGATCTCCTTGCAGTCCAAGGGACTCTCAAGAGTCTTCTCCAACACCACAGTTCAAAAGCATCAATTCTTCGGTGCTCATTGCTAAGTCATAAAAGGAATAAAATACTAGTGTATGCTTCAACATGAAAGAACCTTGAAAACATACTAAATGAAAGAAGCCAGACACAAAAGGCCATGTACTATGTGATTCCATTTATATGAATTGTCCCAAGTAGACAAATCCATAAAGAAATAAAGTGATTTCCAGGGGCTGGAGGGTGAAAGGCATCAGGAATGACTGCTAATAACTAAGGGAATTCTTTTTTTGATGGATAAAAATATTCTAAAATTAGGTAGTAGGGATGGTTGCACAACTCTGAATATTTTAGGAACCATTGGAATTGAACACTTAAGAAGGGTTCATTTATGTTATCTCAATAAAGCTGCTAAAAAATAATAACTTGCTAATAATCATAGTGGGTGAGTAGATACCCAGAGGCCTAGTCTACACTCATAGTAGTAAGATTAATGAAAAATGAATTCTTTAACTTTTGATAAAACTAATTAGGCCAAATGTCTACACTGACATATTAGAGATAATCAGTGATTCACAGTTGCCGCCCATTATGATTTTTGGTAAAGTGTAGAGAGTTTAGGGAGAAGACAATGGCACCCCACTCCAGTACTATTCCCTGGAAAATCCCATGGATGGAGGAGCCTGGTAGGCTGCAGTCCATGGGGTCACGAAGAGTTGGACACGATTGAGTGACTTCACTTTCACTTTTCACTTTCACGCATTAAAGAAGGAAATGACAACCCACTCCAGTGTTCTTGCTTGGAGAATCCCAGGGACAGGGGAGCCTGGTGGGCTGCCATCTATGGGGTTGCATACAGTCGGACATGACTGAAGCAACTTAGCAGCAGCAGCAGCAGCAGCAGCAGAGATTTTAGAGCTGAAAACTTGATTGTAAATTGTAGTCCAAATATTCTGTAGTGATGTGGCTGCTATACATGTAGATGCAGAACAAGTGACAAATATGTTCTTTTTCAGTACTCAACTTGATACATGTAAGAATTCTAGAGAACCAGATGAAGTACTATACTAGCAATGACTGCAAAACAGAAAAAGCAAACCACCAGACTTCTTCAAAATAAGTGCTTTGTTTAAATGATAGTGATTGGTTTCTTATTTGGGTGTCACTAAGCCGGGAGGACCCCATGCCCGAAGGGCAGCAGCCAAGAGTAGTTACCCCACGTCTGAGGTCAGGGGCAGCGGCCGAGAGTGCCAAGCTACGATGGCACAGGAACGGCCGAGAGGAGCCACCCTGCGCCCAAGGCCAGGGTTGGCAGCCAAGAGGCCTATCCCGCATCCGAGGTCAGGGGTGACGGCTGAGAGGAGCCACCCCGCACCCGAGGCCAGGCGCGGCGGCCGGGAGGAGCCACCCCGTGTCCAAGGAGCAGTGGCTGCACGGGCGCAGGAGGGCCTAGAGGAGCTATCCCATGTTAAAGGACAGGAAGGGCGGTGGTGGGGAGATGCCCCTCATCTGAGGTAAGGAGCAGTGGCTGTGCTTTGCTGGAGCAGCCGTGAAGAGATACCCCACGCCCAAGGTAAGAGAAACCCAAGTAAGATGGTAGGTGTTGCAAGAGGGCATCAGAGGGCAGACACACTGAAACCATACTCACAGAAAACTAGTCAATCTAATCACACTAGGACCACAGCCTTGTCTAACTCAAAGAAACTAAGCCATGCCTGCGGGGCAAGCCAAGACAGGCGGGTCATGGTGGAGAGGTCTGACAGAATGTGGTCCACTGGAGAAGGGAATGGCAAACCACCTCAGTATTCTTGCCTTGAGAACCCCATGAACAGTATGAAAAGGCAAAATGATGGGATACTGAAAGAGGAACTCCCCAGTTCAGTAGGTGCCCAATATGCTACTGGAGATCAGTGGAGAAATAACTCCAGAAAGAATGAAAGGATGGAGCCAAAGCAAAAACAATACCCAGTTGTGGATGTGACTGGTGATAGAAGCAAGGTCCGATGCTGTAAAGAGCAATATTGCCTAGGAACCTGGAATGTCAGGTCCATGAATCAAGGCAAATTGGAAGTGGTCAAACGAGATGGCAAGAGTGACTGTTGACATTCTAGGAATCAGTGAACTAAAATGGACTGGAATGGGTGAATTTAACTCAGATGATCATTATATCTACTACTGCAGGCAGGAATCCCTCAGAAGAAATGGAGTAGCCATCATGGTCAACAAAAGAGTCTGAAACGCAGTACTTGGATGCAATCTCAAAAGCGACAGAATGATCTCTGTTCATTTCCAAGGCAAACCATTCAATATCACAGTAATCCAAGTCTGTGCCCCAACCAGTAATGCTGAAGAAGCTGAAGTTGAATGGTTCTGTGAAGACCTACAAGACCTTTTAGAACTAACACCCAAAGAAGATGTCCTTTTCATTATAGGGGACTGGAATGCAAAGTAGGAAGTCAAGAAACACCTGGAGTAACAGGCAGATTTGGCCTTGGAATGCGGAATGAAGCAGGGCAAAGACTAATAGAGTTTTGCCAAGAAAATGCACTGGTCATGGCAAACACCCTCTTCCAACAACACAAGAGAAGACTCTACACATGGACATCACCAGATGGTAACACCAAAATCAGATTGATTATATTCCTTGCAGCCAAAGATGGAGAAGCTCTATACAGTTAACAAAAATAAGACCAGGAGCTGACTGTGGCTCAGATCATGAACTCCTTATTACCAAATTCAGACTGAAATTGAAGAAAGTAGGGAAAACCGCTAGACCATTCAGGTATGACCTAAATCAAATCCCTTATGATTATACAGTGGAAGTGAGAAATAGATTTAAGGGCCAAGATCTGATAGAGTGCCTGATGAACTACGGAATGAGGTTCGTGACATTGTACAGGAGACAGAGATCAAGGCCATCCCCATGGAAAAGAAATGCAAAAAAGCAAAATGGCTGTCTGGGGAGGCCTTACGAATAGCTGTGAAAAGAGAAGTGAAAAGCAAAGGAAAAAAAGAAAGATATAAGCATCTGAATGCAGAGTTCCAGAGAATAGCAAGAAGAGATAAGAAAGCCTTCTTCAGCGATCAATGCAAAGAAATAGAGGAAAAGAACAGAATGGGAAAGACTAGAGATCTCTTCAAGAAAATTAGAGGTACCAAGGGAACATTTTATGCAAAGATGGGCTCAATAAAGGACAGAAATGGTATGGACCTAACAGAAGCAGAAGATATTAAGAAAAGGTGGCAAGAATACACAGAAGAACTGTACAAAAAAGATCTTTATGACCCAGATACTCACGATAGTGTGATCACTTATCTACAGCCAGACATCCTGGAATGTGAAGTCAAGTGGGCCTTGGAAAGCATCGTTACGAACAAAGCTAGTGGAGGTGATGGAATTCCAGTTGAGCTATTTCAAATCCTGAAAGATGATGCTGTGAAAGTGCTGCACTCAATATGCCAGAAAATTTGGTAAACTCAGCAGTGGCCACAAGACTGGAAAAGGTCAGTTTTCATTCCAATCCCAAAGAAAGGCAATGCCAAAAAATGCTCAAACTACCACACCATTGCACTCATCTCACATGCTAGTAAAGTAATGCTCAAAATTGTCCAAGCCAGGCTTCAGCAATACATGAACCGTGAACTTCCTGATGTTCAAGCTGGTATTAGAAAAGGCAGAGGAACTAGAGATCAAATTGCCAACATCCACTGGATCATGGAAAAAGCAAGAGAGTTCCAGAAAAACATCTATTTCTGCTTGATTGACTATGCCAAAGCCTTTGACTGTGTGGATCACAATAAACTGTAGAAGATTCTGAAAGAGATGGGAATACCAGACCACCTGACCTGCCTCTTGAGAAATCTGTATGCAGGTCAGGAAGCAACAGTTAGAACTGGACATGGAACAACAGACTGGTTCCAAATAGGAAAAGGAGTACGTCAAGGCTGTATATTGTCACCCTGCTTATTTAACTTATATGCAGAGTACATCATGAGAAACGCTGGACTGGGAGAAACACAAGCTGAAATCAAGATTGCTGGGAGAAATATCAATAACCTCAGATATGCAGATGATACCACCCTTATGGCAGAAAGTGAAGAGGAGCTAAAAAGCCTCTTGATGAAAGTGAAAGTGGAGAGTGAAAAAGTTGGCTTAAAGCTCAACATTCAGAAAATGAAGATCATGGCATCCAGTCCCATCACTTCATGGGAAATAGATGGGGAAACAGTGGAAACAGTGTCAGACTTTATTTTTGGGGGCTCCAAAATCACTGCAGATGGTGACTGCAGCCATGAAATTAAAAGACGCTTACTCCTTGGAAGAAAAGTTTTGACCAACCTAGATAGCATATTGAAAAGCAGAGATAATACTTTGCCGACTAAGGTCCGTCTAGTCAAGGCTATGGTTTTTCCTGTGGTCATGTATGGATGTGAGAGTTGGACAGTGAAAAAGGCTGAGCATTGAAGAATTGATGCTTTTGAACTGTGGTGTTGGAGAAGACTCTTGAGAGTCCCTTGGACTGCAAGGAGATCCAACCAGTCCATTCTGAAGGAGATCAGCCCTGGGATTTCTTTGGAAGGAATGATGCTAAAGCTGAAACTCCAGTACTTTGGCCACCTCATGTGAAGAGTTGGCTCATTGGAAAAGACTCTGATGCTGAGAGGGATTGGGGGCAGGAGGAGAAGGGGATGACAGAGAATGAGATGGCTGGATGGCATGACTGACTCGATGGACGTGAATCTAAGTGAACTCTCGGAGTTGGTGATGGACAGGGAGACCTGGCGTGCTGCCGTTCATGGGGTTGCAAAGAGTTGGACATGATTGAGCGACTGAACTGAACTGATTTAATAGTAATAATTAGAACAAAGTGAGAGGCAATATAAAACTCATCCAGAGTATCTCTGTTGACCACAGAATATTAAGGTACTTGCATGAATTAGAAAATAATATATATATAGGGTGTATTCAGTGAAAAATGCTCTAGATATCAAATGAAACCATGGACAAAGTGAACATTACAGGCAAATGCTGTCCATTTACTCTCAGCCTTGCCACTGAATCTGTGGTTATAACTATCTCAATGAAGTAAGTTTTCCTAAACTTGAAAATAGGAAGAAATACTGGAAATAAAATTCCAACAAAGAAGCAACTTCTCAGTTCAGTTGCTCAATTTGTGCTGACTCTTTGGGACCCCATGAGCTGCAGCACGCCAGGCTCCCCTGTCCATCACCAATATCCAGAGCTTGCTCAAACTCATGTCCATCAAGTCGGTAATGCTGTCCCACCATCTCATCCTCTGTCTCATCCCTTCTCCTCCTGCCTTCAATCTTTCCCAGCATCAGGGGGTCCTTTCAAATGAGTCAGTTCTTTGCATCAGGTGGCCAAAGTATTGGAGTTTCAGCTTCAGCATCAGTCCTTCCAATGAATATTCAGGACTGATTTTCTTTAGGATTGACTGGTTTTATCTCCTTACAGTCCAAGGGACGCTCAAGAGTTTCCTCCAACACCACAGTTCAAAAGCATCACTTCCTTGGCGCTCAGCATTCACGTCTAGTGGTCTATAAATGACTCCAGAAAATTTTGACCCTTATTTAAAAGCAATTAAATAGAATTCAAAGTTGATAAAATGAAATAGACTTGAAATTACTGTGTCTATATTTAGGGGAAGAGCTCAAGATTTTCTTACAATTTAAAGAAAGGAATACTTGACTATTCTCCAGTCAAAAACTAATAATCAGTAAATTAAGTAAGAGTGATTGTGTCCTAACATATAAAACACACATATAACCATGCACATGTGTGTAAACACACACACAGACCCAAACACACATCCCAGTACATCATCCAAAATATGATACTGCAGAAACACAAGCTGAGGTTAAGAATGCTCACTTACTTAAATATATATGCAGCTCTTCACTATATTTTATGCTTTTGCTTCTTTATTGCCTTTACATTTCAGCTTCACAGACTGCTAAGTGATACTTTCTTTCATCACTGTTTGCAAAGACTTAGTTTCCTTTGAAATTTAAGAGGAGTTATGACACTTCATAAACATTCACAGAAGGAAATCTTAATAATTATTATTTGTACGGTTTTATAATTAGTGAGAATTGTTCCATTTATTGTTATATTTTTTCCCTTTTAGCCTTATACTTGAGTTTCACAATGTCCCCATTAGGAAGACTGGCTGGGTATCTAATTTAGTTTTCAGAAATCTGGAGCCATGCAATAAGTGGACATGCCAAGACTGAACTAACACCACTAACTCTGGTGTGTGGTTTTTTTTTTTTTAATTCTGTGTACTCACAATTTGGGAACATTTTAAAGAGAATTTTTAAGAAAATTTATTTTATGTTAACTTGGTATTTTAATTTTTGTCTGTTTGTAGTAAATACACACAAAATTTAGAGTAAATCTCTAGGACACATCTGTTTCCTGTTCATTGTGCACATCAGATTATAAGCTTTTGGAATGAAAAGTGGCATTTGAAAGCCTCAAGAAATGACAATAGCAGCAGTGATGATGTTTTTCAGCTCTCACTAGTAATGTGGGAAGTGATTATTTGTTTTCAAAAGCTTTTATAAAATAAAGCAAATCTTAGAATGTATTCAGTTAGGAAATAAATCTTGACATTATATGGTTTCCAATAGCAATAAATAAGAGTTTCAACAAAGACGTTGGTGATTTTTTTTTCAAATATTAACATTTCTTAAGTACTTGTCCAGGTTGTTTTTAAATTTTATGATATAGTTAAAAACTGATGTCTGCATGTGTGCAAAATATATTACTCCATCTTTTGGGTAATACAAGTGGTTGAAGTACCTTAACACATATTTCACCTAAATAGCTGCACCGCTTTTAAATAACCTTATATTTGGGCAGGTTCCTAACTTTTGATTTGGAAGAAAATCTATTGAAGTTTGTCCTTTGATATATTAAGAAACATAGTTTTTTATCTTAAAAAATCTAAAGGAAGAATTTGAGAATTAGAATTCCTTTGATGCGAAAGCATATCTGCCTTATTTGTTACTTATCAAATCTATTTATTACTTGTTAAACATTAAGAAGTAAAAAAAAAAGTTACTAAGACAAAGAAGAAATTTCCTTTCTATCCCTTTTCTATCCCTTCCTTCCCTTTCTCATTTCCTTAAAGGAAAGTTTTCTGCAATTTTTGATTCTTTTCTGTAGAAATCAAAGATCCTTCACTGGGAATGAGGTCTTTCTGGTCACATAAATAAACATATGTG
Organism: Capricornis sumatraensis; assembly: GCF_032405125.1. Taxonomy (NCBI): domain Eukaryota; kingdom Metazoa; phylum Chordata; class Mammalia; order Artiodactyla; family Bovidae; genus Capricornis; species Capricornis sumatraensis. Next base: position 33,130,061 of record NC_091086.1, read on the forward strand.
TGTAAATATCAGATAACAGAAGCTACAACCAGCTAGGAGTTCAAATAAAATTCAATAACTTGGCAGAATTCAATAAAGTTTTCAGAAATATGTAGTTAGGGCTGAGGAAACCAGCAAGGCATGTCTGATTACAAATTATTCCTAGTCCTAGGTATAAATGAAGGAGATGGCATTACCAGTGAGAATTGGGGTCTTGGAAATGGGTTGGTGTCCAATAGAAGGAGGCAGCCTGGAGTGGGGTGGAGATGGAGGTAAAACGTAGGGTGAGAAGGAGCCAGGATGGGCACAAGGAAGCATCTTCCTTCTCCATTTTTCTCCCCTCCAGTATCCTGCCAAAGGCTCCTATTGGTCTTATCCTCAGAGGGCAAGGGGACCTTGGAGATGCCATCTATAGGGGTCAGTCTCCATGGAAAACAGAGCAGAGAAGGAAACGGCAGAGAATGTATCTGGGAAATGATGGGAGCAAATGGTAAATAACCAGTCTTCATCTCCAGTATTTCATTTTCTTAGTCTGACTGCCCAAACTGTCAGGTGAGTCGAACTCTCACTGCTTTGAGAGTACTCACATAACTGAACATTCCTTCCCCAAAGGCAAGGATGCTGCTCTCTCAGTGGGACCACCCGACTTAAGCAAACAAGACCTTCCTCTGTCCCTGCTCTCAACCCCTAGACTCCATATCATTGGTGATGGTAATTGGGGTGATGAGAGTTTTCTAACAAGTCTTTCTGATTTTAGGCTCTCCATGTCCTGAGTTAATTTATGAGAATGAAACAAACTTGGCTCATAATCTTGGAGAATTCCTGAGGGTTCTCGTATGGAGCTGGATATTGATGTGTACATCTCTGTCAGCTGACCTCAATTAGATCAGGACTTTGATGATCATATTGGCTCAAACCTTGAGGCTGGTGGCAGTCCCCAGGGACTCTGGCTGTGCTCAAAGTGCTGGCATGCGTATTCCAGTCAGATAAAAGTTCACCAGCCCAGGAGGGCCCTTGTCTAAAACTCTGAAAGGTTAGGTTTCTATAGAAAGTGTAAATCTTTTGAAACCAAATTTATTGTTCAACCTTAATTAACACTAGAGGTTCAGGCCATATACAATCTCCAGTATGGTGAAAAAGTGTATTTGAAATAAGTGTCCTGTGTTACCTTGGAATATAGCTCTGGTTCTCATTTTTGGGCTTCTGTGGTAGCTCAGTGATAAAGAATCTGCCTGAGGAGCCTGGCTGGTTGCAGTCAATGAGGTCACAAGAGTCAGACATGACTTAGTGACTAAACAACAACAACAACAACTGGTTCTCATTTTAGGAAAGAAAACTCTCGCCAGAAAGCACTGGAGTTGCCCTTAAAATGCATCTGTTTGGTATCATGTATACATGGACTAATATGAAGATGGTGGTGGTGGTGGTTTAGTTACTCAGTCATGTCTGACTCTTTGCAACCCCATGGACCATAGCCTGCCACGTTCCTCTATCCATGGGATTCTCCAGGCAAGAACACTGGAGTGGGTTGCCATTTCCTTCTCCAGGGGATCTTCCCGACCCAGGAATCAAACCGGGGTCTCCTGCACTGCAGGCAGATTCCTTACCAATTGGGCTACAAGGGAAGCCCAATATGAAGATAATTAAATATTATTGAATGTTATTAATGAATCTTATTTCTCATGTTTAAAGTTTACTTAAATTCATGTCTTTAGGAGGTCAGGGAGAAAATTATGGCCAATGCATGGGAATTAACTGCTACATCTGACTGAGTGACACTATTAGTCCAGTGAGATGCAATTTTTCTAGGAATTAAATACTTTCAAAATATAGAGAAAATCATGACTGGTACTGTGATTGCTATTATTAATACTATAGTGTGTCCCTCCGTGGTTTCTTCTTATGTCAAAAATATAGTGTTAAAGTTGAAAAAATACAGTAAGAGAATGCTTAGAGAAAAATTGAAACCTACAAATAAACAAAATAAGGATAGTAGATTGTTCTGCTGTTTAATGATCTGCCCTTGAGATTTTGGTACACTTGATGGCTCAGTGTACCCCTAATTATCTTGCCTGTCAAGATTCGTATAGGAGAGGATCACAAAATATCACCAGAAACCCTCTTGTTTAAATCCAAATTTTTATTGGTTCATTATCATCACATACTATGAGGCCCTCTTTTAAGTGCTGGAGTAGGGGGAGGAATGGGGACATTTGCAGTAAGGGGAGTTCTGGTTGGTGAGAAGACAGATCAAGGGGGTCGATGGAGATCAGTGCTGCCTGAATGTCCCACTGCTCGCTGTGAGAGCACAAGTAAGGAACAATAAATATGTTTTCTAAGTAATCGAACAAGGTGGGTTATGAAATATTCTCATGCAAGAGTAGGAATCTGGAGCTTTTGTTTCAATTTTGAAAAATCTAGAGGGCATTGAGAAGACAAATTAGTGCTGTCATTTCATTTGGATGAAGTTGATAAAGAGCTGAACTACCAGGGGAGGAACACAGAATAGGTCAGAGGGTCAGAGAACAGCTGGGGGTAGAAGGGCTTCTTTGCTTATATATACATATATATATATATATATAATTTACTCATATATTTATACTCACACATACATACATATACACACATATAGCTTTCCTTTAAATATGGCTATCAGGAAGCACTTCTATTAAAAAGATACTTGTTATTTTACAATACTGTATTGGTTTTGCCATACATCAACATGAATCCGCCATGGGTGTACATAAGTTCCCACTCCTAAACCCCCCTCCCATCTCCCTCCTCATACCAAAAAAAAAAAGAAAAAAAATCAAAGGTATCCCCAGAGGCTAAACAACAACAACAACAAAAGATAACTTGTTATTCAAGAACATACAAGAAGTCTTTAGAATTTAAACAGCAGGGAGTATATGGGAAGTCTGTACTTTTATTTCTTGATTCAGTGGTTTAATAATACTCCGCAAAGTGTCTGCTATATGCTAAATATTATAAGCCACTATACAAATATGTATTACTTAGTATCAGTTTTTTCTCTAGTTCACAACTTTTAATTGAATAGGAGTCTTCATGCCTGTAGGTGTGTGTATGTTTTAGGTATTTTGTTATATACAAAAGGAAGGAATCATCAATGTGTTTTATAAAGATAACTTTCCTAGAAAAAAAGCCATGACCTGCTGAAAAAGTTTTGGACAGCCAACACAAAAAAACCAGCCTTGTAAACAAGGGTTTCTGGAAGTTTGATATACAAGGTCCTCCACCCATTTTCCTGTCACACAGGATGTAATGGCTTTTGTTGAAATGCAGTGTGACACTGACTAACTGGCAGTCACTGAATACGCTGCTTATTATTTGGATTACTCTACAGAGCTCCATTTACAGGAAATCAAATGACCTTCACTAGATAGAATGCATTGATGTCAAATAAAGCAATGTAAGGTTTTGTTTTGAAACCATTCAATCATAGAGATTAATATTTCATACATACCAAGAACAGCTTTATTCTTAAAAGTCTGTTTTCATAGTTTAGGTGCATATTTAATCACTTTCTATAATTCACAATTAAGATCCATGATGCCTCACTTAATCATTGCCTCCTAACATAATTTTTGCTAGAATGTGTTGTCATTTAATAGAGGAACTTCTTTAGAATGTTGATGACTTTTCGGGAGTGTGATGATAGATTTTACTCTAATAGCTTCCTCAAGTCACTTTATATTGTTATCAATAATTTATCGAATTTTATTTTTTGATAAATAATACTATTCATAATTTTATCTTTTGTATTACATGTGTTATACATGGTATACATTATATATGTGTTACAATGGAGTTTTGTTTTTTGAACCATGAGTTAATAAGAGTGATTAATTATATCTGTTTTCTTGTTGACCTTGACCGAGTCAGAAACTGTGGGACAAGATTGGATACAGACTTAAGATTATTCAATTTTATGTGCTATATTCGTTGAGGACTATTTTTCTTTAGTTAAGTGACTGTTGCTCTTAGGTAGGAGGGTTTGTACACATATTCATTCATTTGTTTATTCATTTTTTCTTTAGAACTCATTGAACACCTATGAAATCCCAAGCCATTCTCAGGTAGAAATAGGGTAGACATGGCCCCTGCCCTCATGAAGCATATCATTTGTTGGGAGGAGATAAGTGAATAAATGAGCAAATGTGTCACATAGGAGTAAATATTACCCAGATAATTACAATGACTGGTGACTACTTCATTTGGATAGTCAGAAAAGACCTGTCTGAGGAAATGACATTTGATCGGTCTTTTGAATGACGAGAAGCCAGCTATGTGAAATTCACATGATGTAAACCTAAATTTGTATGAAGAAACAAAAGTAAACTTTAAATTCAATGTGTTCACCTTTGGCCAGGAAGACTGATGAATGTGTGTAAATACAGAATGAAAGTGACATTGGAAAAATAAATCCAGGAGTAAGCTGCATTGCAGGTGAGCTGTTGCAGAGATCAGTGTAACGTAAGAGTGAACCATGACATGAATACATTGAAGTTGTAGAAAGAAGAAGAACATGAGGAGAACAGGAAAATTAAACAGCAATTCCCCTTATTTCTCATGTCTCCACTCACTGGGCATGAAGATGCAGATGATTAACAAAAGGTTATTTTGGCCAAGTGCGTGTATGCTCAGTTGCATCTGACTCTTTTTGACTCCATGGGACTGTAACCCACTGGGCGCCTCTGTCATTGGGATGTCCTAGGCAAGAATCCTGGAATGGGTTGCCGCTTCCTCCTCCAGGGATCTTCCTGACCCAGGGATATCCTGCATTGGCAGATGGATTCTCTACCATTGAGCCCCCTGGAAATCCCAGTTTGGACAAGTAGCATGGGCTATTTGTTGGTGTAGTAGCATCATTTTATTCAGAATTTAGCACTATATTCTACATTACAGAAAGTAACTTTAAAAATCAAAATAGGTATGTATGTCTAAAAATTAAATATTTAAACCACAGGAATGGGTGACAATCTAGTTGAATACATTCTGAGTCCTTCCTTTCACAATTGATTATTTTGGAAGAATGCTAGCATGCAGGTATAAAAATACCAGTTTCTCTTCCATCTTGTGACTTCTTTATCTTTTGCATAAATCTCAGTGTGAGCCCCAAGGCTTATTAGGGTACATTTTCCATCTCAGAGTGTGTCTAACTGGCTCCTTATAATTAGACAAAATAAAATCACATGAACAAACTTGGTCATTGAATGGAATGCAGAAGACTCAAGTAAGAAAATCTGTGGGGCTTCCCAGGTGGCACAGTGGTAAAGAATCCACCTGCCAATGCATAAGATGAGGCAAGAGCTTGGCAGGCTACAGTCTATGGTGTAGTAAACATACACATACACAAGAAAATCTATGGGTCAACTGGTTTCCGATTTCTTGTTTGAGATACATAAACTGAGGTTACAGGAAAATCAAGCAAGTAAAGTTGAATTTGGCACCTCCAGACAGAATACAGAACACTGATGTGAAGTATCCAGAAAAATGTCTGGCCTTTAGAAGTGGAGTTCAGAGTTATTAATATTTTGAGAACTTGTGGGTTCAGTTTGTGAAAGTGAAAGTGTTAGTTGCTCAGTCGTGTCTGATTCTTTGCCACTCCATGGACTGTAGCCCACCAGGCTCCTCTGTCCATGGAATTCTCCAGGCAAGAATACTGGTGTGGGTAGCCATTCCCTTCTGCATGGGATCTTCCCGATTCAGGAATAAAAACCAGGTCTCCTGGGTTCAGTGTAAAATGTCTGTTTATGAGAATTATCTTTAAGGTAGCTTACTCCAGAAGAAAGGAAAGGGAAAGACTTTTTGTTATCTTAAGCAGAAAAAAATATCTTGTAATATTCCATTCTAGAACTCTGGGCTACATCTAGAGTGATGGATAGTAAAGCATCTTTGTGTGCTTTTGTTGAGCAAGTGATGTTTTTTAAATTACCAATTCTTTGCTCAGGAAATGTTTACTTTAATGATCTTCATTGCTCCCCTCATGAAAAAGAAATCTATACAATACAAATTAGACAATAAGTAAAAAATAAGTACATAGTCTTGCTATCAAGTGATAACTCATTAGTGACATTTAAGGCTTTTAGAACTTATTTTGATACATATATGAATACAAGGATATTTATTAAATGTGATCACTGTATGCATGCTATGTTTTTATAATCAGTTTTTGCATTGTGTAATTTCACCATGTGAATATATGGTGAATGTATTTATTATGAATATATTTTATGTCATTGATTATACATTGACATCATCATTTTTATTATATTTTATTACATATTATAGATTTACTGTGTCTGCTTCTGTTGGTCACTTAAGTAATTGCCAATTTTTGTTGTTAAATGCAGTATTTTAATAGACCTTATCAGAGGTAAACTGCAATAAAAGCACATGTGGTGGACGTTTATCCAGTCCAAGTCAGTGAAAGTTTCTCAGAAGCTTATAACCCTAAGTTGACACATAAAAGCTGAGACCTGAGAAGCCGATCTGTAAATGTTGAGGAAAGATAAGATCAGAGTTTAATGTCCTTTTTCTTTATACTTAATCTTTCTTTAATCATTAACTTAGTAGAACATTGTTTCAATGCTTTCTTCTTCTCTCCGACCTTCAGAATCAGAAATAAAGACTTCTACTTTTTTCTCTCTTTTTCTGCCATATTAGTAACAATGTGTCAAAGTGTTAGTCACTCAGTCCTGTTCGTTTTGACCCATGGACTATAGCCCGCCAGGCTCCTTTTTTCCATTCGATTTCCCAGGCAAGAATATTGGAGCGAGTTGCCATTTCCTTCTCCAGGAAATCTTCCTGACTCAGGAATCACACTTGGGTCTCCCACATTGCAGGCAGATTCTTTACCATCTGAGCCACCAGGGAAGCTTGTTACATTAGTAACAATGTATAGGTATAATAATTCTCCTTTCTTTCAGGATATAATTGAATAAATATTATACAACCAAATTGCTTGTATTGCTATTTTTGTATTAGCTTATATGCCAAAGCCTTTGACTGTGTGGATCACAATAAACTGTGGAAGATTCTGAAAGAGATGGGAATACCAGACCACCTGACCTGCCTCTTGAGAAACCTATATGCAGGTCAGGAAGCAACAGTTCGAACTGGACATGGAACAGCAGACTGGTTCCAAATAGGAAAAGGAGTACGTCAAGGCTGTATATTGTCACCCTGCTTATTTAACTTCTGTGCAGAGTACATCATGAGAAACACTGGGCTGGAAGAAGCACAAGCTGGAATCAAGATTGCTGTGAGAAATATCAATTAACCTCAGTTATGCAGATGACACCAACCTATGGCAGAAAGTGAAGAGGAACTAAAGAGCCTCTTGATGAAAGTGAAAGAGGAGAGTGAAAAGGTTGGCTTAAAGCTCAATATTCAGAAAACTAAGATCATGGCATCTAGTCTCATTACTTTATGGGAAATAGATGGCATGGAAACAGTGGAAACAGTGTCAGACTTTATTTTTTGGGGCTCCAAAATCACTGCAGATGGTGATTGCAGCCATGAAATTAAAAGATGCTTACTCCTTGGAAGAAAAGTTATGACCAACCTAGATAGCATATTGAAAAGCAAAGATATTACTTTGCCAACAAAAGTCTGTCTAGTCAAGGCTATGGTTTCTCCAGTGGTCATGTATGGATGTGAGAGTTAGACTATGAAGAAAGCTGAGTGCCGAAGAATTGATGCTTTTGAACTGTGACGTTGGAGAAGACTCTTGAGAGTCCCTTGGACTGCAAGGAGATCCAACCAGTCCATCCTAAAGGAGATCAGTCCTGGGTGTTCATTGGAAGGACTGATACTGAAGCTGAAACTCCAATGCTTTGGCCACCTCATATGAAGAGTTGACTCATTGGAAAAGACCCTGATGCTGGGAGGGATTGGGGACAGGAGGAGAAGGGGACGACAGAGGGTGAGATGGCTGGATGGCATCACCGACTCGATGCACATGAGTTTGGGTGAACTCTGGGAGATGGTGATGGGCAGGGAGGCCTGGCGTGCCGTGATTCATGGGGTCGCAAAGAGTTGGACACAACTGAGTGAATGAACTGAATTGAAATGAGTGCATAGTCTCATTTAACCAGGTATAATAAGCATATCATTAATGAATAAAGATTACACTTCATATGTAGAATTAATGCCTACAAATCCCTACTGGGAAATTGGTCAGATGTCTGTTCTATAGTTTACAAAGTACACCTTATAGGTGATAAGGTAATTTCCTGGCAACCCAGGAACACTTCAGACTTGGGAGATCTTGAAAAAACAGAAAATTCAACCAACATTCACTTCATCTCAGGCCTTTAGAATCTTCACCATCCTTGGGATCCGTTTCCAGCACTGTCATCTCAATAGAGTCTCTAGAAATGACTATGAGTTCTTGCAATTAAAAACTATACCACCTTGATGAGCCCGGTGGTTAGGAGAACCCAACAACATGGGGACCATAGATAAAATAGTAAAGAAACTCACAAAATGAGAATTAAATATTATGACTTAAACTAGAGACAGAAAAAAAGAGAGATTAAGTTAGGATCCAACATAGGAAATAAATTTCCACATTATAATATAGTTTTGGATAGGACCCATGTCCTGTCGACAATCCAGAGGAAATGCAAAGAGCAACAAACCAGCTGAGCTGATTTTAAAATAATGTTTCTGCCAACTCTCACTTCAGTCATAAGTCAAATAGAGATTGTGGGACAAGTTGTATTAATATTTGTTTATTTTATGTTGTCTAGAATTTTAGGAACTGGCTTTGTGTAGATGATAGGAAATTATTTGCATATCAGGTATCACTTTTGTCTGTTGCTTCTATTTTGGGTGAGATAGGTGGGTGACATTATATTGTGGTACATAAGAATGGCAGCCTGCAAGAAACTATTCCACAGGAGCTGAGGAGAGATAATAGGCTGGAAAGAAATAGTCTCGGGCAGATCAACTGTGACCACCCGACTCCCAGTGCAGACTGCCTTGAAATTTTTTGCAATATTTTAAGAACATGTTAATAAAATAAATTTTTGCCAGAAAAAAATGGGTGAGAGGTTTGATCAAACTTTGGAAAATTATTTGTACTTCCTTTGGATGGAGCCCTGTGATGAAAAAGACCAGAAAAGCTTTCAACAGTTTATTCATGTTCCAAAGGAATGTGAAGAGTGCCTGCCCACTATCCAAATTCATCAGGCAAGTATTCCAAGTTGGGTTCATTTCATGAGATGACAAAGAAAGTTATCAACACTTTAAATTGTTTTTATATTCATGACCAGACCTTAACTAATGTATGCAGAAATTGCCAGCAAAATATGGTAAATTTGCTAATTTTTGTGTTGTCAGCTGAATGGAAGGTGAAAGCATGTTGGAGAGAATGAAAACTGCATGTCGCTATCAAGGAATGTTTGGCGTTAAGGAGATCTACAAGAATCAGCTTTGTCAGAGGGATCATGGTATGGTGTTTCCTTACTGATATTAGGAGATAACACCACAGACTGAATATGACTTAAGCAAAAGCCAAACTAGATTCAGACAGCTCTTCTTTCTTTAAAGAAGTGAAATATTCTGATTCAAACCAGACTTGTGAATTGAGTAACTGGAGATTCATTTCCCTTTTCAGATCTGCCCTGTGCTTGTAAGAGTCAGATTGCCCATATTTACAAACATGATGGTATAAATGAAGGCCCAATTTCAGAGGAAATTCTCAAGTTACAAGAAATATGAAACACACTTTAAGATTTGGCAGAAATCCTTGGAAGATAAACCTCAAGATTTTTCTAGATAATCACAAACCTGATATACCTGCATTCCTCAATATACAAATAAACCAATGAAACTGAAGTCGATTTTTCTCAGCAGGTTAACCCATGAACACTAGAGTTCTGGAGATGTGTATATAAATCTTAAAACTAATGAAATCTTCAGCTCTGTGACCAAATTGGGCTAACATCTAGCAGAAACTACCAAAATATATCTGAAAGTCACCATTGATGTTGTTAACCCAGATCAAGAATTAGGATGACCCTGAAAAATATTCTTTGGGCTTTTCTTAAATGCCAGCACTTCATTCTCATCACTTGACCAAAATTGATCAGTTAGTAGCAGTTGGTCAATTGAAAAAAATATATATCTATATAATAAATTGGTTAAACTATGTTTGGATTACTTTGGCATCTTTGCCTATTTATTGGGTTATATTTTACCAATGTTATCAATAAAAGATTCATGCAGTGCACACTTGGGGATTTCTGGGCACATTCTTCTCCGGGAAATCCGATGGACAGAGGGCCCTGACAGGCTATAGTCCATGTGGTTGCAAAGAGTTGGACACAACTTATCATTAAACAACAAAAACCTATAATAGAAAAACATATGGAATTAGGGGCCATTGACCCAAGGACAGTTCCCTTATATATTCCTAAAATGGAAAATAAGTAAAAAAGCCTTTTTAAAAAATTATAGCAATGTAATCTAATATCTTCTGAAAGGGAACAATCACTTGGCCACAGAAGCAGCATTAAGGATCACTAATCCCTCTTTTTTTATAGCTGACATGGTCTCATCCTGCTTCTCTGCTCTCTGGGCTGTCTCTTTTGTTCTTATTATCCAGCCAATCTCATAAAACTAAAAATTAAAATTTTATAAATATATAAATGAAAATCTTATAAAACCAAAAATTCAAAAGGAAGAAAGTCTGGTTGCTTTAGTGAAAACCAGGCCACTTTATGGCTCACAGGCTAATAATCTAAGCTGCAGTGCCTTGGGTTAAGTACCCAGGAATGTCACGAATAATGATTACTCTTCTGCAGTGGACAGCTTGGAGCTATTTCACAGAGCATGTAGTTTATGGGTGTTTGTGTGTTTGTGAGGTGAGTAGATGGTGAACAAGGAAGTTTTTGAGACATTAGGCATGACACACATGTCTACTATGGGGTAGCAGTCACAGTAATAAATATTCTTCAGAAGAAAAAGCAAACAGGAAGCTAGTGGCTTTTAATTACTATCTGTCAAGTGAGTTAGTAATCATGACTGTAAGACAGAAATCACAAACTCGAAAAAGGCCATGCCATGGAGTATGAAAAAAATCCATCTTAAGTTGTTTTCATAGAGAGACACATCATATGTATATTCAAACAGATAGCAGTGTTCTTCATTTCCACAAAATAAATGTGATTCTTATTTTTTTCTTGGTTTAATTACCATCTCAGTTTATTTTTTCCCCTCAATTTTAATGGTGACATGAGGACAGAGAAATAATAAAAATGCAGATTAAATTGAATAATATAGAACTGACGCTTGGTGAAAAAGGAGGGAATTGGGGTGAACAGGGAGCTCTAGGCCTTGAATAAAGTGATTAGTAACTACTTAGATCCTGATAATTGTTGTCACTCAAGAATATGGGCTTAATTAAGTGATATCTTCTAGAGTTTTAAGAGGGCAGAAATTTAGGAAGTTTAAAAATTAGAAATAATCTCATACACTGGCATTTCCCCCCCTCTCTTTCAATTCTTCAATGGAAATTCTTCAAGGAATACCTATTTGGCAGCTTTTGGGGGGCTTCAAGGAATACCTGTTTGAGCCCTCAGGAATACCTGGTGGCTCAGCAGTAAAGACTCTGCCTGCAATGACAATGAAAGTTCGATCCCTGGGTCAGAAGATCCCCTGGAGAAGGAAATGTTGACCCGCTCCTGTACTCTTACTTGGAAAACCCCATGGACAAAGGAGCCCAGGGGGCTACAGTCTATGGGGTCCAAAAAGAGTCAGATACAACTTAGTGACTAAACAAGAAGACAGTCTACAGGTCTCTAGTTTGTGATTATATCTGGCAGAAGAGAAGGTGAATTTTTCCTTTTTTAAAAAATACTTTTTGAGTAGTTTTGTAGCTTTCTATCTTTTAAAGAAAATTTTTATTATGTAATGATTAGAAAAATGGGATTATTTGGAAAGGGAGTTGAATGCAAGGAAAGCTCCACCCTACTCAACACAGATTTTTGAGTAAATGTTTCCCACATAATGAAATAAATGTTGGGAACTTTTAGAATGGACTGAATCTTTCAGAATTGAAATAAGGGAAATAAGGGAAAAGGAGGAAAATAGAAAAGATTTTCAAGTATCTATTTTTGCTAGTAACTATGTGACTTTGGGCTTCTCTTGTGGCTCAGTTGGTAAAAAATCTACCTACTTTGGGAGACCTGGGTTTGATCCCTGAGTTGGGATGATCCCCTGGAGAAGGGAAAGGCTATCCAGTATACCCAGAGTACTCCAGTTTTCTGGCCTGGAGAATTCCATGGACTGTATAGTTCATGGGCTCGCAAAGAGTCAGACACAATTAAGTGAGTCCTTTATGTGACTTTGGAGAAGTCATTTATCTTGGGTATAAGTTACTGAATCTGTGGAATTAAGGGGCAGATCAGGTCAGAAGTTTTCAAACTTGTTTGACATTAAAACTTGCAGTTGGAATTCCGTTTTCCAGATACACATTTTTAGTTGAGTACCATATATGTGTGATCTTTAATTTTCAGACAAACTAGGAAAAATTGTACTAGTAGAAAATATTATTAAATAGAACAAAATATAATCAAAACCATTTCCATGTGTACATGATAAATCAAGTTGTTGCAATAAGTATATCTGAGTTTTTCTGTGTTCATCTGCTTCTAGATTATTGATTTTTAATGTCTCTTAGTACTTGTTTGTTGATAAGTGACTGCAGTGCCAATATCTTAAAAAGAAATTTATGAGATAAAAATTAATTAAGAAAATATTTCTATTAATTGTTTATTTCTGCAAATTGGAAAAAATACTTCATTATTCAATTTTATGGTGGGAAAGCTTGGCCTACCCATTATGGGAACATAGTTTAGGACATAGCTTAGGTTCCCTAAGGCCTTCCCTGGTGGCTCAGATGGTAAAGAATCTGCATGCAATGAAGGAGACCCAGGTTCCATCCTTGGCTTGGGAAGATATCCTGGAGAAGGGAATGACTACCTACTCCAGTATTCTTGCCTGGAGAATTCCATAGATGGAAGAGCCTGATGGGTTACAGTCCATGGGATTGCAAAGACTCGGACACAACTGAGTGACTAATACTTCTGCAAATTGGAAAAAATACTATATTATTCATTTTTATGGTGGGAAAGCTTGGCCTACCCATTATAGGAACATAGTTTAGGACCACTGGAATAGGTTCCCTAAGGCCCCTTCCAGCTATAACACTCCATGCATCAAGTGTGGCCAAGCAAGATCCATGCACATTCAGTTGGAGAGAAATTCTCTTAAAAATGAAATATAGCTGTGGGCCACTTTCTGTTAATTGAAATGGGAAAAACAAACTTTTGAGGACAAGTGAAACAGTTTAAATGCATGAACATTTTTTTTCCTCAGCAGTAAACTTTAATGGTTTATCAAATCTCTGTTTAATCAAATCTTCATCTGGAAAGCTTCATCAATTCATTATATTAATTTATTCCAGTGGCTACTCTGTTAGGAAATCTCTGTGTTCCAGGGATACAATTAACAGAATGAACAAAACAGAAGGAAGTTCTCATCATAATAAAGCTACATTGAAGAGCAACATCCGGTGAATCATTGAAAAAGGAAGAGAGTTCCAGAAAAACATTTATTTCTGCTTTATTGACTATGCCAAAGCCTTTGATTGTGTGGATCACAATAAACTGTGGAAGATTCTGAAAGAGATGGGAATACCAGACCACCTGACCTGCCTCTTGAGAAACCTATATGCAGGTCAGGAAGCAACAGTTCGAACTGGACATGGAACAGCAGACTGGTTCCAAATAGGAAAAGGAGTACTTCAAGGCAGTATATTATCACCCTGCTTATTTAACTTCTATGCAGAGTACATCATGAGAAACGCGGGGCTGGAAGAAGCACAAGCTGGAATCAAGATTGCTGGGAGAAATATCAATAACCTCAGATGTGCAGATGACACCACCCTTATGGCAGAAAGTGAAGAAGAACTAAAGAGCCTCTTGATGAAAGTGAAAGTGGAGAGTGAAAAAGTTGGCTTAAAGCTCAACATTCAGAAAATGAAGATCATGGCATCTGGTCCCATCACTTGATGGCAAAACAGATGGGGAAACAATGGAAACAGTGGCAAACTTTATTTTCTTGGGCTCCAAAATCACTGCAGATGGTGACTGCAGCCATGAAATTAAAAGACACTTGCTCCTTGGAAGAAAAGCTAGGACCAACCTAGACAGCATATTGAAAAGCAGAGACATTACTTTGCCAACAAAGGTCCATCTAGTCAAAGCTGTGGTTTTTCCAGTAGTCACATATGGATGTGAGAGTTGGACTATAAAGAAAGCTGAGCATTGAAGAATTGATGCTTTTGAACTGTGGTGTTGGAGAAGACTCTTGAGAGTCCCTTGGACTGCAAGGAGATCCAACCAGTCCATCCTAAAGGAAATCAATCCTGAATATTCATTGGAAGGACTGATGCTGAAGCTGAAGCTCCAATACTTTGGCCACCTTATGGGAAGAACTGACTCATTTGAAAAGACCCTGATGCTGGGAAAGATTGAAAGTGGGAGGAGAAGGGGATGTCAGAGGATGAGATGGTTGGATGGCATCACCGACTTGATGGGTATGAGTTTGAGTAAGCTCTGGAAGTTGATGGACAGGAAAGGCTGGTGTGCTACCTTGAGGTCGCAAAGAGTCGGACACAACTGAGTGACTGAACTGACTGACACGTGACTGCTATATTGAAGATCACAGAATGGGGAACATGTACATTGTTGCAGGTGGTTCTATTGCAGGCTACAGCTCTAGAAAATATCTCCTATCTTATTACTGATTACAGAGGAGAGGAAGTGAGAAGTTGGAAGTCACTATCCCATTCAGATAACCTAGGTTTCACTCTAGGTGAATCCCCCTTCCTAACTGACTTGGAAGTATTTTTTATTGTATTGATGACTGTATACACTAGATTTCTAAGGGCTTTCCAATTACCTTCATTCCTTAATGCATCTTTTAAAGGCAATAAGTACAATTACAATATTGTGTGAGTATGTGCATACTAGAAATCAAGACCCTCTCACCACAGTCCCATGAGGACACATGTCTTTGGCTTGGTACAACTGTTAGAATTTTTCAAATGACTTTTGCCTGAACTTACGTTTTAAAGGAAATGAATCCCACATGTTTTGGTTTATTTATACTTGTTCTTCCAACTTTTGATTTGAGGATGACTTGTGGTGTCTGAAAAATCTTTGGGGACTTTCAAAGGAGGGTTAATATTAATTTCCCCTTCAAAATAGGAAGTTAGATTTGGTCATGAGTAAATGATAACAAAATCCCACATGTAGTTAGCCTTCAAAGCTCAGATTTGCCAGTTTGGAGTGGGTGTCAAACTTGGCAAGGGGTATACTTCATTCATGGGACTTAGTCCATTAATGAATTCTTTTCAAAAGAGAAAGGACAGTGTTGGAACATTTACAGTAAAACATTTAATTGTGAATTATATTATGCTATCTATGGACCATATATACTTTTGAGACTCTTTACAAGAAAATAACTGTAGCCTGCCAAGCTTGCCACCAGTTGTCCTTTTGAAGATGCTGCAGTGAACTGGCAAAACTACAAGCTCATGCCAACTCACTTTAGGACAATATCTGAAACCTTCTGGAACTTTGTTGAGTAGTGCAGCCAGATAGTCATTGTTACTGCAGTGTATCTCAGGACTCTACTATTCTGGCTACCACTGATGGGCCGACACAGGCCCAAAAGTTGGCAAATAATAGAGGCATGTACTTTCAGCCCTTGTATTAGATGATGTTTGGCCAAGAATACCAGATCTCCCCCAAATAAGTGATACCATACATTGTGGTCTTGCCTTATACCAAGTACACTGCAAAAAGTAAACAAAGTTGTGCCTAACATGTATAACAGCTCTTCATGGTAAATAGTAATATACTCATTTTTTAGTTTTGTAAAATGAAGCGTGTATGCGTGCTCAGTGGCTCAGTCATGTCTGACTCTTTGCCACCCCATGGACTGTAGCCCACCAGGCTCCTCTGTCCTTGGAATATTCCAGGCAGGAGTACTGGAGCGAGTTGCCATTTCCTACTCCAGGAGATCTTCCTGACCCAGGGATTGAACCCATGTCTCTTGCACCTCCTGCATTGGCAGATGGATTCTTTACCACTGCACCACCGGGGAAGCTTAAACTGAAGCTTGATTTATTAGAAATAATGCCTAGAAGCAGAATCACATGGAATTTTCTGATTTTGATGCCATTTCTTTTTTAATACATTATAATTTCTCCAATTTTTTCCCTCGATTTTCAATTTAAAACCCATATAAAAATGTTATTTAGATTATAATAAAGGAGGCATAGAAATGGGCAAGGTATATTTGAGTCTTCATAGTAGAAGAGCAAATAGAAGCTACTGCAAAAGTGGACAATCTGACAGGGTATCTGGAAGAGTTATGCAACAAGTCCCCTACATATGAATGAGTTCTGTTCTGAGAGGGTGTTTCGTAAGTCCGATTTGTTTGTAAATCCAACAAAGTTAGCCTACGCTCCCAATTAACACAATCAGCTCTGTACCACTGCTTTTAAGCTTGCTTCCAGACATCCTGGGCTTAAAGATACTGCACTACTGTACTCTATATAGCACTATACAGTAAAGTACACGAAAACGCAACCACTTGAAGAGGGTGCATGCATATGCAATGTATGCCAAACACATGAGCTAACTTACATGATTGGATATGTGAATGCATGTTCCCAGTTTTGAAATTTCTCAATCGGAAGGTTTGTATATAAGGGACTTGCTGTAGTTGTCTCTGGGGCGTGATTATAAATAAACAGCTGGATATGTCTTCCCATGTCTGGCCGTAGGCTGTTGAAAGAACTTGTTGCTGTTATTGTTGTGTTGTTTAGTCACTGCGTTGTGTCTGACTCTTTGTGACCCAGGGGACTGTAGGCCACTAGGTTCCTTTGTCCATGGGATTCTCCAGGCAAGAATACGGAAATGGGTTGCCATTTTCTTCTCCAGGGGATCTTCCTGACCCAGGGATCGAACCCAAGTCACCTGCATTGCAGGCGGATTCTTTACCACTGAGCCACCTGGGAAGCTGTTACTTATCCCTATATCCCCTTTTAATAAATCCATTCACTGGTGAACAGTGCTGCTATATCTTTACTACTGAAATCTCCTACCTGCTTAATGAATATTCATTATGCCATTGTGAGTTCTAACTTAAATCCTGAAAGTCTAATTGTCTAATATACAATCTGATCTATAAAAGTTCTCTGCAGACTTTAGGATAATGTTAGTTCTTTTCTATTCCCTTCTTTGTGTTTGTTTATACTTAAAAATAAGTTGGAGTTTCCAGACTTTCATTCTAGTCTAGTACACTGTGTTAGTTTCTTCCTTTAATTATAAATTCCATTTTATAACAATTGCAAATTCCAAAGAGTACATTTCAGGGAAGTTATTACAGTTCATTTGAGGATGAAACCATTGGCATTTGACCTCATGTCACCATTTGTAGGATGCTACAACTTCTCAGAAATACATTGCCTTGTCAAGCCTTCTTAATTAAATCTTCCTGTAAATTTCTTGAAGGCAAATTAGCCAAATAGCAGCAATTGAGGTGGTAATACTTATTTTATATTGAGTAGAGTCTTGGACATGAATACTGAAATGCTCAGCATCTTTGATGATGCAAAATAAGAACAATGAGTTTGATGGAGAAATGTCTTCTTTCTTTTTTGATAACCAACCCTCAGGTTTGTTTATCATCTCATATCTTCTGAGGCTCAGGGAAGAACAGATCTACTGTTGCCCTGGAAACCTGAGGCCTCAATCCAACCGGAATCCAGAACTTGGATCAAATTCATTCCTAAATATGATTCTTGCAGCAGGGTCTTCACTGCATGCCTTAGACCTGAGAAAACAGGGCCCTGCGCCTTAGGGAGCCCATGCCTTTGTCACCATGTTCTAAGTCTCCTGACAGTGCCTGGGACCAGTGGGGCCCAGCAGTGCCATCAGGGAGATGTTCCCTGAGCCTGGCTATGGGCCTCCTATTCTCCTCTCTCCTCTGCAGCACTCAGAATGACCCTCCTCCACAGCACAGGCAGGGACAGAAAGTCACTCTGGAATCATGGGGTTGACTTCAGTAAGGGGAAAAAGCGACAGTGTATGTGAGGGTCTGGGGATAGGAAAGTTGTGGAAAGACCCATTTGACCTGACTCCACTGAGAAAATGGACTTTCAGGTGAATAGGAGGGAACAGTTGTTCTTAGTGCAGTGGCAGATGTTGTCCCATCTGACCTAGTGTTCTAAGGGCTGTCATGGACACCAATAGACGGCTTTAAGAGAAAACCAAAGAGCTCATCCCAAGGAGCTGTGAAGTTTGGGGCTGGAGGGGAATCCCTATCTGCTGCAAAAAGCTCTATAAAAAGACTCTACTCTAGCACTTATAGTAACAGCCTTTGCAAACAATCCAGTATCAATCACAGCACACCAGGGCCAAGTTCCAGGGATATATTCACTGGTGAAAATGGAAATGCACTTCCTTGAAGCTTGGTTATATTCGGACAAAAGCATTTACTCATATCACCTTGTGGGTAACCCATGTGTGCATGTGTGCTAAGTTGCTTCAGTTGTGTCCAGATTTTTTGACCCTAAAGACTGTAGCCTGCCAAGCTCCTCTGTCCATGGGATTCTGCAGGCAAGAATACTGGAGTGAGTTGCCATGCCCTCCTACAGAGGATCTTCCTGACCCAGGGGCTGAACCTGCAGGTCTTACGTCTCCTGCATTGGCAGGTGTGTTCTTTATCACTAATGCCACCTGGGAAGCCCAGTGTTTTGTTTAAGATGATCCAGCCACCTCTTTGACCTTGAGAAACCTTGCTGATGGGTAGTAATGGTCCATCTTAGCTAATCTCTTCTGGCTCAAAATTGAATATCCTTTTTTTTTTTTCTTTATAGTACTTACACTTACAATTTAAGGATGCTTATTTAAATATAAAAAAAACCTATAAACTTTATTGCTGTGTGATATTTCCATCCTCTCTCAATCATGATAAGCTCTCTCACAAGTTTTAATGATTCATTAAACATTCCTCCACCTCATAATTTTTGTTTGGAATTTTATGCTTTTTAAAAAATATTAAACATTTTTTCTTAGACAATAGTGAATTAATTTAACACATTTTATATCAGTTTTTTATATTTTTTGCCCTTCTTCCAGATTCACTTGTCTGCCAGCTCAAATATGTCTTGAGTAAGAACTATATGTGCAATGTGTAAGTGTGAGCACAAGTATGTTTTCAAGTGTATATGTATGTGACTCAGTGGGTTATGTGTGTATAAGTGTGTGCATGTGTGGGTAGACTTTGTATATGTGAAAATATCTTTATTTTGCTGTCAGCCTTGCATGACTGGGTATAAAATTATAGATTGATACTTATTTTCCCTTGCCTACTTAAAGGTTTCCCCTAGTTTCTTCTGACCTCTATTATGCTGATAAATAATCTACTCTTAGCTTTTTTGTCATTACCTGTAAGTAATCACTCTTTTTTCATTGCTTGCTTTTAAGATCATCTCCCCCTCTCAGTTATAATGTTTCCAAGGGTAGATTTATTTTTATTTAATCCTCTTGCTTCTTGGAATCCCTTAAACCTGAGAACTTAGATCTTTTTCTATAAGTCTGGAAACTTCCCATTAAAAATTTCTTTAAATTTTGCATCTCCATAATTCTTACTTTTATTCTTAAGAACTTCTGTTTTGTAAATGTTGGAGCCTTTCAT